>NC_139554.1:67034294-67598496 GCF_965112155.1 Podarcis liolepis
GAGGAATTATTGGCATGCCTTAGATGAAATCTCCATGAGGCACCCCTAGTAGAAGCAGGACCTTCTGAAGTACTCTGGGGCACCTCTTCAGCTCAGAAGCCAAACTGAAGTATCTTGTGATTGTTAGGCTACATGCCTTTGACAAACTCCGTTGACACTTTGCTCTTCTGTAGTCTGCAAACAGAAGCAGCTGTTCTGGATGCAGATCACAGGCATCAGCCTCCTCTAGTGTTGCTAAGGCAACTAGACAAAGCAAGCTGCTAGCTTTCACATTATGTCTTTCCTTGTTAGCCAGTGCCCTCTGAAAAGAACTCCTTAACACTCTATTTTTTTGGTCTGGTAGAACCATCAAAACAAGGAATTATCTGAATTAAATAGAATTAGGTTTAATAAATTTGCAGAAATTTATTTGCTCAAATTAGAGTTTGAATTTGAAAGAGGAGGATGTTTGAAGAAGGCAAAAGCAAAAGGGACCAAGCAGTAAAGTTTTGGGTGGAATAGATGTTAATAAGAAGAAGAATGAAAAGAACAAGAGGTAACATACAGGTAGGGCAAAATAAGAAAGAGAGAAAATGCCAAAGTGGTCATTTAAAGAAGAAAAAGGTAAAAGTTTAAACAAGAGTCAAGAAATGAGTATCCTATGAAATAAAGAACAAGGAGACTAACCTGATCTCGTTTTTTGACAGAATTACAAGCCTGGTAGATGAAGGGAATGCAGTGGATGTAGCCTACCTTATTATTATTATTATTATTATTATTATTATTATTATTATTATTATTTCAGCAAGGCATTCGACAAGGTGCCCCATGATATTCTTGTAAAGAAGCTGGTAAAATGCGGTCTTGACTATGCTACCACTCAATGGATTTGTAACTGGCTGACTGACCGAACCCAAAGGGTGCTCATCAATGGTTCCTCTTCATCCTGGAGAAGAGTGACTAGTGGGGTGCCACAGGGTTCTGTCTTGGGCCCGGTCTTATTCAACATCTTTATCAACGACTTGGATGATGGACTCAAGGGCATCCTGATCAAATTTGCAGATGACACCAAACTGGGAGGGGTGGCTAACACCCCAGAGGACAGGATCACACTTCAAAACGACCTTGACAGATTAGAGAACTGGGCCAAAACAAACAAGATGAACTTTAACAGGGAGAAATGTAAAGTATTGCACTTGGGCAAAAAAAAATGAGAGGCATAAATACAAGATGGGTGACACCTGGCTTGAGAGCAGTACATGTGAAAAGGATCTAGGAGTCTTGGTTGACCACAAACTTGACATGAGCCAACAGTGTGACGCAGCAGCTAAAAAAGCCAATGCAATTCTGGGCTGCATCAATAGGAGTATAGCATCTAGATCAAGGGAAGTAATAGTGCCACTGTATTCTGCTCTGGTCAGACCTCACCTAGAGTACTGTGTCCAGTTCTGGGCACCACAGCTCAAGAAGGACACTGACAAACTGGAACGTGTCCAGAGGAGGGCAACCAAAATGGTCAAAGGCCTGGAAACGATGCCTTATGAGGAACGGCTAAGGGAGCTGGGCATGTTTAGCCTGGAGAAGAGGAGGTTAAGGGGTGATATGATAGCCATGTTCAAATATATAAAAGGATGTCATATAGAGGAGGAATAAAAAAATTCCTTCCTGTAGCACCTTAAAGACCAACTAAGTTAGTTCTTGGTATAAGCTTTCGTGTGCATGCACACTTCTTCAGATACACTGTGCATGCACACGAAAGCTTATACCAAGAACTAACTTAGTTGGTCTTTAAGGTGCTACAGGAAGGAATTTTTTTATTTTGACTATGGCAGACCAACACGGCTACCCATCTGTATATAGAGGAGGGAGAAAGGTTGTTTTCTGCTGCTCCAGAGAAGCGGACACGGAGCAATGGATCCAAACTACAAGAAAGAAGATTCCACCTAAACATTAGGAAGAACTTCCTGACAGTAAGAGCTGTTCGACAGTGGAATTTGCTGCCAAGGAGTGTGGTGGAGTCTCCTTCTTTGGAGGTCTTTAAGCAGAGGCTTGACAACCATATGTCAGGAGTGCTCTGATGGTGTTTCCTGCCCTTGTGATGGCCCTTGTGGTCTATTCCAACTCTATGATTCTATGATTCTATTCTATGATTCTATGAGAATGAAGAAATCTGTTTTCATCTTACATTTGTGAAGAGGAGGCTTGTATGGTCAAAATTATGGCACCAGACGACAGAAAATCCCCAAAGCTGCTGTAGCCTACCTGCTTTAAGAAATGGCATGGGTTTTACCTCAAAAGAACTTTTTCAAATTGTGAGCCACTGTGATATAATATCATTTCTACTCAATTGTCTCTTGTGCTCTCCAATAAAATGCCAATCTTGTTATGCTTGCAGGGTTCCTGGATACTGGCCACCCACACAGAATTATTTAATCAGTCTTATCATGGAGATGTTCCTTGGCTCACTTTTGAACTTGTCAAGTCAAAGTTTGAAAGCAAGCCATCTTTAATTATTTTTTAATTTCAAGCACATCTTTCAGAGCTTTTGAAAGTGTGTCTGAGACAAGCAGCTCCTGAAAAGACCATCTTTAATACCTAATCAAGTCTTTCAGAAACCCCCCCACAACCATTTCTTTTTTTGAAGTTGAGCCAGTGCTGAGGTGACTTCCAGTTTATTGTAGTTTACTCTTAGGATGGAAGCTGCAGACTCCATTTGCAACTTCAAACAGTCTCAAAATGCCATAACATCTGTGGCTTCTAAATTAGCAATAAAAATCTCCCTTTACTTCCAAAGAAGGCTGTCTTCTCCAATATATTTGCTTGATTGCAGTGACAAATTTAGGATGGTTTTATAGTCCCGATTTCCTCCCCTCTCCATTAACATATATTCTGTGATTCTCAGCTCATTTTCATGTTGTCAGTAACTTCAGCTCCAGTAATTGACGGATTCACTTCTTCACCAATTTTGCAAGATTAAAGCGGCGCTACTCTGTCTTCCAAGATTATTTCTTAATGTGATGATAGATTTCCATTTTAATGAGCCTAAATATCTGTCAGCATCTTTCCCATGCCCATCCCAGCGAAACTTTTATTGTTAAACTCTTCGTGAAAACTACTTTATACAGTTTAAAAGAGGGAATACATCTCTATATGTTGATTTGTTATGTTTGTGTCCCACCCCCACCGTTCTTCAAAGGAGTTCTGAGTGGGATGCATAGTGTTTCCTCATGATCTCCCGTTCATATACTGGCTTACATTTTATTCGTCAGTTGTGATTTAGTTATTAATATTAAGTAACGCCACTCTAAAGATAATCTACACTAACGGATTCATATGCACATCATCATATACATAATCTCAGATCCTTGAGAGTTGTTTTTTATATATATCCATGTGCACACTCCCTTCCACTTCAGGACAGGAGTATTTTGAATTATTTATTGTTAGGGTGGCCATGCTCCCTACATTCCAGAGCAACTCTCCATTTGAAGCCCTATCAGAGGACAATCCTCTGCTTAAAAGTGTCCTCTCTTTGAAGGGCTTCCCAGACTTCCTGTCTGACTGCCATGGCAAATGGCTGAGCCCATTCCAGCAGAGCCTTTCTGTGTGGCTAATTGAGGATAATATGGGAGCAATTATCCTCCCCAACCCCCCAACCCCAGGACCAGGGGGCTGCTCTACCCACAGATTGTCCGATACCTGCCGCCCATCCTGATGGAATGCGGGGGGGGGGGGGCCGCTGGCTGCAATGCACTGCGTTTTGGCAACTCTCCAAAGCTGCCGCCATGAGCGGAGGACACCTGTTCTTTAAGATGAAATTGGGACTTAACTAACAGGCATGCTCTGAACTAGGGGGGATAAAGTATTCTGCTAACTGAATCAGCCACTGAGCGCCAAGGTTTTGACCTGGAGAAGGACTTTCGTCATGATCAGATCAAGAGAATGGGAAGGCACCCAAAAGATATATAATTTGGCACTGAATATTTGGCTTTTTTTGTTGTATTATAATATGGAATGTTTTGATGTGATTTTTATTGGATTGTTAAATGGAAAATTTAATAAATATTGTGTGTGTGTGTGTGTGTGTGTGTGTGTGTGTGTGTGTGTGGGCTTCCCATTCCAAGCCCAGTTTGAATAACAGATTGTTTGTTATTATTGTGCAAGGCACTGTATTTCTATTTAAGTTCTATACAGCTACACATATAAATTGGCATATACAATTTGTGTGCAGATGCATAGCCTTTTTCTTTCTTTTTCTCTCTCTTTTTTTAGTGTCTGTGTGTCTTGTTTTTCCTGAGAAATTATTTCATTTTGATGAGCTGGAAGATAACTGATTTAAAACAGGGTTTTATCTATGAAGTAGATAATGTAATCCCTTCCTCAGCAGCCGGTTGCAAATATGAATGTAGGTAGAAAGAAAATATTCTCAGAAAGAAATATTATCTGAGCCAGCTCTACTAATGGTCTGCAAGTGAAGTCAGTTTCCCATTAAACAATCTCTCATGAATTTATCATACTCAGAAATAGTTGCAAACACAATAATTTGGAGGAGAGGGTAGAATCCACACTGCAAATAGAGGAATTTGTTTTTTGCAGACTGTTAAGGCTAGATAAATGATATTAAATTTTCAAAGAAATTTAAAGCAACTTTTAGGTCTTGCGTACGCGCACAAATGTGCTTGTAATGAGATCTGTGAGTTCATTTGCGTAATTATTTTCCATGTGGAATTTACTATGGCCTTTCACACTCTAGCATAAATGAAACAAAAATTAGATTGAGATCTACAAGTCCAGATTAGAAAGCCAGGCAGCAGGTAACATCCTACGCGGAAAATTAGCCTTTCTGCCTACAACTCAGTTATCCACCTCATTCATCAGTATTTAAGGCTGGTCTTCCTCAGGCAAGAAGCCTATTTTTAACTGCAAAGATAATCCTTTCTTCATCTTGATTAACTGCTGAAGTAGCCAGCTCTCTAAATTTGCACCCCACCTCATTTTGGCCAAACATCTTGTTTCTATGAATCAGCTTGCTAACAATTGGGTGTATTGCACAACATACGTCTGTATGCTGTACTTAGCAAGTGAGAATGAAGGAGGTAGGGTCACACCACTTTCTTTGCCGGGCATTTGTGAAGCATGAAAAGAGGCCCTCCAACCATACCAACGCTTGTGTGTGAAACTTGTCAGCACAATGGGAAGATCCTAATTGGCCCAGGATTCCCCAACATGGGACAGTTTATGCATATAGGTCTTGAGCCCCTTCACATGCTTGCCCCTCCTCCTCTCAGTGTCTTTGGGGATGTTTATTTGAATTATATTAAGTTGCAGATAGCTCACTCTCCCCCCCCCCTCCATTTTTGGAGGTTTAATACAGCAATATTTGGCTTGTACATTTAGTTGGTTGCTAGAGCTTTATTCATTTTCAGTGAGATCCAAATGATCAGGCAATCCCACCTGGTGTACTGCTGATGGCCATTCCTGTTTTTTGGTAGAGGTGTTCTCTGCTTGGGGAGGAAGCCTCTTTGCAAGGTGGGTGGCGGTGGGGGAAGGAGATTTGAAGTCAAAATTACTGTATGTTGGTGTTAGACAAGTACCTGATACACACACAAACTAGGAATTTAGAGAAAATAGTCTTCAGAAGCATTTTCTCCACCTGTCTATTATTGCAGCATATTTAAGTAGAAGATTGCACAGGAGGGGGAAAAACCAGGCAAAGTACTTAACTCTAAATTCCCTTAAGCTAAACTGCTTTCTTTTGAAACTGCAAATCTTGGAGGAGTGGGGTGGAAGGGAGAATTATATAACTTCTGTTCTGAAGTTACTCCAGAAATTTGCACAATGATGTAAAGAAATAGTAAAGACCTTCAGTGTGTGGACCTAGTCATTTGCAGTGGCTCATGTAAATTTTATGCAAATCTGTACTATCTTTTTTACACTTTTTTAATGGTGCATAAGTAGCCTCACTAGCGGTAAATCATATGATTGAATGTTCTCTCAAATAAGAAGGTACCTGGATGTCAGGGAGAAAGTCCTAGCCTGGCCTCATCCCTGAAATGTTAATCTTGCATATTCAGGGATTTTCTCCAACAACTCGGGCCACATCCACACTATGTTAGGAAATCTTGCCTCTGAGGAGAAACTGGCCACTCTCCAGGTACCCGGCTTGATCTCCTGTTGACCTCCCTGTCTGCATTCCCAAGCAGGATCCAGGCTAGGTCACGATCGGCGATCCTCCTCAAGCATGAGAAGAACACACCACTCTTCCCTGCCCCCAGGCAGGGGAAAGAGATAGACAGAAATGTATTTACATGCCTTTATTTCTGTCTTTGCAGCATTACAGAGAAACGCGTCTGCTCTCTTCAAACTCCAACAGCAGAGAGACAAACTCCACCTCCTGTACTTCCTGTACAGGTCAAATTATACTCTGAGCTAAATCCGGTGCTCAGCACTGTGAATAGACTGTCCCTCTGTTCCCATGGTACAGTCCCAACATTCCCATCATGTTTTGCTTTCCAGCTAGCTGCAGCTTGCTGCCGCATTGCATCCATATCGTAACACACTATACATTTAAAGCACTCTTTTGCCACTTTAATAAGCATGGCTTCCCCCAAATAATCATGGGAACTGTAGTTTGTTAAGGGTGCTGAGAGATGCTAGGAGGCCACTCATAGAGCTACAATCAGAACCCTCAACTGTGCGACCAAAGTATAATCGACAAGTGTTGGGAGAACCACATTAAAAGACATGGGAAGAAATGAGGGCAATATGGAACATGTAGATCTACCTTCTACATAGTATTGGATTCAAAGGTGCTGCCCATGGAAGGTTCCCTTCCATTCACTGAAGTGGCTCGGCTCCAGGGAAGACTATGCCAATATTCACCACAGATAACTTTTCTGATTCACCCCTCCCATAAATGTCTCCTTTTTATCCTCTCAACCATTTGGACACCAATGGCAGAGGAGGAATAGGCTTCCACATCAGCAACAAGCTGCAGCCTACACATCCATCTACAAGGAGAACTGCAAAACCACCGAAACATCTTCCAAGGGACCACGTGAGCACTTCCTTTGATGGAAGCAAGAATTTTCTACAAACATTACCAAGGCTAGTGACGAGTTTGTATGGTGAGATCTTTCTATGTCTGTTTAATTGACCACTCTCAAGTTGGTGGTTGTAAACCTCCTGCTGTTTTTATGGTTGGAAACCTTTAATACTCAAGACATCACTGAGATGGTGAGGGAACAAAAAAGCCAACAACCCAAAGAAATAATCTGGAAACAAATACATGGATCCAGGTCATTCTTGATATCAACATAGGTTGAGTGGCTCATTGATGCATTCAGGAGGGGGGTATCTAATTTCTGACAATTAATATAAGCCTACTTAATGAGAATTACATTTCAAAGAGAACCATGTCAACGCTTCATGAACAGAGAAGTGAGCAGAAGTGAAACATGTTCCATTGCTGCCTCATTAATCCTTTTCGAAATCTGGTTTTATGATCGCCTTCCTGTTACAAGGCAAAAGTAGCAATATACTAAGTGCAGATATGTGAAGAATAGATCAGGTGTATAGACTAAAGAGTCAGTGCAAGAGTAGATGGTGATCCTGCCATGTATGTGAGAACTGAGGTGGGATCATACCCTCAGGAGTAAGAGTTAATTTGCTGGTGGGCATGCATTGTTTGAAAGCCAGTGCACAGAGGATTCTAGTCTCTGGAAAAAGTGCCTCTCAATAAGGAAGAATATAACTGGTGAACCAAATGTGCAGGCATAATACTGCAGTAGGTGCTGGACCCCAGAGCCTTAAATGAACACATATGATGCAGTACCAACGATTGGATATAAACCAATTATAACTACCGGTAATTTCAGGCTATGTCTCAGATCTAGCTATCTGCATCCTCCCCAAACTCGGCCCTCCAGCTGTTTTGGGACTACAGTTCCCATCATCCCTGACCTCTGGTCCTGTTAGCTAGGGATGATGGGAGTTGTAGTCCCAAAACAGCTGGAGGGCCGAGTTTGGGGATGCCTGTCCTAAACTGTTCCATTTTGCTACAGTCTCATAATATGCAGCACAATCCTGTTCATGAGTCCTTAGAAGTCCCTCTAAAGTCAATGAAATTGACTCCCAGGTCAACCTATATCATTTATATCATTCTGCCAGGGCCAGCCTCAGATGAGCTGCTTTTGATGAGCAAACCACTAGTCACATAACACATCATTGCATTGTTGTATTTTTACTGTCCAAAGTTGGGGAGAGATACTTGTGGAATTTTCTGTTTTAGGCATCAGAACAGCTCACCTTGACTAAGGTGGTGGTTGCAGAGGTTGCCATTTGGTGATGGGGTGGGCAAGCTGTCTGGCTAGACTGTTGTTTGGGCCACAAATGTGAGCAATTTCACAAATCACTGAGATCCTTTCAAGCAATCAAGACAAAATAATTACCAACAGGACAGCAACATTTCCACCAAACTGAGCAATGTCTTTATAAAGGGTGGTCTTATGCACCACCTTGGAGAAACAATTTTATTGTGCTCATTTTGTTACCCCCTCCCCACTTCCGATGACTTGTGTATTGTATCAAATAGTATTGTTGTAACAGCCAGTGGCTAAGCATTGTAAACCATTACTATGTAGATATGAATGAGGACAGAAATAGGAATAAAACGTATTTAAAATCCATTTCTCTTGATTTCATAATTGAAAGATTAGAGCATATTCAGAATTGTAAAATTTGAGCCATTGGGTTAGAACCAATAAACTTTACTCATGGGAAGTCAGATCTATGTATCCAGCCCATTATGTCCTTTGGTTGCATCTCTGGAAAAAAACACCCAGAATCTTGCCTGATTTAATATAGAAGAAGGCTGCCCTCTGCATGTTTACTTGGAAGTAAATCCAATTAAACAAAGTAGGCCTTACTTTCAAGTAAGTATTCATGGGATTGTTTGCACACACATTAAATAAAGAGCAATCCTAAAATGTAGAGGGGTTAACTTGACATTTCAGAGTTTATAACTTGATAGGATGAATGGACTCATTGAAGATGTTGTTCGATGGTGGGCTGAGTTAAATAGTGTTTCATCTACTAATTTTGAAAATGTAAGCTGAAAGGCCCCAAAGGCAAGAAGAAAATTCCCCCTTCACTTAAATAATAAAATCAGGAGCCTCAAAATGAAGCTGAAGCAGATTCTTGGAACAAATTCAACTGCTCTAGGCTCACGGGAACGAAAATACTGCATAAAATTCTTTTTGCAAGTCGTCGCTATATCGGCAGATTCCGATGAGTGAAAATATTTGCAATTTGTTTAGCCGGAGTGATAGCAAATGATCATTTCGTCAAAAAAATTGGCACACAATGTTTGAGTGTAATCGGGCTGAGAAACAGCTGAAAAAGACCAGCAGGTGTCCTTTATCAGGGCTAGACCTGCTGTTAAGCAGAGTGAGGTGGCCACCTCAGGCAGCGGGTGCTGGGCCATGGTGAGTGGCTGCGAGGTGCTGAAGGACAGTGGTGGGATGGTGGCTGGTCCATTAGGGCAAATGAGGCACTACCTCACCAACCTCAGTCTACCCTCAGCCAGCCCCTGCCAGCCTGCCATCTCACTGACCACCAGTCCACAGGGTGGCTCTGCTAATCAGCTTCATCCTCACTTGTCTCAGTGTTGAGCTTGTAGAAGTGAGCAGGGAGGAGAATGGGAACAAAATTGTTCGGCTCTGTCTGTCTGGGCTTCCAGTATTCCACCCTACCCATCCCAATGGGCACCAGCCACCACTTCAGAGATGTGTGCCACATGGCCTGCACACATACATACCATACAAGCTCGCCTGCTGCCCTCTGGTGCACTGGAGGACCCTATTGCCTCACCTGTGTTGAAGTAACATCCAGCTGTTAGGCTGGCCAACTTCTAAATATGAAATGGAGAGGTTGCTCTCTTGCTCTTTGCCCCAGGCAGCAAAATGTCTCGGGCCAGCTCTCTTCCTTATCAGCTCATATGATTTAAACAGTGGAAATGTTCAAGATTTTACGCAGTTATGTTGGAATCCAGCCCAATAATTTTAATCAAGACGTCTTGCCAGTGTCAATATTTGAAGATACAATCTATGAAGCAGAGTTATGTGCAGTCTTTTCCTGGTGACATGCCAAATAGAGAACTTTTTCCCTGCAATTAAATAATGCCTGTTGAGATTATTTGGCCCAGAAAGATGAAAGATGGCAATTTGATACAAATTTGTAGTAAAGACTAGTATTGTCAATTAAATGTACAGCTCCATTAAGATATAGAAAACAATCCAGCCAAAGCTAATACGTTTTGAATTCCATTCATTTCAACAGAGATATTTTGAGTACACAGTGGTACCTCGGGTTAAGAACTTAATTCATTCTGGAGGTCCATTCTTAACCTGAAACTGTTCTTAACCTGAGGTACCACTTTAGCTAATGGGGCCTCCCGCTGTTCTCACCCTGAAGCAAAGTTCTTAACCCGAGGTACTATTTCTGGGTTAGCGGTGTCTGTAACCTGAAATGTCTGTAACCTGAAGCATCTGTAACCCGAGGTACCACTGTATGCCTAATTATTCCACTGAAAGTGGTGGAACTTTAAAATGCTTAACTTTGGCCATGACTGGAACTCTTTCCTGCTAAAAGGAAATGTTAGCTTATTAGTAAATGGTCAAACAGTCAGAATCTGCAGTACAAATTATAATGATATTGCAATCTGGCTGATCTGAATAAATAGTGACACAGAATGCTGAGGTTGCAGCATTTATTGTGGCTGCTAGGAGGCAACAGTGCACTGGAGTGACTAGCAGGTCCGAAAAGGCTGCAGGGAGCCAACATTTGGCGTATGTACAATTGCATTTTGAAGTGATCTACGCAAAGAAATTATATTGGAATGTGTGTTTCAAGTAAGATGGCATTTGGCCAGGATACAACCAGAGGCTTATTATCTTAGATTACCTGAAACAAATAACTGGGACATGATTTCTACCTCACAAACCCAAATATGCACTTAAAATAATTATTGCATGGTTTCGAAGACTAGTTTGAAATGAGTCCACTTAAGAATAAGTCCAGAATTGGATTGTCAATTAAAAAAAAAGGTGGAATTAAGTTGACCATATGATCTGGGTTATTTTCCTCCTCTCATCCATATTGATGGTACTCAAATATCTCACAGACAAAGAAGCGACAACACAAACATGAGTGGCACTCACACTTTTCTATCTCTGCTTCCAGGTTTCATGCAAAATTGGTGGCAGGGGAGATGTTCTGCCCATGGAAAGGAGAATGAGCAGTGCTATTTTTCTAGAAAAAGAGGTGCCGGAACTCACCGTGAACACCTCCCTTGTTCTCTTATGACAGCAACGGCGCCCACCTGAGAGGTGCCTGAACTGAGTTCCGGCTGAAAAAAGGCCCTGAGAATGAGCATCTTGCTGGGGGGAGGGGAATGTCCACATATTCACCTGAGGCTTAGAAGTGGCAACAGTCACTCATGTTTCAGGGGATCATCTGAATCATATAATAATATAACTCAGAACAACAACAAAAATACACTGAAACACCTTATTATTACTGAAGTTTTGCTTCTATACACTGGCCCCATTTTTCTCAGATGTGAGACAGTTGGCTTATCCCCTCACTATGACTTGGCTTATCCCCTCACTATGACATTTGTTGTTGGTAGTCATGTACTGGAAACACTGCCTGAAGAATGAAGCATGGGCCACTGGACTCTCATTCTGACATACAGAAAAACCTGTTAGTTAACACCCTCTGGAGGCCAGGAAACAGTGAAGTGACATCACTTTGCGCAGTTTTGGTATGTCAGAAATGCTGTCAGCAGCTTCAAGGGGTGTGGATAGGTGCTACATATGCTCTAAAGCCCAAACCTTGGTTAATATTTTTCCTTTCTTCTGGGCAACAAATCCTAGGTGCTACTAGGAACAGTAGATATCCTATTACAAAGGCATTTATTTGTAGCAGCAATATAATAGAACATCCATTATGCAAACCACAGTCAACTAGAATCTTCTTGTTATCAAGTGCATGTAATCTGATGTGCCAGTGCAGCAGAAGGCAGACAATACTCCCATTTATCTAAAATGCAAATTATTCGGATGCCTGCTAAGCAATTAGGATAAAAAGACTTGGCCCCCATCATTTGCTGTACTGTTCTTCTAAAATAGCTTTCCCCAACATGGCAACCTCCAGAGGTTTTGGAGTACAATTCCTATCAGCTTCTGCTGGTGAAGTGGACAACTAGTTTGACTTTAGAAGATATTATTTCCACATGGTAAAGAATGATGCTTTCTCCAGATGGCATGTATTTTATACACTACACTACTCTATATGCCACATTTGTCTTCTTGTAAATAAATATGGAATTGGTTTTGATTTGTGGGGTCAGTAGAAACAAACTCACTGAATTTACCTGCAAGCATAAATAACATCAAGTAATTAGATGCTTGCTTAACACCTATCCACTTGATTGACTGAATTTATTAGTCTAAAAGTTGCCCAAGGTATTTGATTTCTTTTTTATGATATTTCTCTCTTTTTGTACACTATTAGGATACTTTGATGTTCAGTGGTTTAAAATTTCTGTGAGATAAATGAAAAGTGAGATCTTAGACAAGGTAAAGCAAATTGCTCTGTGACTTAGTTCTAGGTTTCTAGGTGATCTGTTTTGTTTCCAGCCAGTAGATACAAACGAAAACAGCTCAGTAGATGATTGGCAGGAGATTGCTGTTTTTTTAATAGTAAATACTGGCAAGCCTATTTTAGTAAAGGTAAAGGGACCCCTGACCATTAGGTCCAGTCGTGGCCGACTCTGGGGTTGCGGCGCTCATCTCACTTTATTGGCCGAGGGAGCCGGCGTACAGCTTCCGGGTCATGTGGCCAGCATGACTAAGCCGCTTCTGGTGAACCAGAGCAGCACACGGAAACGCTGTTTACCTTGCCGCTGGAGCGGTACTTATTTATCTATTTGCACTTTTACGTGCTTTCAAACTGCTAGGTTGGCAGGAGCAGGGACTGAGCAACGGGAGCTCACCCCGTCATGGGGATTTGAACCGCCGACCTTCTGATCGACAAGTCCTAGGCTCTGTGGTTTAACCCACAGCACCACCCGTATCTCGCTATTTTAAGGCTATTTTAGTAACTTGTCGAAATCTTCTTGCAACTTTTGTCATTTCCCAGGATATTTGAGGAAGTGACTTGCGTGCTTGTTGTGTGTCAACTGCTATAAAAATATCTTGCACTTTGTACAATGTTCAGACCACCCATGGCACAAGTGGGCAAAAGGCGTCTCTCTTGTTATATGTGTCAGGAATTAAAGAGATGTCATTAGTGTATGTTTCAAAATGATTATCTTGTGATCTGATTTCCACAATGCACTTAAACCACTACACCAAAAGCTCCCACTCTTTTGAGAGGTGGTATGATACATGGGTGAGAGGTTTGGACTAAGAAATGAGAGACCTGGGTTCAGAATCCTCAGTCTGCCCTAAAGCTATTTGAGCGACCTTGGTCCAGTTAATATATATCAGCTTAGTTTACCTCACAAGGTTTTTGTGAAGTTAGAAGGGGGTAAGGGGAGAAAAGAGAATTGTGTACATCATTTTGAACAATTTGGGGTTAATGAAATTGATAACAAAATCACTATCCACGTGAATCTTCAGTGTCCCACCTGTTCAACTCCATTGTATTCTTTTGTGTAAAGCTCCAACAAAGTTCTCATTGTGTTAGATTTAGAACACAGTGCTACAGAACAGACAAAAGGCAGCATTCTAATCAAGGTTGCAAGTGGAATGTGGCACGTTATGATATGAAACATGTATACCTGCAGGTTACCATTAAAGTCAAAAACCCCAACCAAATCACAACAGAGGGATTGAAAGGTTCTGGGTAATTAAATGGAACATACCCACAGAGGAAAAAGAAAACAATTCAAAGCATTAATAATGATTAACTATAATCTCTAGGTAACCTCTAGGTTAGATTACTGAAACCGATTATACATGGGGCTGCCTCTGAAGACAGTTTGGAACCATCTCTTTCCATACGAACTGACCTGGGCCCTGCAATCATCATCTGAGGTCCTTCTTCATGTGCTTCCTCCACAAGAGGTCTGGAGGGTGGGAGCACAAGACCAGGCCTTTTCTGCGGTGGCTCCCCATTTGTGAAATGTTCTTCCTAGGGGGCTTACCTGGCCACTGTCATTATACTCCTTTAGGTGCCAGGCAAAAATGTTCCCCTTCTCCTCGGCCTTTCATTGGTGTTACTGTTTTTGTTTGTTATACTATATTACATACTTTTGTGTTTTTATATTGTAAACTGCCCTGCAATCCTTGGATGAAGGGTGGTATAGAATTTCTTATTCTAATTATTTAAAACAGAAGACTGTCCCCTCCCCAAGAATTATGCTATAGATCTGTCAAAATCAAGGATGTCTTCTCTTCATACCTTTAACTGTACTTGGCTGATATTCAGACCAGTCCTCACTACTGATGCTGATAGGTTGCTGTGGGAGGAAGAAAGAGGCAGGCACCAATTACTTGGATTAAATAGGCCACAACTTTATTTCCACAACATGGCATAAAACATTAGCTAGGCTCCAGAGTTAAAGATGATTTAGAGATGATGATAAAGAAAAAGGGGGCAGAACCGAGAGCAGACTTAGAGGAGCGCCAACATAAACTGTTTTATCTGTTTAGCAATAAAACATTTTATTAACTTTTTACTTGGTGTGATCTTGATGTGAACAAATTCCTTATTACAAAAGCCATATACAGTGGTACCTCTGGTTAAGTACTTAATTTGTTCCGGAGGTCTGTTCTTAACCTGAAGCACCACTTTAGCTAATGGGGCCTCCTGCTGCCGCTGCACCGCCGCTGCACGATTTCTGTTCTCATCCCATAGCAAAGTTCTTAATCCAAGGTAATATTTCTGGGTTAGCGGAGTCTGTAACCTGAAGCGTATGTAACCTGAAGCATATGTAACCTGAAGTGTGTGTAACCTGAGGTTCCACTGTACTGCTGTTGTCAAAAGGCAGTGTGTGGGATGCAGCAGTCATATGATGCATTGGTACAAACTCTTTCGATTTTGCTACAGGTTTATGAGCTCCAGTTTGCTTATGCTACTACAGTGTTTTTTAAAAAGAACAGTGCAAGTTTATTGGAATTCCTATACAGAAGCTGCATAACGGCAGACAAGGTTTTCTAAAGCTTGATGACCATCCCTGATATTTACTTTCTCCTACAAAGTGAAACCATAGGAGAACATTAGGTGCATTTTAAAGCACCCTCTTCATTCAGCTAAGAAAACAATGAAGTGCATGAACTAAACAGGTGACTCAGGACATACTGCAGAATCCCCTGCAATGCATTGTGGTTCTCTTGAAGATCTACAGGATGTGTTTGGCACAGGAGTCAATGGATGCATCATGCTAATCCATGGTTTAGTGTGACTGTGGTATGAGCTGGAATGACTACGAGCACGCCTACAGTTCCAGCACTTCCCTCTCCTCCCACTCAACTAAGAAGAAAATTTCAACAGCATTTAGTTTTGCTTTCCTTGAACCTTGCCTGCTTGTGTTGCCTAGACCAGGGACAGATAAAACAAACAGGAGAATTTAAAAAGTAGCTATATAACCCATGGCTTGAAGCTGGCTTGTTCTGAAATGGACCAGCATTTCTTCAAAACCATGATTCCAGCAAGCCGAGAGTCAGGGAAAATGAAGTGAATGTTGCAGAAGTCATCCTTCTGGGCATGTAAGAGGAGGGGTGTGTAAAACCAAGGCTCATGGCAACTCCTTCCTGTTCATGCATGATTTAGCAGGACATGCAAATGTATAAAAAGGGTTTCCAGAAAACAGACAGTTATTGCGGAGTGGGCACCATGCTAAACAGCAATGATTTATTTTTTCCCCATTAAAAATTACATGGATCCTGAAATTTGCAAAGCCTCAGCATGGTGTTTAGCTTACCATGCAAATGTTGAAGCCAAGAGAAAGATAAACTCATCTCAGATATGAGGATCCAGGAAGAAATGCTCAGGGACAATGTTTACAGGTCTGATGCAGTTTGCATAGCTGATTAGTCTGCCTTAGTCTAATTACCCTTGCCTGTCCTGACTGTAAAGATAAAGACACAGAATATTGAAGGCAGCTAAGATGAAAGAAGACCGTCTCTGCCATAAAGAAAAAATACATAACCAGCAGCCTGTCTGTCTATCTGTCTCAAGCTCGAGGCCTAATTGAACCCAGTTTTATTGAGGTGCAGCAGACACCACCAGGCCAATTTTTTGGCAATGCTTCATGTGTCTTAGTATCAAAGTCTTAGTTCATGTTAATTAGTCTTACTAAGTTATTTACTTTGGCAGTTCTCGTGGATGCTCACCAAAATAGACTTTTTAAAATTAGCTTTTTAAAAATTGTTTTGTTTTGTTATTTAGCGTTGAACACACTCAACTTTGGTGAGCTTAGACATATTATATGTATTCTCCAGTAAATAGAACCTATTCATCCCATCTTCTCAGCAAGTGTCTGGGTAGAATAGTAAGTTTCCCAGCATAGTTGGAACAATTACTTTCCTAACATATCTGAGTGATGACAAAATGAATTCCGAAGAGGAGAATTTGAATGCCTTCCCTGCATATGTCTTTCTTTTATATCAAACACTCCAGTTGACTTTGGGCAAGGGAGGGGCAGCTGCAGCATCAAGCAGGAGGGGATGCAGCATGGAAAGTACCCAAAACAGATTTGCTCAAATTCCATGATTTCTTATGGTTTCAAGCAAAGAGGTTTCTTACCAGTGTGGTGTAGTGGTTAAGAGCGGTGGACTCGTAATCTGGTGAACCGGGTTCGCTTTCCCGCTCCTCCACATGCAGCTGCTGGGTGACCTTGGGCCAGTCACACTTCTCTGAAGTCTCTCAGCCTCACTCACCTCACAGACAAAATAAAAAAATTCCTTCCAGTAGCACCTTTATTTTTATTTTTTTTATTTTTTTTGACTATGGCAGACCAACACGGCTACCTATCTGTAACTGGAACCATGGAAGTCACCTCACAGAGTGTTTGTTGTGGGGTAGGAAGGGAAAGGAGACTGTTAGCCGCTTTGAGACTCCTTAAGGGGGGTGAAAGGCGGGATATCAAGTCCAAATTCTTCTTCTTCTCACTGTCTTCTTCTCTAAAAGGACGTACATATTAGAAAGGAAACCTTATTAATCAAAGGGCTTCATGTGCATCTGCAGCAAGGAGTTGACTTTAATAATGGAGAGCATGTCAAAATGCTTAGCATTTGGAATGAAAAAGATCACTAAAAAGCATAGTCCTCCCAACATATTCTTTATGTGTAAACTGAATGTATTCATCAGGAAACTGTCGTGCATGCACATAGCAATCTCCCATGCTGAGCTGACCACAAGCAAATATCGTCAATGTACCCTTAAATAAAGTCCCATGCAGTAGGAACCAAACAATTTCCACCTGAAAGGAGTGGATTTAGCTGAGAGATTCTAACAATAGTGTCATTTACTCTGCTGAATTTATTACTGTATTTTGATTATTAATCAGCTGATTGGGAGGCGGGATCTATGCAGCATTCAAGACCGTTACATTTTCTCTTATTATCTCAACTGAAAGCAGACTTACATTCATCTGGACACTGATTATCCTGAATAAATATTCCTGAAATATTTGGTTCAAGGAGAAACCTGTTCTTCAGTTGCTTGCACCACGGGCTTCAGATCCCAGCCCCAACTTTATCCATGTGGCACAAGCTGAGCAGACGCCTGCAACAATGCCCTGATACATATTGGAAAACAACGCATCCCTGATGTATAGCCCTTTTTAATTGTTAGGATATTTTCTAGCACAAAGTGCATTGCAAGAATTTTTTCTTTAATTATTGCAACAAGTCTGTGAAAGAAGTCATGAATATTCACATCTTAGAGACTGGAACTCAATTCACAGTGTGACTTGTTCCAAGGCTGCCCAGGGTTTTTGTGGCTGAAAGGGGACTTGGAGCCAGCAGCACCCTCCAGCTCAAGTCCAACTGTATCCACCAGACATATCTTCATTTGCATCCTGCTGTATAAGCAGTAGAAGAGTCCTTTGAATTTCTGCATACAAGGGAGCTTCTCCATTCATTCCAATAAAGGATGCAGTCGCGAACATACAAGTTGTGCACCAGAAGCCATTTGCAATAGCAATTTGCTCGCTTCTCCTAATCCTTCCTGCCTGTCAGGTTTTGCAACTATCTTGTGGCCATGGATATCAAAGCCAATCAATCAACTCTGCCAAGATTAAGACAGAAGGGGAGGAGGTTTTACAGAAAGCTGATAAAACCAAATGTCATTGAGTTGGGTCCAGATTTACATGTGACCAGTGCTTTTCTTCTGGGGGGACACAGGGGTATGCATACCCCTAAACACTTTGTGACTCTAAGTTTGGCCTCATTGAGGGGCAGTATTTCAATATGAGTAGGATAATGAGAGTACCCCTAAACATTTTTTTAAGGAAAAAAAGCACTGCATGTGGCAATGTTCCCTTGTGCTGGAGAAAGGGTGAGGCGACAATGTTCACCAAATCCTCCTTCCCCAGAGTCCCTGAAAACCCTTCACCTGTGTCCAGAGGTGGATTTAGGGGGATGCAACAGGTTTGGTCACACAGGGTGTAGAGCCTCAGGGTGCCGCAACTATGATGTAGAAGAGATGGCGAGAAGCAGGGGGCCACCAAATTTTGGTGTTGCACAGGGCGCCACTGAAATTTGAGATCCGCAAGGTCCCCCACTGCCTGTAACCCATGAAAATCTGCTCCAAAGGATTTAGGGACCCTGCAGAGCAGCATAAGAAGTGACTGCAGAGGAAAGGGAGAATCAGCCCAAACCGTCTTCGACCCTTCCTTCCAGTGGCAAGCCTCCAGTGAAACTCAGAGTCTTCTGGGTGAACATGTGAAGTACAAGGTGTGACCGGAAAGTTCAGTGAATGGTCACAGAAATCGGATAGCAAGAAACGTTCGGACATACAATCGGAATCGGAAACCCACGTTCACAATTGTGTACGGAGATGAAGCTGTAACTCGAAAGACAGTGTATGAGTGGTTTAAGCGTTTCTGTGAAGGGCGCCAAACCATGGAAGATGACCCTCAGTCTGGCAGACCGTCAATGAGCAAAACAGAGCCAAATGTCGACAGAGTTTGTGAGTTACTGATGTGGGATCGGCATTTGTCCGTCTGAATGATGGCTGAAGAATTGCATATTCTGCATGAAATCATTACTGAGGTTACTGAGCTGTTTCACACTCCATATTCTCCCAGTCTGGCCCCACCTGATTTCTTTCTTTATCCAAAACTGAAATCTGCACTGAAAGGGCACAGATTTTCCAACATTTCACACGTCCTAGCTGTTATGACGAGGGAACTGAAAGCAGTACGAAAAGAGGACTTCTCCAGAAGTTTCCAACAGGTCTACGAACGTTGTCAATGGTGCGTTGTATCAGAGGGGGCCTGCTTTGAAGGCCTGTAAGGTGTGTATGTTCAAATATTTCTCACTGTCCGATTTCTATGACCATTCACCGAACTTTCCAGTCACACCTTGTATTTCCATTTGCAGACAGGACACACTGGATCCAACCCAGTGTTTTTGACCGTTATCTAGGCAAAAAGAATTCTCTCATGTTCTTTAAGAAAATTAGTAGCTTTAGGGTTTGGGATTGCAATAATCCAAAAGTTGGCAGAGTTCCTCCTGTGCATTTCACAAGGTATATTTGTCCTCAGTCAACATTATCCGCCTGGGTGTGCAGGATGTCTCATGCCTGAAGACTAAAATCTTTGGAGGGAAAAGGGTAAAATATAAGGATCATTCATTTTGTCAAAATTTATGAACAACTGACTCCTCATATTGGAAATTGGCTTTTAAAGCTGGGCTCTATCAATTGTGACTGCACCATGTGATGTATAAAACTCATAAACATGTCGCAGCAAGTCAGAGACGGGCGTGAAGCAGAGTTTCAGAAGCTGCCAGCACAGAGGAACCACTAAATTGGCATGGTGCCTTGATAGGCCCAACCCTTAAAGAAACCAAGATTTAAACTATACTCACACGCACATTAATGACAATATGGTCACTGAATACTAACATGGATAAATACTATTAATTAAAAACATTCAAATGTTGTTTCAAAACTTCATTTGCCATTTTTAATAAGTGTTAAGCAATAGTAGTAAACATTGCTACAGTCATTTTAATAATTTCATTAAAGCTTTTTTTAAAATGCTACTTAAAAACTGCTACCCGACACCTTTTTATGTTGGGTTTTTCATGTTCTTTCAAGGTTTGCCTCTTCTTCTCTGAACAAACCAATAGCAAACTTTCCACGAACCCATGCTGCCATCATATGATGCCAGTGGGCATCTTTGTTGCATCAGATTTTTTCCCCCACCTCCGCCTTTCACTCTGGCTGGCATAGACATCAGGATTGTGGATATAGCAATGGCTGTACCACTCCATCAAGCGCTGCTGTTCCCAGCCAGATTATTTTGGATGGCACCCTAAAAACATGCATTTTTGCACAAGCATTTCCCAGCTCTTGATACCAGATTTTAACTACCTGGGTCCTGTGTGATCTTTTACTGTTTTATCGTAATGTTTCATTAGCATTGCTGTTATTTTGTTGTTATAAAACACCTCTGGATTTATAATTAAATGAAATCTGGCACTGAAATTATTTTAAATAAAAAGAGGAATGCACAAGCACCTCTGTGTGCACTGTGAAAGGAGTTGAACCTATGCAGACATTGGAAGCAAATGTTTGCAAAGCCCTTTAGGGTGTTCAAGAAGTTCCTGCTCTCCTGTCCAAATGGTTCTCTTCCAGCGCTTTTTAAATTTGGCACCCTGTGGCAACAAAAAAAGGCACCCAATTCAAAAGCACAGAACTGTAGCTGGAAAGGAAAAATTCTCAGCTTTTTCCTTTCCAGCAACAGCTTGAATTCAAAAATATTTCTTTGCACCTGCAAGGAAGACAGGAGGAATTCTTCACCTGAAGTTGAAGCGCTTGATGTCATGTGACATCAGGTGATTGACAGGTGAGCAGCCCTTTCCACCTGTCAGGAACTTTTGTATCCAATCTGTGAAATTCACTTCCCTACCCTTACTCTAGGATATAGACAACAGAGCAATAACCATATTTGAGATGGCTATTCCACTAATGTGAACATGTCCCACATTTATTTCATATTACAGAAATTTCCTGTTACTCTGTTTGTTAAAAGAGAACTATGAGGCATGACTTTGGCATCATCTGCTTCACAATCATTTGCTGTGTAGATGCAAGGCCTCTCCTTTCTCTCAAGAATTCAGTGTGTGCTGAGCTAGAGATTTTATCAGCAGGCAGCTTTGCTCTTGAATCAAGGGCTTAACCAAAGGTTAGCGGAGATTACTGCAAAAGCCCCAGAGTTGCTTTGCGGGGGAAACTGTGTTTATTGACAATGAGGTGAGGCATACACATGCATATATGCGCGCGAGCACGCGCACACACACACAGAGTGGAGAGGTTGCGCAAGTGATACAATAGCAGACCTTCTTAGAGAAGTGGTTTCAAAATGGATTTCCCACTCCTTTCAAGACTTGCCAAGATTGCAATCACCTTGTGAAAGGCTTGCCTGTGCAAACTTGTTCTAAGGCGAGTGAATCCAGATGGTCATTGTGTAAGCTTAAACGGGGACCTTGTTGTGCTCAATCCACCAAGCTCTGCTCACATGTAGGCCTTGCTGAGATGAATGGAAGTGGTGCCTCTTGGTTAAGGGGGAAATGCTAAGAGCTTTCGTTAATGCAATGCAAGTTCCTACTTTATGCAGCTGTCAATATATTCTGCCCACTTCTTTTATACACCCTAGAAGTTTCTTTGAGAGATAGGCCAAAGAAATTTTTGCCCAGGCACTCCAAACCGAAAGAAAATAAACTGAAATTATTTTTCCATTAGTGTATGTTCTGTGAAATAAAGCTGCCAGCTTATAGGTCTGGGTTCTACTGCTGAAGCTTGGGCTAGTGCATCATCTTTTAATGAATGACAGGCTGACTTCATGTGTATAGACATAGCTTTATGTGGAAGCATAATGGCCTGCATCTTAGAAGTCCAGACTGTGCCCCACAGATGTAAAGTGGAGGGAGGGGTTGAAATGAAGGAGCAGTCTGTTAATGGAGACATTTAACATATATCTAAGACCTCAAAATCCCTATCACGCAGTCTATTGCACTTCTCTTTCCCCCAATGTTTTTTCTCCCTGATAACAGAAATCTGGCCAAGGGAAATGCTTCTCAGGGAAGGATTGTGAGGGAAACACCCCCATTTGAGGGAGCATTCAGCACCCCTTTCTACAACTCTTCCAGAGGAGCCTTGAAACTAAACACCCAACTTCTATCCAAGGAATGATGTAAAACAAGAAACAGGATCATTAGCAATCCATCTCGCTGTAGCAATACATATACTATCTTCCTGTGTTTTACCGTAGATATTGGAACTATAGATACTGGAAGCTTTGTCAGAACAGGCCTCCTTAAACAAAGAAAACAGCTACCTAATCCTCTCTAAGGTAAGCTTTCATGGCCAGAACAACAAGCAACATTCCGCTTCTGAAAACCCAAACAACCCCAGACTGCTTACATAGAAGCCTGGATAAAGATAGATTCTTTAAAACCGGAGTCATAGGGACCTATAGCAATTGTTTAGATCTGGACCAGATTCCAGGGAAAAATAAGAAAGATTCTCAGTTCAACTTCAGTGTAGACCACCAACATTAAGGAGTGGCACTGATTTGGCATCAGAAAGGCAATTATTACTACTTTGCTACCATCCATGGAATCCTGCAATGGGACTTCCATACTGGCTCATGTGTGAAGCTTTTCAGTAGAGCTGGCTCACATGTTCAGTTGCTGGTTACAGTAATCAATTGTAGATAAATTAAATTATGCAGATGGCTATGAGAACCAGGCCTCTGAGAAGATGTTCTTTTTTAAAAAAAAACAACAAAATCTAGGAATAGAGAAAAAAAAATTAAATTATTCACAAGGGTCTTGTGGTGAGCTCTGCATACCAAACATCTCCTAACAGGTCTCTCTCTCTCTCTTACTAAGATGAGAAGTCATTTTGAATAAGTTGCCTGTTCAAAGAGTTCTTTGATAAGCACAAAACTGCTTGCCAAAATTCATATTTAGAGCCTTAATTGTGGGAGAAAAACCAAGAAATTCAATACTAAACAGTGGATTAAAATGTATAAAGCATATTAAATGTTGTTAGTTGAAAGCAGGTTTGTTGGTCGTTAATGAACACCCTCTGCTATATACGTAGAAGCTATATCCATTTTGGTAATATAACTCTGCCTTGGGCATGGTAGAAGTTGGGAGTAATGCCAAGGCCCAGCAGGGCCAACTGCCACCAGACTTCTGACCCCACAAGAGATGTAGCTCAGCTGGGCCATGGTAATACCAAGCAAAGTTTTGGGCCCACAAGTGTGATGCTTGTGTACTGGCCTGTGTTGCTATGCTAATATACCAGCCCTACTCCCAACTTGTATACGAAGTGGACTGGGCTGATTTCATTAAGAGGGTGGTGCCAGCCACCAGATGTCTACTATGTTTTGGCTGGCACTTCCTCCAGACATTGCCCTAGTCCCTGATGACTGTCCAGCAGGGACCAGAGGGCTTCCCACCAGCACTACTGAGCAGAGCTTCTGGCTTACATGTATGTCCTGACAAGTACTGCTGACTGTGTTAACGATACCCTGTCCCACCCCTGGCATATCCACATTGTGACAGGTCCAGCATCACTAATGTGATGGGGTCAGCAATTGCCCATGATGTATTCAGGCCCAGAGCTCCACTTGGTACTGCAGCCTGAGTACCAACTAGGAAATGGTGGTGGCAGGCACTGACAGTGCAGCCTTTCAGTTGGCCAGATTTGACACTCGTGGGCAAGGTTCCATCTTGACTAACTAGTCAAGAAAATAAAACTTTGCCAGTTTCTCCAAGACAACTCTTGGACAACTTGTATCGTCTGTTTCAGCTCAAGGTGAATACTACTATACTACTCTATTCCGAATCTTAAAATGGAAAGCGTAATGCTGGTGGTCAACAAAAGAGGTTCAAAGTCTCTCTCAAGGCAAATCTAAAAAAAAAGTAGTATAAACACCAACTGGTTGGACAGTGTTCTTGAAGCTACAAACATGAGTCTGACCAAACTGTGGGAGGCAGTGGAAGACAGAAGTGCCTGGCGTGCTCTGGTCCATGGGGTCACGAAGAGTTGAACACGACTAAACGACTAAACAACAACAATAAACACCAACAATTGGGAAACACTGGCCTGTGAGGGCTCCAGTTGGAGAACAGCCTTTACCAAAGGTGTTGTGGACTTTGAAGATGCTCGAATTCAGGACGAAAGGGAGAAACGTGCTAAGAGGAAGGCACACTTGGCAAATCCACACCGTGATCAACTCCCGCCTGGATACCTATGTCCTCACTGTGGAAGGATGTGTGGATCCAGAATTGGCCTCCACAGTCACTTATGGACTAACTGTTAAAACCGTGTTTTTGGACAACAATCTTACTCGGCTACGAGTGAACGCCAAAGAAGAAGAAGAGCATGTACAGTGGCCTTGAACCAGCACCTTGATTCTTATCCAGGGGCTTAGCCTGCTTACTGAGCTCCAGCTTGCTTGGGCCACTGCCTTCACTTGGTCATGGGTATCACTGTGGATCAAGACAACATCTTTTCCCTCTTAAAACCTTAGTCATCATTTTCTCAGATGACTGAACAGTGTCCAAAACTGGAGTGTAAGGAAGCAAATACCTATATCTGAGTTATGTGTCTATACTGAGTTTATTGTAATGATATTTTAGGATCCCTTATTGTTCTTCTATTCTTAATTGTCTTTGAAATTTTGCTCAGAGTAGTAAAGAAGTTTTGCTCCAGGAATTAAAGGAGCATTCTCATTTTCATTAATATACCGTATTTTTTGCTCTGTAACACGCACCCGACCATAACACGCACATAGTTTTTATAGGAGGAAAATCCGTAGGCATGCCACCCGTAGGCATTCCCTCCATAACACGCACAGACATTTCCCCTTACTTTTCAGGAGGAAAAAAGTGAGTGTTATGGTGCAAAAAATACGGTAATTTCTACTGGGCAGAGTATACTATGACGTATATCCCATTGACCTTTAAAGTCACCCGTGAAGCATGCAGTTCTTAATCTTACTGTCTAGATGTGCAACCAAAACTCAGACACAACCTCCCAATGGGCTTGTTTGGCTTATGGGTATTATGCCACTACAGAAGCTTCAGCAGAAGACAATGTTACTGTCTTCAGATACCTGGTAATGAAAACTACAACCTTCTAATGTATTTCTTGCCAGCCCAAGGAGGTATACTAAAAAGTCCTATTATCTTAATAGAGTCTATTGAAGGCTGGAGCTCATATTTGACTCTTACCTTCCCTATTCTCTGGCAAGATATACAAAAGTCTTACTCATTTCTGACCCCAAAGGCGTGAATAAATATGTTGGCTTAGGTGGTGATTAATGTATGTTGATCTCTTGATGTCTACCAAATGGGGAGTCATGGGTGAGGAACTTTAGTTTGAACTCTTTGGGCATGAACTTGTTAGATCACATCATGGCTGGGGGGGGGAAAGACATTTTGCATAGCAGTTTCTTGTCTCTGCAAACCTCAGATGACAGAGAGGCTTCTACTTAAGCTGAATCGACCCCTATGGAGAAATCACCACTGATACAGGGTGTGGGTAAGGAGCAAAACACACTTTGCGTTCATTTGGCTTCTCCCCCCATCCTTTTCTGTGTGTGGGGTGTTTGACAGGGAATTTGTGCAGTTGGGAAATCTGCTTTAAACCTACTCAACACCAGTGTGCATTGTGTTTTAAAGTTGTATTGCTACAAGCTTGTCTTGATGTGTTATTTTTGTAATTTAAAAAGAAAAAACCTGAGCTGTGTTGAAGACAAATTCCATTATTTATTTTTAAAACAAATAAGTAAAATAAATAATTTTATTTATTTATTAACAATATTTTGTGTTCTTGCTCATAATTTATTCAGGTGGTTTCCCTCTGTATAGTTTCAAGAACATCATGTTTCTGCCAAAGCTTTGTGGGTGGAAAGAGCCATAAGCATCATGGGTGAAAAGGGGGGGGGGAAGTGTAGCTTCAGCTCAGATGTTAAAAGACAAGCATCTCTCCGAATCACCTCGAATCTGTGAGCCGTATGTATTTGTGAAATAAAATTAAAACCTGGCAACCTGAAGCACATAAAACACACCCCTTGTCAAAAAATTTACTTTCAAGATGGTGTTGTTGTTGTTGTTGTTTTAAATAAACCTCAAGATGGCTGTCTAAAAAATTACAGAATATTGCTGGAGGTTTTCCTACTTTAGGCCCAGTGGTACTGTTAACAGTCAATGTATGCAGGCATATGATACACAGTCCTGACAAAATAACATTTACATCTAAACAACCTTGTTCTTATACACTTAACATTATGAGATTTCAGATACACTGTACTTCATTGTTCCCCATCATTCAGAAATCAATATACCTTCACTGCTGCTTTTCAGCTGCAGATTGTCATAGATATTCTACAGTCATTCTTTTAAGCGTTTCCCCCCCTTTTTTGTCATTTGAACCTAAAGTAGCAAGAACTTTCGGGAGGGAGGTGGGGACTTTTGTTAGTCAGTGAACAGGCTAACAAAAGTATTTGGAGTGATCCAGGATTATCTTGGAGACCAGGGCCAAAAGCCTGAGAATATATAACAAAGTAAAGCTGCTCACAGACACATCATTGTAAAGCTGTTATTTGAGATGTATGTCAACAGCTTTGCACTTCAAGAAGCCAGTTAACAGTTCTGGGAGGAAACCATCCTCCCAACAAAATGTTGCAGTAATGCCATTATAATATACCCCTCCTCTCTCACTCTCACTCTCTCTCCCCCTCCCTTCAAAGCAAACAAAATTATTATTTGTTAATACACTTTAATTACCATCTTCAAGTCCTCAGAAAATGTTCCTGTCTGTGCCTACCTCAAGTATAATCAGTTGAGGACCTGCTTTATTTTGTACACAAGGTAATAGAGAAACAGATCCTTGCAACTCATTAAAATGGATCCTGTTACCAGTGATCAAAAGCACAAAAGCTGCCCTGTGAAACCTACTAAGATTACTCACTCACTTGCTGCTTATGCTCATTTATTGGATGGCCACAATCCATTTTCAGTATCTTCCCGGCAGGCCTAGAAATGAAAGGAAGTCACACACAAAAAAGCAGCTGTTGTCTTGCACAACTTTCTCTCACGTCAATTGGCTTGGTGAGGAGAGATTCCTGGGAGCTTTGCCCAATTCATATATATGAGAAACCAGTCATGAAAGGCTTCAGGGATTTTATTGGGTGAGATACGGGTCTAGGAAAATAGCATGTTACACTTGTAAAGGCAAAGTATTCTATACCTGAAAGGATTAGATTATATAGCAGGTGTGCTCAAAATGTACAAATAAATCTCTATAGTACAGTTGTGTAAAAAGAAGCAGAGATCATTTTATTTGCTATGCCCTCCCATCTCGCCACCTGAGGTGAAACAGGAATTGCCAGCTCCTGGCTGCCCAGCCATGTGACCCCAACTTCCTCTGTTACCCCACAGCTCTCCCCAAACTTGGCGAGAACGGGGGTGCTCCTCAAAGCATTGCCGCTTGCTCAGTTTCTCTGACCCGGGTGCAGGGAAGTCAAGTGACAACGCTATATGCCAGAATACCTCCCCCTCGGTGGTGGAAGCAGTGGGACGGGCTGAATGCCGCCTCTTGCATTTCTGCTGCTTGAGGCGGGTGCTTCACCTTGCTACACCTCTAAACTAGAAACTCCTGTCATTTAAGAAAACTTCACTTTCAAATAATCATTTTTTCCTGTTATCAAGAGAAATGAATGATACATTCTACACCAGGGGTGGGCAGAAGGTAGGTCTGTATCTGCAGTAGTTCTTGGGGTGATTTGGAGTAGATCATCAAGGATGATTTCCAATGATTTTACGACAGCAACAACGAAATGACTCCGCTCCATGCTCCAGCCCTAAACTATACTGCAGAAATGAAGAAGGATTGGGGTAACCTGGAGTGGAACTTTGTGTGGAAGGAATGTGAGCTGTTCCGCCAGGCCTTCGGTCGGGGTTCAGTCTGATTCTTTTCTTTCTGTATAAGAACAAGCATTAAAGAGGCCTCCTAGCCCACTCACAGGTCCTTTATAAGACCAGTGGTAACAGTTGGCCCTGGAGAATATTAACCACTCTCAATTTTACCCGTGGACTGCCATCTGTCCAGATTTTAATTTGCTCTGAACTAATTTTAAGATGTATTTTAATTAATTGATTGCCTGTTTTATATTCTTATGTTCTTTGAATACTGTGTTAGTTTTATGATGTTAGCTGCCCTGAGCCCGGCTCCGGCCAGGAAGGGCAGGGTACAAATAAATTATTATTATTATTATTATTATTATTATTATTATTATTATTATTATTATTATTCTGTTTGGGAGATATTAGAACTAAATGGTGTTCACAGTCCTTCCACACAAAAATCCACTCCTGGTTACCCCAATCATTCTTTCTTTCAGCAATATAATGTAAGGCTGGAGGAGAGACATCTGTTATATGATCCAGAACAAATTCCTGGGATTGGAATTCCTTGGTTCTAAGTATATATCTTTTGTCCCAGGCTCTGTTTGGTGGGCTGAGGTTTCTAGACCCTACATGTCTAGAATCTGCCCATCCCTGCAGTATATGTTAGTATACAAACTAACCACATTTGGTGAGGTTGCCTCTCTGCTTTGCTTTCACCGGCAGACCAATTTTCCTGTTTAGTCAGGTCATTGGCCACTGATAGGCTACTGTGGCAGGGGTGGGTGTTGTATTCCACCCTTGTACTTTTAAATGGCTTGGTGTGTCTTCGGTGCTGTTTTTAATTGGGTTACTTATTTAATTGCTTTTTAATATTTAAGTTGATTGTGTGTTTTTAGTTGCATCTGTTTTAATTTATGCTGTGGGCCCTACACTGGGAAAAAGGGGATATATAAATTAAATACAGTAAATACAGTAAGTGCACTACCACACCGGTGTGTTCTCAGCCTAATACAGTGGATGCTCAGGTTGCAAACATGATCCGTGTGGGATGCACGTTCACAACCCACAGCGTTTGCAACCCATAGCGCCGTGTCAGCGCACGCGCAGGTTGCGATTCGGTGCTTCTGCGCATGCTCAAAGCGCGATTTAGCGCTTCTGCGCATGTGTGACCGCGAAACCCAGAAGTAACCTGTTCCGGTACTTCTGGGTTTCGGCAGTCCGTAACCCGAAAAAACACAACCTGAAGCGAGGAGTGTGGTGGAGTCTCCTTCTTTGGAGGTCTTTAAGCAGAGGCTTGACAACCATATGTCAGGAGTGCTCTGATGGTGTTTCCTGTTTGGCAGGGGGTTGGACTCGATGACCCTTGTGGTCTCTTCCAACTCTATGATTCTATGATTCTATGATCTGTAAGCCGAGGTATGACTGTATGCCTATCAACAATATACAACCTTCCATTCCATAGTTCAGGCAATGTTTCTCCACAGTCCCATTTCTTAATCGGCACTTGATAGACTTGGGTCTTATTTTCATCTACCTATTTCTTCCAGAAGTTGCTCGGTCTTTATTCCCCACCACCACAAACATTTTTTCCCAATGAAATGCCCTTTGTCTCCTCTTCCTTCAACCACCCTGTTGTCCCTCTTGAAAATGGTTGGCTGTGTGAATTTGAAGAATAATGCAATGAACATGCCTAGCAAGTTTCATCCATCTTAATTTCTAGGGAAGGGGTAGAATTGTTGACTGAAAATGCACAAGCAGCAAAGAGAAAAGCTTCCTATATAAACTGGAAAATGTTAATATTACTATTCCAAAAAATCATTTAACAATATTTTTTTTAAAAAAGATAAAAAAGTGATTGCTTCCAATCACTTAATTCCATGAGAATTAAGCTGATGTTTTCTTGTTTTGTTTTTTATTGTGCCAAAGTCTTATATGGGGTGGATCTACCTGATGTTCAACACAAAAATCTAAAGGTGTGAAGGAAGGAAATGAAGCAAAAATCATGGGAAGCCTCACTATTTGTCCTATACTGCCGCTGAGGTTTTTTTTAATGACTGTGTTGAATGAATATTATTTATTGCTGAAAAGGAGACCAATGTTCTTGTGGGCTTTGGGGTCTACAGCTAATGGCTCTCCAGCATAATGAAAGCATTTTGGCAAAGGATTGCTTTTCTCCTTTTTCTGTTATGTTGTCATTTGTCTTTCTATTCACATTTCTGTCAGCACTATGTATACAAAAGCATTGTGTGGTAGGTGTTTCCCGGCAAGTTCATTGCTATGCTTCCTTGGATACTTACTAAGCCTGCCAAAAAAATATGTGGCTTTTATGAAAGTGGGTGGGGTCAAATTCTTGTTGGAGGCTCTCTCAGGAACGTAGTGTCTCATGAACTAGTTTTGATTTATAGCTACTTTTTCTTCTTCTTAAGTAGTTTGGATGAAATGAGACATTACAGTGGCAGACCTGAAAGTGTCTGACTAAACCCATAGCCATAGAACTGAATCATTTTGCACCCAAAACTGTGTCCTCAGAAGCTGCTTTGCCCCATTTGGTTTTCCCCTGGTGGAGCTCTACAACCATGTAAGTGCTGAGGACGGGATAGGAAACAAGGAAAAAACACATCACCACTAAGTAGTGGTTTAGGTGAGGGAGCTTACACATTTTAACCATAAGGTGACCTTCAGAACTGTGTTTCTCAAAGAGTGGGTTGGCAACAGAAGTTAGGCCATCCCTGTCCAGATAACGACAGAGCTGAGCCAACGGAAGGCACTCTGCAACACTGAGACCACCTGAGTCTCAAGTGACAGTGATCAATTCAGAAGCCCCCTCAAGCTACATAGCTGCTCCTTCACAGTAGCTGACCACCTTCCATCTGCAGCTGACCACCTTCCATCTATCCATTCTAGGGAGCCACCCACTAACAGTGCCTCAGTCTTATCCGCATTGATCTTCAGTTTATTGACTCTCATCCAGTTCATTACTGAGGCACACGAAATCCACTGCTGCACCTGCAGATGTAAAGCAGAAGTAGAGCTGTGTGTCATCAGTATATTGCTAACATATTCTAAGACTCTGGATGACCCCACTAAGCAGCTTCATGTAGATGTTAAACCATACCCTGCAAGTGTTCCAGAAAAACGGGAACATCCCATTTTTTCTCAGTAGAAGACGGTTGCCATTTTGGACACCATGATCTTGCACCACAATTCCCCCCCCCACAAAAAAGTGCTTTTTCAGGGAGGAGAATGGCATCACAAGATCACGGTGCCCAAAATGGCCACCAGCCTTTCATGAGAAAAAATGGGAAGATGGCATCATCCTAGACTATGGCATCCCAGTGTGTTGGAAGATATGGTTAAACATGGAGAATAAAACTGAACCATGTGGAACCCCACAATGGAAGTTTCCATGGGGACAAACAACACCCCCAAGCATCACCCTCTGAAAATGACTATCCAAATAGGACTGGAAACATCACAAAGTGTTGCCACCTCCTGCCACGTGACTCAGATAGCTGCTGATGACAGAAAGTGATGACAGTAATTGCCAGTAGATAATGCCAATCTCTGTCTCCATTTTGTGATTGGTGGGCCTCAAGTGATTTTCATGCACCTCCAAGTTCAAGAACCCTACTTCTAGAGACCTGTGCCAGAAAGAACAAATGATATCATCAGCCTGTGGAGACCTGGCTGCATGCAGATTGTACAATTCTTCCCCTGTTACTCAGCCACCTGTGCACAGGCCTCTCCTGTTTTTCTCCCCAGGTTCAAAAGGTAACTTCTGGTTTATTCAAAAGACAGGAAAATTCATTTAGTCGCTTTTCTTTAAAATTTACGCAGCCTAGATTTAAGCATTACTTACTTTTATCCTTTAATCCAACTGTCTGGAATTGTTTATGTAACTCCTCTTGTATAACAAGGGAGGAATAGTTGAAATAAAAACAAAAATGAATAAATTCTGGAAGACATAAAGAGGCTATAATGATCATACAGGTGACCTCATTTTGCCCCCCTTGTGGGTTGAATGACTAAACTGCCCAGAATTTGCCCGTTTAAAATATGGAAACCCAAAAGGTAGCCTTCCCCCCCCAGATACATGAATAGCCTTTCAGAGGTCTACACTTGGTGACTTCAATCGGCAGCAGAATGAGATAAGAAAATGCTGAAGTGGTGAAACAGACTGTACCCTTTTGAATTGTGTTTGTGTGAGGTTTTTTAAAGTTCCTTTGTGTTTTAAAAAACTTTCTTCGGAGGTAGAAAACCAGTATTGCAGGCATGAGCAGGGCTGCCTTGAAGCTACTCTCCTTAGCATTTGATTTTTTTCAGGAAACCTCTTTTTTTAATGTGGTGAAGCATGCAGAAGAAGTATCCTCCACTAACAGTAGTGCAGTGCATTGCGCCACATTATCATTATACCGCACATTATACCAACTACCGCACAATTGCACTCATTTCACACGCTAGCAAGGTTATGCTTAAAATTCTACAAGGCGGGCTTAAGCAGTATGTGGACGAAGAACTCCCAGAAGTGCAAGCTGGATTTCGAAGGGGCAGAGGAACCAGAGACCAAATTGCAAACATGCGCTGGATTATGGAGAAAGCTAGAGAGTTCCAGAAAGACATCTACTTCTGCTTCATTGACTATGCAAAAGCCTTTGACTGTGTCGACTACAGAAAACTATGGCAAGTTCTTAAAGAAATGGGAGTGCCTGATCACCTCATCTGTCTCCTGAGAAATCTCTATGTGGGACAAGAAGCTACAGTTAGAACTGGATATGGAACAACTGATTGGTTCAAAATTGGGAAAGGAGTACGGCAAGGCTGTATATTGTCTCCCTGCTTATTTAACTTATATGCAGAATTCATCATGTGAAAGGATGAATCCCAAGCCGGAATTAAGATCGCCGGAAGAAATATCAACAACCTCAGATATGCAGATGACACAACCTTGATGGCAGAAAGTGAGGAGGAATTAAAGAACGTTTTAATGAGGGTGAAAGAGGAGAGTGCAAAATATGGTCTGAAGCTCAACATCAAAAAAACGAAGATCATGGCCACTGGGCCCATCACCTCCTGGCAAATAGAAGGGGAAGAAATGGAGGCAGTGAGAGATTTCACTTTCTTGGGCTCCATGATCACTGCAGATGGTGACAGCAGTCACAAAATTAAAAGACGCCTTCTCCTTGGGAGAAAGGCGATGGCAAACCTAGACAGCATCTTAAAAAGCAGAGACATCACCTTACCAACAAAGGTCCGTATAGTTAAAGCCATGGTTTTCCCAGTAGTGATGTATGGAAGTGAGAGCTAGACCATAAAGAAGGCTGATCGCCGAAGAATTGATACTTTTGAATTATGGTGCTGGAGGAGACTCTTGAGAGTCCCATGGACTGCAAGAAGATCAAACGTATCCATTCTTAAGGAAATCAGCCCTGAGTGTTCACTGGAAGGACAGATCGTGAAGCTGAGGCTCCAATACTTTGGCCACCTCATGAGAAGAGAAGACTCCCTGGAAAAGACCCTGGTGTTGGGAAAGGTTGAGGGCACAAGAAGAAGGGAACGACAGAGGACGAGATGGTTGGACAGTGTTCTCGAAGCTACAAACATGAGTCTGACCAAACTGAGGGAGTGGAAGACAGGAGTGCCTGGAGTGCTCTGGTCCATGGGGTCACGAAGAGTCGGACACGACTAAACGACTAAACAACAACAACATCATTCTACCACCCACCACATTCTGCTAAATGTGTGGATCCAGTCTGAAACCTGGTCTCTGTGGGAATGTTCAGGGAGGCAGGAGAGGATATATTGTTTATTAATATCCTTCCTAACTTGCGCTAGCAAGTTCTATAACTTAGCAGAGTTTTACATTCCCCTTTTAAACGCACAGCAGATAGCTGGTTGCAGGCTTGTTTAAGCCTCTCAGTATTAGATTCCTGGTAAGTTCCCTTATATCCCTCTTAAAAGAAAAAACACGCCGCAAACCTGTGTAAAGTATATAAAATAAGTTTACTCACATCATCAGTTTACAGTTGGATCCCTGAAGGCAGACTTAGTCACAAAGTATACATGTGGATCTATCCCATATGGAGATAGTACCAGTGTCCTCTTTTGGCTGAGAGCCAATAGAGCAATTCTAGCTAAAATCTGCTGGAGGAAGTCAAAGAGAGAGAGAGAGAGAGAGAGAGAGAGAGAGAGAGAGAGAGAGAGCGCATGCCCTGTTCCTTTCAAGCTGCAGATGTGGATACACTCAGATGAAAAACATGCACGCAACCCTAAAAACCGCCCTGCAAATTAAAAAAACCCCCACTATCATATCAGGGAGAAAGTCAAGTTCACTTGGCAAGTTTTATCCATTCAGAAGGTGCTACTATTCCTGCACATTTAATCAAATTCCTTTAAAATGTTACCATTTTTTGTTCCTTTTCCTTTGTTAGTCAATGCTTCCAACTTGCAAAACAAGACTTTGATTTGACCTTCAGGCAACGTGGGTCCTGGTCCTGGTCAAAGTGGTCTAAAATGAAACAATCAACTATCTGAATTCCTGAAGCAGGACCCAAATTGAAGCTTGTTCTCTATGCTTATCTTGAGGCATATCTTCAAAAATCAAGACTCTTATCTCCACTTTCAGTAAAATAATTCAATAACTTTCCTGCACCCCCTTAGCTATGCCAGAGGTTCTGCTATAATTTAAGTCTCTGTGGAAATAGTAATAAAGCTTTTTATGTATGTAGCATATTTCATCTGAGGCGTTAAAGTGATTTATGAAAATTTATTAAATTTCAAACTCTCTTTAGACCCTGGCCTAATAATTCTCAGAGACATTTATTACATTGCTCAAGATCTCTGTAGTGAGGAATATATCAGTGCTAACAAGTTTTAAGGGATATTCTTTTGCCATTCCAGACAGTATTCCCTTTGTCAATATTTTTATAAAGGGGCTTTTTTCAGTTTCCTCCTGTTCTTTCTGACATTCATGTGGAAATCTGAGAGCTGTCAACAGAGCCCTATTCCCCTATATAAATCAGTGCTGTTCCTTTGTAATGAGGATTACACAGCAAATGCTGAAGGCACTTCAATGCCAGCAACCTCTGTATTAATGCTCATGGGTTCCAAGAATCAACTCAGGGGTGGAGCATGTCAGAAGGGACTCCACACACACACACACACACACACACACACACGTGTACTTGTGTAGAGCACTTCCACAGAAGGCAGAGTAGGCTCCATACTCCCCTCCTCTATTGTTTTCCCATGTCTATTTTAGATTGTAAACCCCTTATCCACAGCATTTCCCGCCTATCATTCAAGAATTTCTTTACCACTTAGGGCTGTGCCTGGGTACACCTGGCCTTTGAGAAACTTGTATTTTAGGTCAGCCCCTCCATTGTTTCTTAACAGATAGACTTCCTGTTCTGGCCACCAGAAAACATCTCAGTTCATAGCAGAAACCATCCATTTCTTCCAACAAGCTCAAAGCGGTCTGCATTGTTCGTCCCCTCCCCATTTTACCCCCTAAACAACTATGTGGTGTAGGTTAGGCTGAGAACTAAGGACTTCCAGAAGGTCTCCTAGGTTAGTCAGTATTATTTGAACAGGTGCCTTCTGTTTCAACTTTAAAATGCCTACTGAAAACTCTTCTATTCCATCAGGCTTATGTGGGCAATTAGGAATAGATCTTTTCATAATAGCTAGCTGATTTATGCTTTTAACATTTTATATGGTTTCCTATCGTACATAATTATTGTACACTGCTCTGCTATATTTTATGAACAGCTGCATATAAATGTTTTTATAAATAAAATAAATTAAAGTAGATCTTGGTTCTGGTTCTGGAGCAACAGGCTGTTATTGAATTTTAATTGACTACAAATCAAGGTCTACAATTGTCTTCTTCTTGTTTTTTTCCTTCTTAGAGATCACCCCCTCATAAACTTAGATGCTTTGGAAAGGGCCCTATCTCCACCCTTAGCGAAAGAAAGAAAGAAAGAAAGAAAGAAAGAAAGAAAGAAAGAAAGAAAGAAAGAAAGAAAGAAAGAAAGAAAGAAAGCTTTGTTTTCACCTCTCTGTGTGTATATTGGGGGGATTTCCAGCAATTTTTCTACTTCCAAACATGTGATTCTTTGCAATGTAGCTTTTATAACCATCTTTTCTCTCTGCCTCATGTTGGAATAAGGACAAAATGTTACAGGGCAAGCTCTGCTCTCCATGTTAATTGCTCCGGTTAATTAGAGATACTATCATACTTGTAACCCCAAACTGACTCCCACAGGCAGCTAAAGACACACCTATATCAGTAAGCACTACAAAAGGCAGAAACCTGCCTCAGGACATTGGGGTAGAAAACAATGGAGTAATAAAATAAGGAGCAATAAGCAAATGCACTGGTGAACAATTTTGCTTTTATACTCCTTTAGATTTTTCTAAGTGAAGTGTGAATATGGGAGTGGTAATGAAGATCACCAAAACTGAGATTAGCAGCAGAACATCAGACACACACTAAATAATGCTTTAATAAACAGGTAGAAAAAGGAGGGGAGCACTGAAGCATTTGATATGGGCCTCTCATTTCTTCATTTGTTTAAGATGAATAGGTCCTATTTGTTTGGTTTAAAACTATAATTAACTAGGTGAGAAATCAAGATTAGTGTCATGTATACTTTAATATGCAGTGCTTGAGACAGGAAGATTAAGAAATGCTCATAAGCCCATATTCTGCTCCTGTTTAAAGAAATATATTGATATTTGATTTTTTTTGCTTTGTATCACGTGCTGCTCAGTTTGGATCAGTTGCTGTGTGCAAATAATTTAAGGTTCTCTTGAGAAGGTGTCAGATAAAATTGACAAAAATACGCAAACTGGATTTACAAACCGAGCAATGAAATGACAAAGTCAAGCTTCTTGAAATACAAGTATTGATTGACTGATCATATTTCCACAACACAAAAGGTTATGACCAAAGGCTAGTAATCCTATGAATTGCTACACACTGGCCAATGTTAAGACCTGTCAGCTCCCAAAACCGAAATCAGGTGAGACCTCCTCATCAGACGTTGACCTCACTACACATTTTACCACAAACCAGCTGGAATTAGAGCACCATGAAGGAGCTCCTACTCCAGGGAAACATTGTCATCCAGAAAACTTACAGAAGTAAGGAACCAAATGAAACCAACTGGGTGCACCCCTCCCCAGCTCTGAATCCCGTGATTACCACTCAATATTTCTTGGCCATGATACGCACCTCATTGCAAGGCTCAGGAGAAAGAACCATGACCTTGTCAGCATCAAGGTCTTACTATTTCCCCGGAAAGGGTGAGAGCAGCTAAGCCGGCCATAAAAACCATCAGGTCACAGCAGAACAGTCACACCTGCTCCTTGATTTGGCTGCCTCTTGGGCAGCTTCCCTGTAATTCAGTACTTGGCCTTCTGACTTTGGGCATGGACTTGACTGGTGCTGCTGGACAGCTCCCCTGTGGACTCCTATTCCATCTGCCAGGTCTTCACAGAAGTTCTCTAGTTCCCTGGACTGCTCCTCTGACTCACCCAGAAAATGGAGCTCCGTATGGCCAGATGCAGCCATGTGGTAGCACATGAAACCAGAAGACAGCAAAGATAAAAGCATAGACGGTATGGGCAGGTCAGAGCAGGTCATAAGAAGTGTTCTTATTACCATTTGCAAATGCAACCAGCCCTTCTGCATCTAGCAAGGACACATCTTTAGAATTAAAACTTTTCATAGGGCCCGGAACAGGGTTTGAAGATATGGGAATGCAGAAACAGTGCTTTCCATATATACAACTCCTGGTAAGGACAGTCAGTAGTGATAGTGTGATCCTTTTTTCTTTTCTTTTTTACTCTACAGATAGCAATGGTGAAAAATAGCCATTCGTGTTAACTTCTGCAGCATGAAGGAAGAAGCATGTGTTTCTCACACATGCCATTCACAAATTAGATCCAAGCCCTTATTCACAGGGCTAAAGCACATATGCAGTCCTGTCACTGTTCATGAGGATCTATGGATTAGGGGTCAACTACTTCCCCAAAGGAAACCACTTATTGTATAGTAAATTATATTGGTTTTATTCCCCGCCCCCCGCTATGTTCCCCCTATCTTTATTTTGGTTGTTTAGTGAGAGTGCAGAGCATTGTTTTAGAGCTTTCTCCCCTTAATTTCTTCATTCTCATATGCCATTGAATTATGTGTTCTTGACTAAATAAATAAAAATATATATATTTTTAAAAGACCTGTTCGCTGTCAAAGAACTACAGTCCCTACATTTCCCTAGGCAGAGGGGGAATGCAGGGAGATGTATATAGAAGCAGCAGGCTTCCTATCTGCAATCCCTCGTCTGATTTTTTTATATACAGTGGTGCCCCGCAAGATGAATGCCTCGCAAGACGAAAAACCCGCTAGACGAAAGGGTTTTCCGTTTTTCGATGCGCTTCGCAAGACGAATTTCCCTATTGGCTTGCTTCGCAAGACGAAAACGTCTTGCGAGTCTTGCGATTTTTTTCGCTCCCCCCCTTTTTCTAAGCCGCTAAGCCACTAATAGCCTTTTAGCCGCTAAGCCGCTAAGCCTTTAATAGCCACTAAACCGCTAATAGCGCTAATCCGCTAATAGGGTTGCTTCGCAAGACGAAAAAACCGCTAGACGAAGAGACTCGCGGAACGGATTATTTTCGTCTTGCGAGGCACCACTGTATACCGGTACTTACAAAGCCTTTTTCCTATTTAATGCATGCAATTAGCTGTAAACTATATCAAGCCTACACAATAAAAGAGAAAAGAAAACAAATACTCAGGTTTCATAGAGGAGGAAACACGCAGAGAAAGATGGACAGACAGACCATATGAGGCTAGCATTATCTGACTTCAAGCCTCAATCATGCCTAAGTACAATTTTCTCTCAAACAGGTGGCAAAGGCCCTGTCTGGCTCAAATCCTGCTTAAATAATCACACACAATAAAAATGTCCGCTGGATGGAGATACACATTCAGCCTGTCCACACCAAACTATGAATCTAGCCAGTTCAACAAGGCCTGCATGAGCATTGCAACACCATTACAGGAGGAGAAACTTATTTCCACATACTTATCTCCCTTGATGGACACCAATGAAAATGCCTGCTGATTATAACAGAGCTGATTTTATCTGAAAGGTACATGAGAGTAAAGCTGTTTTGAAGTAGACATGTACCTCTATGGCAGGGGTGGCTAACCTGGGCCTTCCATATGCCACTGTGCTCCAAACCCTACCAGCCCCAGGCAGCAGGGCCCAAGAGCAGGGAAGACGGGAGTTCCCATTCAGCAACGTTCAAAGGGGCACGGAAGGGCTGTCCCTGCTCTATGGGCTGGAGACATAAATCACACTAGAATGTAATCATTACCAAATAAAAACCCAGAGTGGCATTTTGCCTGTGTAAAGCCAATCCACAGAAACCCTAAAATGATCGATTGGAGTGAGCCCAGTGCTGGATTTACGTACCTCAGGTTAAGTACTTAATTCGTTCTGGAGGTCTGTACTTAACCTGAAACTGTTCTTAACCTGAAGCACCACTTTAGCTAATGGGGCCTCCCGCTGCTGCCGCGCCGCAGGAGCCTGATTCTGTTCTCATCCTGAAGCAAAGTTCTTAACCTGAAGCACTATTTCTGGGTTAGCGGAGTCTGTAACCTGAAGTGTATGTAACCTGAAGCGTATGTAACCTGAGGTACCACTGTATAAGCTAAACATGCTATAGCTCAGGGCCCCACTCTCTTGCCCCCCCCCCAAATAAACTGGGTGTACATTTCCAAAATATAAGATAAAAAACAAATAAAATAAAACCTACATACAGCAACAGTGTTTTGCTTTGTGTTGTGTAGGCTCCTATGATGTAAGTAATGGGCCCCACCTGCTAGCCATCTCCCTAAAATATCACATATAAAGGGCCCCATTACCTTCAGTAGCTTAGGGTCTCATCAAACCTAAATCCGGCCCTGAGTGAGCCCTATGGGTACCCCACACAGAAGGACCCATAGGCGGCAACTCCTAGGGGCTGAGGCAGTCTCTCCCCCCAAAAAAAGTATTTTTTTTAGAAGAGCGGGCCCCCTCAATTTTCAGAGGGTGTTTGCCTCTGCCCCCTGGCACCTTGCGATGTTGTGCGCATGACATTGCATTGGGGTTGGGTCCCCAATCTGCTAGAGAAGCCAATGTCTCTGGAAGGACCATAGTTAAGGCAGCATGTGAAGCTCCAGTGTCTGCCACAGGCAAATAGATTAGCTGGCAGGGCAACCTAGGGTTGAGCACTGGAGGGACGGGAATATCTGGCTCTCTTAAAGCAATTCTTGCATAACAAGTTCTCGCATTTCTTTGATGCATGCTATAATGAACTGTTTACTATTATTATTATCATCACCACCACACGATCATATCGCAGTCCTATCATAGACATTCTCGTTTTTCATGACTATAGCCTCCAAGTATCAAATGTCTAGAAAAAAAATGAAGTTCATCGAAAAATTAATCTCTTATTTTCTGAACTACAAATTGATTGCTCACTGCTAGCAATGCAAAAGCGGCTGCAGGAAAATGCTGTTCTTTTGCAAATTTTGTGTTATTCATAAGGAATAACTCTGGGGTACCTAATGTCCAGAAGTTGGTAACTACAAGTCCCATCATCCCTGACTGCCCACGCATGAATGCAGCTGCTGGAAGTTGTAGTCCACAACATCTTACCACAATGGCCACCCTTGTAATAGCTTGCGTGAGCTAAAGTTCAAGGGCATTAAATCAACACTACATGGCGTGCTGTTGTTGTTTTAATCTTTGTAGAATGTAAGAATATTCTCAGTAAGCTTTGCACAGGGTTTAGGAATATGAAAATAATGACAATTTCCTACTTTTGGACTTTTTCAGCAGTACGTAGGGTTAGCACCATTCCCTTGTGACTGTCAACAGTCCTGAACACATTATATGTTCTCTGGCGATACAGAGGTGAGTCTTTGAAAATGGAAAATGGATAGCTAAAGGCCTGATAACAGTGGACAGCGCTGGTAATAAGGCAAGTAGATTTGCCAACCAGCACTTGCAACTTGTTGAAAACCCGAGTAGAAGATGCATCTCCCATCCCTAGCAAAGCAGAGGACAAAAGCTCTGCAGGCAGCGGCTCAGCGTGCGTTTGCTCTGTGCCCTCTGGACCAGCTGTAGGCGCCTGCTTAAGAATGAGTGTCAGTGGGCTACTGCCCCTTTGAGTGTGCTGGTTTTGTTATCTTATTACACGATTTTTAAGAGGACAAAGGTGATAGAGATGACTGAAGGCTTTCGCAGTGTATCTGCGGTGACCTTTCTAATCTTCACCGTATTATGAAGACAGGAAGACAAAAGCAACCCCTCCTACTATTGTGACAAAGACCTGTGGGGAAGAAACCACAGGACCTACTGCACTGCAAAAGGTTTTGGAGCCCTGAAAGTCGAGGCAGGGTGGGGGGGGGGGAGAGAGTAAAATCTCTGAAATATTTGTCCTGAGAAACAGCAAAAATGGTCGTTACCACCCACCACGGTGTTGCTTGCTTAGAACACATCTCAAAAACTTTGCCTTTTGACGTCCTACTTTAAAAAACAACAACACAAAAGACTCTGTAGATATATAGGCCCAAATTTGGAGGCTTAATGTGTGTTGTCCTTTGCTACCTCAAATACAACATGACAGGTTTTATTTCCTGACATTTATCACTGTCTTCAGAAATCTGCACAAATATTCAGATATGTTTCCTGCTGGCATGTTTGTGAGAAAGTGCATATTGCTTTTCTGCAAAATGAGCAGTCAGAATCGCTTATTTCAATGACTGAAATTTATAATGTGAGAGAAATGAACAAACTGAACAAATTCATTTAATTTTAAATCAAGTGTAAATAAACTGATCCTAAAGAACTAGATCAAGCACATTTGGAAGCTTCCACACAATTATGAATCCCGATAAGTCAGAGTCCCAGATGACAATGAGGCAGTACACACAACATTTTATTCTGGAATCAATGGAGAGAGAGTACTTCTATCTTTTGTCTACACAGTCCACACACAACCTACATCTATTGGATATTCTCCCCTCCCCAAAAAGCACTTCTTGAGAAACTGGTTTCATTCTGAATATAAAAGCCTCATTGTACATTGATTCTGCATTACCCCTCACAGTGTGTCCTTTCAGAAACAGATGAAAGCAGATGTGGGTGGTTCTGACAACTGGAGGTAGGGGTTTATACACACCTGCCCAATGACAGTGTGAGTGGGTGTATACCAAGACTGCAACCACCACTTCCTTCATTCCTCTGGGGTATGTGCAGGGAGGAAAAAGCATGGGGAGCCTACTCCACAGGCGGGTTTTCAAATATGCATCAAATAACCCCAAGCACCCTTGTGGATGGCAGGATCTAGAATCAATCTAGGTGCTCAGCTAGATTGGTAAAGATATTCCTTTTATATGTGTTGTATATGTGATATAACAGTGTGACACCAGATAGCTCTGTGGAGTACCATCTTTCCCTACCGGATTTCCCTGAATGAGTTTACAACACATTTAACTGAATCGTTTCTTTGACATTCCTAGATCCAGCCTAGACTGAAAGCAGCATGAAGCGGATGGTCATGAATAATTCTGGATTCACTAAAACTACATTTTGGGGGCTACAAATGGTTTAGTGTGTACACAGCCTAAGACTTCCAGCCACGTTAAGTCAAATGGACATTGGCACTCCCTTCAGATCTTCCTGAGCAACACACAAATATCAAAGAGGAGCCCTCACACTAAGGGATGTTGGGGGCTGAGCTATTTTTTTTAACAAGGACCAGGTGGCAAGATCCATGTGCATCATACATGTTTTTAAACAACTTCATTGGAACTTGTTCTGTTTTTGACTCAGTTAAAATGCTGGTATTGATCTTTAAGACCTACACCTCTTGATCATAGGGCAAAAACTTTGAATTTTATTTTCCTTGATGTTTTAAGCTAAGTGTTTGTATTCTTTTTCTGTGTCCAAGATATAACAGTTGTCAACAGCTTTGTATTTCATTATTTATTGTTGTAAGCTGCATTGAGAATACATCCTGGATTCTAGTCCCTTCCCATTATGGTCTGAAAATGTCAGTTTTAAAGAACATGAAACATGTCAGAGTGAAATATTACTTTAACTTCCTGGATTGCATTCAGAGGTGACTTTTGCTAACCTTTAAAAAAAAATTCACATTTTAAGACATGTGAATAAAGTACTGGTGGTGAATCTAGTGTTTTTCTTCTTTAAAAAATGAGGTGTTGATATATAAACTAGTTAAATGACTGCCATGGAGACTGCGGAAATAATAGTGGATACATCTGACTGCCAGTGACTGAGAGAAAATCATGAGGAGGACATAAATTAAGAAAACAATGAAATATTTAAAATAGGGAGAAAATTGGGGCTATCGCCTATTATTTCTTGTCAGTGAGATATATTAAACCAGAAAAAAGGTAGCCACTTCATCAGCATCACTTTGGGTTTGGAAATTGGATTAGAAAAAGAAGACTTGGAAAATGGATAATTTAGAAAGCAATCTATCGTTACTATAGAGCCAATTACTGCCATTCTTTTGAGAAACCGATCAAATTAAATATTTCTCATTAGGATTCTTTTAGAGATTTGTAGTAATTAAAGCAATTTAAATTGTAGATTTTCTAAAAGAAACAATTTACTGTCTTTGGGAACTGAGCCCTTTCTCAAATAACTGTGAAATTAAGACATGCTTGAAACAATCACATCTGCTCCAGAAGTTGGTTCTTTCCAAAACACTTTATTTATTTATTTTATTTTTGCTTCTTGGCTTAGTGTATAAAAAGGAATGGAAAGCAAAATCATTATGCTGTGATGTATTTCATGTAAAATGAGTGCTTCAGATACTTTGGGTATGCAATCTGCACTTCAGTCTCTGTAGCCTCATAGCCTTATTCCTAGAGGAGAAGACTTTCAACAGCTGCTAGCCACAATGGCTACACTTTGCCTCTGTGGTCGGAAGTACTATACCTCTGAATGCCAGTTACTGGAAACCTCAGGAGCCAGAGAAAACTCTTGAGCTCATGTTCTGCTTGGCGGCTTCACATGATTTATCTAGCTGGCCGCTGTGAACACAGGATACTGTCCTAGATAGGCCACCGGCCTGATAAAAAAGTGTAGATAAAATCCCTCCAGAGCCATCTCTCAGCAAGTAAAATTGATTACGATGCGATTAAATTACAGTGGTACCTCGGGTTACATACGCTTCAGGTTACATATGCTTCAGGTTTCAGACTCCGCTAACCCAAAAGTAGTACCTCGGGTTAAGAACTTTGCTTCAGGATGAGAACAGAAATCGTGCTCTGGCGGCACGGCGGCCCCATTAGCTAAAGTGGTGCTTCAGGTTAAGAACAGTTTCAGGTTAAGAACGGACCTCCGGAATGAATTAAGTACTTAACCCGAGGTACCACTGTAGTTCTTATTTCATTTCACACCCTGGCAACTCATAGGATATCTCTGACCTACTATCTCTCAAAATCAGTCTCCTTCCCCCCAACCAGAAATGTGGGCCAGAACAAGAGACTGAAACAAACCTTATCATCTGCTTGGTTATTATTATTACTTCCATGGATTTAAATCTGTTAGCCTTATGGCGTATACAAAGGTTAGCCCTTGTGGATCTTTTATCATAATTAGAGCAATGGAATGACAGTGGATTTATGGTGTGGATTTATACTAATAGCCCTTGATATCCAAACCCATTTGGATGCTTGTATCCAAAGAGTTAAATAAAAGATTTATCTGGTCACTCTCACCTTTCTTTCAGTCAATGTCCATGTCAGTCAGCTTGAGCCTAACAACAGGAAAAGGGTTGGTCAGCTCTAACATATGAAAACTCCCCAGGGAACACTGAATGATGACTTTGAGGGATTTGTGCAACATGTGACCTCGTTATATTTTTTTCACTTGCATCAGCAGGAGGATCTTTCTTTTCTAAATTTACTTATAGTTACTAGCTTCTGTGGTTAGTGTTCCCTGGCCGCTCCCGTTCTGTGCTTTTGGCAGGCTATAATTTTATGGGATCACATGTTGTAACATTATGAATCTGTATTACGTTTGCATATAATTACATTTACACCCTTGCTGATTTGCTCTTTGTCATCTTACATCCTAGCGCCATGTACGCTGAGGGCATCAGTGCTCATAAAAACAATAACCTGTGGGATTCAGTGCTACAGGAAATGGCTCAAGGAGCCCAAAATTATCCCCCATGAAACAATCAGCACCATTTTTTAGGACTATAAGAACTGTTGCCTCCTGGTACTGTAATTTTACCCTCGAAGAAAGAGCCGTTGCAGTTTGCAGCTCACCCTGAGTCAACGCTTTTGGATTTCTTCACATGAACGTAAATAACCTTCATTAAAAAGTAGTGACATGTCCTCATGTTGCCTGGGTCATTATCACTGAATGCCCCCCCACCCTAGCCTTTCTATCTATCATTTTCTTTCCAGTGCGCTTCTGGCTCAAATTTCCATACAATATTTATGTGACATTCAGCAATAGATTAGCATCAACCGGTTGCGAAGGTGGAGCCACTCGCTGCTTGACGACAGAGTACATGCTTTGCTTGTAGGGTTATATTTACTTATTTGAAAATATTTTATATGCTGCCTGTCATGTCAACATATCCCAACAGTGTAAAAAAGAAAAAAAGAAAAAAGATGTACTAAAAGCCAAAGATATAGCACAGTCAGTAGCCGAAAAGCTCAGTAGCTGACACCTCCAGTGAAAAGGAACAGGTATCAGGTGGTAGAAAAGCCTCAATGACTGGCAAGGTGCTGTCAGTTAAAAGATGGCAATATCTGGCTAAGTGGACCAGTGATATAGCTCAGTAAATGGCAGCTTCATATATAGCTTCAGATTTATTATTATTATTATTATTATTATTATTATTATTATTATTATTATTAAACTTATGTGGATTTAAAAATGATTCAGTAAATGGTAGCTTCTAACATTCACCTCAATCTCAAGAGGAGGATGCAGTGGGGGTTTTTTTGGGGGGGGCTAGGGAAACCAAGCCAGATAGGCGGGGGTATAAATTATTATTATTATTATTATTATTATTATTATTATTATTATTATTATTATTTGGTTGTGGGCACTTTGGAAACCAAAAGCTATTGTTGTGAAGCAACTAACAACCACCATGAACTACAAGGACCGCTACTATACAACTTAAAGATCCATGAATGGATGACTTCTGATACTGTACTAGAAAACAGTGCAATGGCTCAGTCAATTTAAATAACGTCAGAGAACCAAAATAAAATAAAAAAGTCAGTCTCCATTCACCACCACCACTAACGCATCTCTCTCTCTCTCTCTCTCTCTCTCTCTCTCTCTCTCTCTCTCTCTCTCATATTGTGTATTGTATGAATTCTATTATTAGGAATCATGACCAACATCCTGACTCTTTTCCAAACTAGGGATTTCATTCAGTCGACTGGTTCTGAGGCAAGATTGAAAGTACATGCCCTAGGGAGACTGGGGCCTGCGCTCTCAAACAGCAACCATCCCATGGAACTGAGGAGAACTTGCATAACAGTTTGTGATATGGCAGGAGGGAAGAGACATCTCTCGCTCCACCACAACAAAGAGCAGGTCAGCTGGGTAAATCTGCGAGTCTTGGGGATAAACTACGCATTGCAAACAAATGAGTGAAAGAAGCATCCATTTTACCTCTCCAAATAATCTGCCAGCTCCCCGCCCCAGCCGGGTTTTACATATGTGTTTATATAAACATGCATATGAACTTTCCTCAGGGGAGAGAAACTGCTGAGGGGGTGATTTGATGCTGGGGGGTGGGGGAAATAGCACACAAGGATAGGGTTGCGCATTCCCTTCCCGTCTGCATTTCTTTACTCCAAATCATACCCTCCCAAACCTGCTTTTCATTATTATTTTTTAATATGCTGGATATTCTTCACATGTAATTGCATGTAATGTGTAGTTTTCCCCTCTGTGTTCACAGGTCAAAAGACAACAGTGAAGTAAGAAGATGGAGGAAGTTGAAAAGAGGTGTGTGTGTGTTTGTGTTTTAATGGAGAAATAATAAGCAAAAAGGGAACGTCTTGGAGTCATGAGAAGTGCTGGGAGACTGAATAATAGCTGTGCATGGAAAAGCAGCTAAATGAATGCTGCCGGCATGATCTCTTCTGACATACGCATTGGGCTGAATGCATTGAGCTGGGCTGCTCAGGACAGATTGCATCTTGCAGTAATTCCCACGATTCCCCAAAAATATCCAGATCGCTTGTGATGTAGAGGATGATTTATGAATTGAAAGATTAATGCTTTTTGTTTGTTTATGTAATGGGTGCACTTGGCCTTGCCTTCGCGTAAGAAGAAATGCTGCGCCGAATATATATCCTGAAGCATTAATCACATAATTAGCAAACTGCATGAAAACATGGGCTACTGCAATGACCTTGAAAAACCCAGACAATGTTGGATGGAATTCATTTTCTTCTGGAAGATGTTTCAACAAAATATGAAAAACAGTCCGGAAGTGAAATGGAATGTTACTAACATGCCTTTACCAAAAATATTCCTTATTGAGTGTGCTACATTAAGGCTATTTAAAGCCTCAGTGAAATTGTACATTGAAATTGTACATTTCCCTTAATAAAATACAGTATAGGTTAAAAAATTTCTTCTGTATTTTCCCCTGAGAGTTCTGTGAAACTTTCTTAAGGATTGACTACAGAGAGCTGTAGCTCAGTAGTAGAGCTTGTGTTTTGCATTTTCAGGGTCCTGGGTTCAAATTCCACATCTCCTGGCAGGGTCAGAATACACCTTTCTCTGAAATCCTGGAGACTTGCTGCCAATCACTGTATCCAATACTGAGACAGATGTGTCAGTGGCCTGATTCTGTATGAGACAGTTTCCTGTGTTATTTCCTCAAGATATAACTTTTGTGATTTTTACTTTATTTCTTAATTTTATTTAAAAGAGTTTATATATTGTTTGATTTTAGTAAAAACCCTAATCAGTTTACACGAAACATTCAAATTATCAATAATGTGGCTGTTGTTTTGTTTTGTTTTAAAAAAAAACATTTAAAATCAGCAGTGAAAGAGATTAAAACCTGTCAACATCCACATGTCTCGGTAGGCTTGTCTAAACAAAAACGTTTTAAGGAGGCATTGAGAAGAGTACAGTCAAAGTGATTGCCTGACATCAACAAGTAGGGAGTTCTACATTAAAATATTGATTTCTTACACGTGCAGAAGGAGTATTATGTGGCTCCTATAACAGGGTCTGTTCCGCAGATTGAAGTGGTTGAGTGGGTGTATCCTGCAAGTCAACTGGTGTTAAGCTGTTAAGGACTTTATATACTAATAGTAAGTTAAAAAGGTAAAGGTACCCCTGACTGTTAGGTCCAGTCTCAGAAGACTCTGGGGTTGCGGCACTCATCTCACTCTATAGGCTGAGGGAGCCAGCATTTGTCCACAGACAGCTTCCGGGTCATGTGGCCAGCATGACTAAGCCACTTCTGGCGAAACCAGAGCAGCACACAGAAACACCATTTACCTTCCCGCCAGAGCGGTACCTATTTATCTACTTGCACTTTGATGTGCTTTCAAACTGCTAGGTTGGCAGGAGCAGGGACCGAGCAACGGGAGCTCACCCCGTCACAGGGATTCAAACTGCCGACCTTCTGATCGGCAAGCCCTAGGCTCAGTGGTTTAGACCACAGGGCCACCCGCGTCTTAATAGTAAGTTACTTGCATGGTAACAAATCAGCAACAGGTGCAGATCTCTGAGCAGAGGGGCTGTATGCTGACGGGGTCCCCCCTCCTGTCAGCAACCGTGGCAGTTTCTGAATCAAGCTCAAAGAAAGCTCCATGTAGAGAGCACATCGCAGTGACCCAGTCTTGAAGTCCTCAGTGCCTGATCTACTGTGGCCAAGCTTTCCCAGTCCTGGGGCTGTCGAAGCAGTCATATGAGGTGTAGCTAGTAAAAGGTGCTTCTAGTCACTGAGGCGACCTGGGCCTCCAGTGACAAAGTTGGATCCAGAAGCACCACTGGATTGTGTGCCTGCTCCTTCAGGGGGAGTGCAACCCCATCCAGGGCAGGCAACTGACAAATTTCATGGACACAGGAACTAGGACTAGCCCAGCCATGGGGCAAGGTGAGGCAACTGCCTCAGGCAGCAGGAACCACAGCTGCAGCAAATCCCGATACAGATATTTATGTCCCCCTTGTTCCTGTTGTAGCTCTTCACTCAACCTTTCATCCTGATTTGCTTCTACAAAGCTTACGTGGAGGTGAAGTTATATCTGGTCTTTACTATTTGTTCTGATTTGTTTGCAGGGCGATTACACAATAATGAGCATTCACCCTGATTTGTTTGCAGTGTGTTTACATGCTTCTTAGTTATTCATAGATAACCACACTTTCCAATGCATCTCCCATCACTTTCCAAACCGCAAATCCCCAATTATTTTTCAAAGTGGATTCTTTGCCCTAGGGTGACAGAGCCCTTTTTAATCCACTTAAATTGCACAAATCTGAATTTCAAATACGCACTTGAAATCCCTGACATTCAGGAGGCACCCCATGTCTGCAGAAACCTCCCTTTTGTGTGTGGGTGCTGCTGTTTTAATTTCATAAGGATTCACGCTCAGAGGGTGAGTCTGCAAATATTGTATAGGATGCACGTTAGTGCTGATGAAGTTCTTCATTTGTATTTAGGAAGGTGTTACATTTACATTCAATCCTTCCCCCTGAGGCGCTCAGGCTAGCATAAAATGGATTCCCTGGTGGTCTCCCATTTGAGTATTTGGTAGGTTCAAACCTGCTTAGTTTAAAAGACGGGTCTGCCCCAGGTGTCTTCCAAATATCCTCTGACATATAGACTGGGCTCTACGGATTCCTTGCATTTTTTGAAATGTTTCCTTACCCTCTTCCATTTGACTCAAAGTGATTGCAATCCCACAAGCTTTGAAGCAGCACTAAACATTGTATGATTTTGGTATGAGGGCCATATACACCACTTTTCTCAGTACAAAGTAAGCACTAAGTGACTTTCTGTGACTGCCTTAGGAAACAGTTGCCATCTCCTGATCATGAGAATGCAAGTCATCTCCACTACCACAAAGGGACTAGGAGATGGACAACGACATCAAAGAAAGTTGTCATGATTCCTGCAAGGCCAAGGTGTTATGTACTGAAGTTCTCACCCTGGGCCAGCAGGGGGATACTGTAGATACTTTTCACTCAGGTCCACGTATGCTAATAAGGGATTGAAAGTGACGTTCAGTGATTGGATAGTTACAGAAAATGGTTACTGTTGCATTCTAGAGGAGCTCTATATAAGCAGGCTGGCTGAACCCTTCAGTTCAGTTCTGTTCTGGCCTGTGAATAAACAAGAGCTGTTTGAAGAATCGCTGTGTCGTCTGATATGTTCACCCACAACTTAACACAAAGCATTTCCCTGACTATAATTAGGCGATCTCGTATTACCTATCCTATTCTTTCAGACACAGATGTGACTTGCACGAACACTCCCATGTTGTTCGATTGGAATGGGAAGAACCCTTAATTACTTTGGACACTCTCCAAGACATCTGGAATATACTACAGTCCAAAAGGAACACATACCTTTTGTTCGCTTTCAAATGTATTCTTTACTAGTTTTCTTTTTAAAACAACAACAGCCCTATAATAAGCCCACGAGCACGTGTGCAATTTTAAAATACCAGTATATAGAAATATATCTCTGTATAATAGCAAGTTGCCAGCATTCTGTCATGCTCAAATATGAGCAAAAATAAAAAGCATCCTGTGATGCAGATCAACAGATGGGGCTTTACAGATAGGAGAAATAACCCCCCACTGTTTGTGCCAGATGCAACCTACCTTCCCCCTATTCAGTTCAGCTGAACCTAGCTGGCTAATTGTAACCTAGAGAGAACATCTAACATGTGTAATGCTCTTTTATCCCATATTAAATAAGAGAACAACCTTGGATTTAATGAGGCATGTTATATCATTATCTTCGGGGGGAAGCAGGGAGGAATCCGAGTCTGATTTTGAATTCCATCCTTGCAGCCTCCTAGTTATTTTTTGAAGAACATAAATCTCAGCCAAGCCAAATCCCTACAACCAACAAATATTCCGTGATCATAGCTGCTCCCTGCTTGTGGTTCTGACTTGTTAGCCATGAGCATAGCTGTCAACGTTTCCCTTTTTTTAAGGGAAATTCCCTTATTCCGAATAGGATTCCTTGCAAGAAAAGGGAAAAGTTGACAGCTATGGCCATGAACAAAAACTGCAATCTTGCATTTCACTAGAAACTTTCTCAATGGGGATTTAATGTTGGTTTGCAAAACTGCATCTTCTGAATCAGGGCAGCTAGTGTTTCCCTTTTTTCTATGTTTTACACATTTTCAAATCAATTTGCAGTATTTTTTAGAAAGTCTGCATGAAAATTCATCAGCATTTTAGTGCTAACCTCTCCTAATACCTTTCTGCCTAAGATGTTTGCAAATAATTTTTCCTTAAAATAATGTACTTGTGTGTGTGTTACTTTCACCAATGTATGCATTCTTAGTCACACTTTGCCCTAGTAGATGTATTTTTCTATACATTACATGACTGGAGAACTGCATTGCAAAATTCAGAGAGTTTATATTTTGAAGGATGGCTATGTTTTGGTTCCTGTGTTGCTTTGAGGAAGTTCTAATTTGGTAGGTTCAATGTTATTATGGACTGAACTGAATTTCTGCCCACCCCTAGTATTGGGTGGTCATATGTGGAACAGATCTGGTATTGGTGTTTTCTAATCCAAGAGGCCTGTAGCCTGGAAGTGGGATCTGGAAAGCAAAGACAATTGATTCTGTTCTGTCAGACAAGCAAGGGTAGAAGACAATATTCCTAGAATTTGTCCCTATCCCAGCCAATCCAGAAAAAGAATACTGTTTCACAGAACACAGTTCCTAATATTGTACTTTCCTAGACTCTTTTTTACGTAAAAATCTTGAGCTAAATTAATCTGTTAAGGGCTCAGTGGCTTAAACTGGGAATCTAATAATCTACAATTAATCGAGCAAACAATTCAGTTCCAGAGCTTTTTTTTTCAAAAAAATGTTTAGGGGTACTCTCTTTTTGACTCAAGAAAATCACCATTTTATAGTTCAAACCAGGAAAATTAATACAGTAAATGGACAAATGTACAAAGGTTCACAAAACGTTTAGGGGTATGCGTACCCCTGCATACCCCCAGGAAAAAGCACAGGCTTGAATCATGCACTGCCTTTTTTAAAAGTATCCTTTGAATTAAATTTCAAAACTGTCAAATTTGAATTATGAAAACTTTCCGTATTTCAGATTTGTGCAAAAAATTGTTTCTGTTCTAATTTATCAAATGAACAAGAATGTGTCTCCTTTCACTGCATTGCTTCATAGGCTGTTCCATGGCACATGACTTCTAAAGGGTAAAGAAAACTATGGATGTATGTTTTGCCAGTGATAACAAATTAAAAAGCTTCTTTTATTCTTAATGCTGAAGGGAGTTGGATTCTGTCAGATTTAGCATCTACACATGTTTGGACTAGATACACCAACAAAACATAATAGACGTTTTAATTAACAGTCATTACAACAGAAGATTCTGATTACATTTTTACATATAAACATTCCCAGTTGAAATTAACTTAATTTCTCCCCCCAGTAATTTTAATTTGTGTTCATCATTCATTGACATACTTTTTAAATCTCCTGATGATGTTTAAGTAAGTTTTGCCCTTCAAAAAACCAGGTCAAGAAAGACAACTTAATCTCTCTGTGTTACTCCCCTGTTATTTTTTTGAGATGCTTGTGATTCAAATTGCTTTTGGATTTATTGTGTTGACTGCACTGTTAGTATAATTTGTTGAATAATGCGAAGCGTTTTCTGCCTCTTTCATCAATGAGTAATGTGCATTAACATGCCAACGGAATCTTTCGGGGTTTTTAAGAGGGCCCTGGACTAGCTGAAGGATTTCAAATGAGGCCTTGTTGCTCTACCACTTACAATTCTGATCAGGGTTTTCTTTATTTTGTTCCATGAACAGAATAGGTACCGGTGCTGTGCCAAAGATTTCCATTGCGTGTTTTACCTCCTCCACCAATTAATTAGAAAAATAAATTGCATGACAAAATTATCAAAGGGGACAGCAGATTTCAGTGAAATTCTTCCATCTGCGGTGCAGGGTTTTGTTTTGTTTTTGTTGCACTTACCTTAATTTTGTAGTGGCTTAGGGATGTTTGTGAGTGTCATATATTTCATTCTAAGAAAAATAAAATTCACGTTCTCCAACACTCTGCAGCCTTCCCAGGTGCTGCTAGGCTTCAGTGAAAAGCCATAATGAAATAAATTTTCCCATGGGGCCTTTTCAGATCAGGAAGCACAGGGAGACTGTGGCATGCTGGAGACGAGAAAATAGGTACTACTTCCAGCCATGTCACAATTATGAAGTGACATCAAAATCCTACACCCACTGGAAGTGCCCTGAGAGTGAGGCATAAAAATGGGAGTCTATTTTGTGGAGGAAGAAAACGTTTGAGAAATTGGAGTGCAGTTTTCAGCACAGCACTAATTCATATAGACCAAAACCCCTAGTCTGGCTAGCTCAAGTCTCCCTGCAGTGGTGTATTTGCCTTGCATGGAGCACTGAAGAAGAGAGGGAGCAGAAAGATCACAGATATTTAATACAGTCTGCTTCTCTACTCCTTTCCCTCCACAGGCCGTTAGGTGGGAAAGGCAACTTGTGTTTTTTGTCTTATTGTTCCAGGAGGTGAAAAGATGCTCACTGTCTTTCCAGTTAATGTTCTCCTCATCTTCTCATCTCTCACCAGATCAGTGTCCTCCCTTTCCATGGGCAGCAGGGAAAAGATGTTTCTGCACATGTATATTTTAACAGCTTCTCCACAAGAATATCTGCACTTAAAATGATAGTTGGGGGTGCAGGTACAAAAATTCCCTGGGGTTCCAAAGAGCATAAAAGATGCATTTATTTAAAATGCCTCCTTCTTATCTTAAGCGTGTTGACATTTATCATACAATTAAATGACCAAACTAATATTTTGTTGTGGTTGAGATTGCCCTTGCAATTTAGTTCGTAGCAAATATCATATCATCTAGCACTGCATTCCTTTAAGAATCTGCTCGTAAAAAACAAAGGAATATCATATTTATGCTACAAGCATATGCTGGATTTATACCCTTTTAATTACAGTAATTACCTTCAAAGTATCCTGGGAACTGTAAGTTGGTGATGGTCTGGGAATTCTTTGTTACATTTCTCTGCATAGAGCTACAACTCCTAGGATTCTGTGAGGAGAGGAATTTCCTGAATATTTTGAAGATGTGAGGAGTGTCACCTAGCTGTCAGGAAATGAACACTGGTGTCATTAAAGTAAAGGCTATCATCAACATCATCTATTAAATTTCTATACTGCACTTCATCCAGGTGTCACAAGGTGGCTTACAATATAAAACCACAAAAATACATAACATAGTAATAAACAAACAATACCCCCAACAACACACAGTTTAAAAGGCTATAAATTGTTTAATTCACCGAATGACATAGAGAAGAGGAATGGTTTTTCCTGGCACCTAAAGATATGTATCGAAGGCACCAAACAAGAGAGCATTCCACAAGCAGGGGGCCACCACAGAAAAGGTTTGTTCTAGTGGAGGAGGCACAGGAAGAAGAGTATCAGATGATGATCTCAGGGACTGGATCATATGGAGAGAGGCGGTCCTTCAGATATTGCAGTCCTGAATTGTTTAAGGTGTTATAGGTCAAAAACCAGCACTTTGAGTTGGGCCAGGATCGGTGTAATATGCTCAAACTGCCTTGCCTCAGAGAGCAACTAGCCACCAAATTCTTTACCACCTGATGTTTCTGAACTGTCTTCAGAGGCAGCCCTATGTATAATATATTGCAATAATCTAATCTAGAGGTTACCAGAGCACAGACAATAGAAGTTAGCCTATCCCTGTCCAGTTAGCTGAAGCTGATGGAAGGCACTCTGCACCACTGGGGCCACCAGAGCCTCAAGTGACAGCAATGGCTCCAGAAGTACCCCCAAGCTACATACCTGCTCCTTCAGAGAGTATAAACCAATAAAGTTAAGGCCACCTCCCTGCCCACTAACAGTTCCTCAGTTTTATTTGGATTGAGTTTCAGTTTATTGGCTCTCATTTAGTCCATTACTGGGGCAAGACGACAGTCCAGCACATCCACTGACACATTTTTTCAAGACCTGAACTCTCTCTGTTTGTTTTTCTGGACCCTTCATCTTCTGCACTATCAGGCAGTTCAGTCCATCAAAGAAGAAGGAATATCAAATTAGATAGGGATCTCTTTATATTATTGCATACCACTTTGATTTAGGGGCAAACTGCACGGTACAAAGCAGTTATGTTAAAGAAGTTCTGGTAGTACCTTCTTTCCTCCTGAAAGTTCCTCCTGAAACACAGAGCTCCAGATCTGGGTTTGAGAGGTAAACAAGGACCCAGAACACTGGTGAGAGGACAACACAAGGTTGAAGAGGAATGCACCCAGCAGAGGACCACAAGGGCATTGCTATATACGACTACAGCGTAATAGGCATCCGGCAGAACAGAATGTTTCTGCTGGCAGGGGGAAATCATCCTGAGGGCATTGACTCGCTCTGTTAGTGCCAAGGCAGCCTCTGTGGCTTGCCTTTGAAGCATATCCATGAATGAAATATGCAGAGCAGCTGCTCGGGCATAAAGCCACATAGTTATCAGATTCCATCTGGTGGGCTTACAAGACAGACAGTTGGCAAGCCTAGAACTCTGCCTCAGAGAGGCTGCAACTTGGCTCTATTAGCTTATCAAGGTTTGCTTGCTGTGGGTCCAATAAAAAGACTAAGAATATGCCCACCATCCAGATTATCACTATGTGCCAGCTAAGGCTTTATTAGGAGGGAAGAGGCAGTGTGGTTTAGCATAAAGTAGAAAGGGGACTAAATGAGAATATGGGACTCATCTCCTGCACTACTTTTCAAAGTCATGGATTTCATGTTCTCTGTTGATTGAGTTACATAGCTCAGGCCCCCACCCCTGCCTAGAGACTAAGCTTAAGATACATCCAATATTTGTATGAAGCTAATACCAAGCCTGACTCTCTGAAATATCATGTTTTATTCTGGAGGAAGGCAACTGAGAAAATATGAAAATTGTGTTTTGGTTTGGGTGTCAAAAGGTGCCATTCACACTTCAGGGCTTACCAGAGAGCAAGCCCCATTGAACTCAGTCAGCCTAACTTCCTGACAAGTTTGCCTTGAATTTGGCATTATGGTGCTCTGCAGACATTTTGGGGGTGTATATTAAATGTGTACCGTATGGATTTTTTTCAATGCTGAAAGCCAAATTTAAATCATTAAATTAATTTACACATATATATACTTCTACAGTGGAATGCCTTCTCTAGTGAGGTGTGCCTGTCTCCATCATTATTAACTTCCAGCAGGAATTTGAAAACCTTCCTGTTTATTCAGTCACTTGGTGACGGAATAATACTGTTCCAGGCAACCTAGATCATTGGGTGGAAGTATGTCTTTAACTTTTGGAATGTTTTGATCTATTTTAGAATGATTTTGTTTTCAAATTGCATATCTGTTTGCCCCCCTGGGCTCCTTGGGGAAGAAGGGCAGGATATAAATTCAGTAAATAAATACTGTAATTCACAACTGTTGACATAGAGTATCCAGTTCGTTGTAATTGAGGCAAAAACAAATGAACATGACTCTCTTTGTACTTTGGGAGCTGCATTGTGCTGGTATATTTGTGATAAGAACAAAAAAGTGAACCCTAACTACGACATATCTTGGCTTAGTAGTCATTTTGTTCCACCCTCTAGCAAGCTGCAATGCCTTTTCTGAGCAGAGATGCTGTATTAGCAATGACAAATCTCCTCAGAACACCCTCATGTCACCATGTAGCTTTGAGCATTAAACGTCTGTCTGCAGATAGTAAACTCAGTCCTTTACAGCAGAATGCAGCAGAAACAACTGTGGTTGGAACAGCAACATCAAAGGTTTTATTTATAAAACAAATAACGAAACAACAAACTACTCTCACAGCCATCTTCTTCAGCAGGGGAGCAGAGAGAGAGCAGAGAGAGGGAGGAGACATTTAAATAGTTCCCATACTCATACATCAATTAAGTAATTAAAGGTAACCTACAACATTATGCAATGTGAGAATGAGACATTACAAATACTAACAGTAGCATTGTTGTGAGGGACTTCTTGTGAGGGGGGTGATGGCTGCTGTCAGCTTCCCGGAAGAGCACCTCACTTTCATCACAGAAGCATTGTCGAGCAGGGGCAAAGGAAGGGGTGTGTGGTACTCAACGAGGGGCCTGCAGTGCTCCAGAGCCACGCGTCTCTTCTGGGAGAGATGCGGTGGCTTGGGTGCGCGCAGGTGCCGCACTGTCCAAACAGTCCGCCTGCTGCCTCCCCCCCCCCCGCCCCCGCTATAGGGTGGCTGAGTGGAAAGAGGCAGGCAGACTCCGGAGGCCCTACAGTGTGCCCTGCACCTATGGGCAGCTCGCCTCGCCCCTGGGCGCGCTGCCCCAGGCACCCGAGCAGCTTCCTCCGCCACTGTTGTAGAGTAGTTTCTATGTCTCATTCCAAGGACACAGCTATAAAGTTTAAACTGGACCTTTTCTTAACAGCATCAGCCATTGCCAGTTACAGCAGAAGGAGGGAAAGCAAAAAGAGAAAACTAAACTCACAACTGAGGAAGGCTACTTTCTGTTCCTAGATACAGTGACACTTTAGTGCCTTTTTTTCTCAGTACAGTGAGTATTAATTAAAGGCTATTGCTTCTCATAACAAGAAGTCTCTTCTGATGGGATTTCTGGGTGGAAATGGTGACCACCAGCTGCTTGGAGAAGCACCACTGCCACTGTGGAACAGGAGCAAGCAGTAAACAAAAGTAGGGGAAGACTTAGCCCAGGGGAAGCAATTTTGTGTTACCCTTCAGCAACTCCCCTCCATGTTAAGTTCAAAGTTCACTATATGAGAATTTTCAGAACCGGCGTAACATACATTAGCACATATTAACTGGAGCTGGTCCAGTTAAGTTAACCACGTTTTATGCATCTGGCCAAAGCCAATTTATTCCATTTTCATCACACTTATCTCACAAGGGTTATTGTGGTATATATACCGGTAAGTAATATGGTGAACTCCATATAGTGGCAAGTGATATTAAAATGTTTACCCATAGTGGCAATAACACTTCTGTATGTAAAGGAAGGCTCAAATTACTAATAGAAGAATTGCAAAGAGGAAACAATAAGCCACCAAATAAAGGGGAAAACTGACTGTGATTTCCATACCGGGGTGGAAAGCTCTTGCCCTTATTCCTTATTATCACATCGGACAGGAAAGCACTTAGAGAAATTACAATCATTGCAAAATTGTAAAGGTAAACAAATGTGCAAAGAAAATACAGTAAGAGAAGTAAATAAATTATAATGAATGAGATTCCCCTCCAAGGTTTTCCATAGGCTGTAGGCATTCATAATTATAGGAGGTGGTTGTTATCACAGTAAACTGCAGAGGTGGGATTAAGTGTGCATATAATTAACACATTCAAAACAAGGTAATTGTGTTCATAAACTAAATTAAGTACTTTAAAAGTGAATTACTTGGGTGACACATGACACTAAAATCAACTGATACCTTGAAATGCCACCAGGTTGGTTTGGTGGCATTTTCCAAAGTGCACGCAGATATTTCATCATGTGTGTTCTAATTCAAAACAATCTCTATAAAGTAGAGTGAATTGGTCAGGCTCTGTGCTCCATTAAATGTTTCATATAATGGTTGAAAGGCACCCATGAGAAGACAGATGTGCCTTGAGTGATTTCCTTTGGACTTAGAGAAGATTGATAGCATCTATGTCAATATTGTTGATGGGAAATGTTGAAGCTTAGTGTCAGGAGGGGAGAATCAGTAAAAACTGGGTACCCTATACTGCATGAGCGGAAATGTTCCCACTTGCCTTATGCCAACATTATAAACAACTAGGGATGTAATTCAATATAGCATGCATCTTTGTTCAGCTTTCATATGATCTCAGGCCTCTTCTGGTTCACTACAGTTTCAGTTTCACAATGTTGGTGTTCTTTCGATTTGCCATGCTTCATCTGCAGTGGATTTTGTAAACAATTTCAAAACATTTGAACCAATAACAAGGTGTTCACTTACAAAATTGATTGGAAAATTCCTTCCAGTAGCACCTTAAAGACCAACTAAGTTAGTTCTTGGTATGAGCTTTCGTGTGCATGCACACTTCTTCAGATACACTCAGTACACCACTTGATACACCAAGAACTAACTTAGTTGGTCTTTAAGGTGCTACTGGAAGGATTTTTTTTTATTTTGACTATGGCAGACCAACACGGCTACCTATCTGTAACTAAAATTGATTGGGTTACTTAACCTTAGTTATCTGACCTTACTTACCCTTCCCCCACAACCTGTAGTGTGGGTGTGGGGGGGGAGAGGGGGGATAAAAACCAACCATAGCACTTTTCAAGGGTTCTTTTGAATAATGGGTATGTGGGTGTTTGGTTCTTTGTGTTCAAGTGAACACTTGCTACTGCTGTTGGAAGTGGTGTAGACCCCTCAGTTCATTACAGCTAGCCAACTCTGGAAAGGAGATCTCTTGCATGAAGTGAAGGTAATGCAGCAGGAACCTTTTAAGATGGAAAGATGACAGGCATCAAGTGAAGCTAATTCTTTTTGTTAATTTCAGGAAAGGAAGGGGCAGGGCGCAATAATCCCATGGTCACTTGACGCATCTCCTTCAGTGTATGCTTGCTTCAAAGGTGGAATGAAACAATGAATTACATGCTTTGTTAGCAGTTTTGAAAACTGCAAACCTGGTGCACATCCCTGGATACAAACCAGTGCCTTGTATCTGATGCAGAACAAAGTAACCATCCCGTCAGCACAAGTGGGACTTCCCCTCTTCCACCTCCCCGACACCCCTTTAAATCTGTTTTGTGATTTCCCTCTACCTCTGGAAAAGATCTGGGGAGAATGCAGGGCAGACACAGGAGGAGAAAAGTGAGGAAGTCCCATTGTCTGTTTGTATGTGTCTGTGTTCTTTATTGAAAAATATGGGGGGGGATTATACCCATTATAAAATAAGCCATGAAAAAATGACAATTGTTAAGATACACTCTTGTAATAAAAAAAAAGACAAAAGAAAATGAAATTTATAAATTTACAAGGTTATTATTTTACTTATTCTAAACTTAACCTAATGCAGTGTTTATAAAAATGTCCATGGCAAGTTTGTACATGACTTGTTCACATGTTGCAAGATTATACATATCTTCTGTCCATTCATTGAAGAGACCCACATTTTTATTTTTCCAGTTCATCAATATCAGTCTTTTTGCCACAGTAAGGGTGGGGAAGTCCCATTGCGCCCATGGAAATCCTTGCAATAATGGGATGGCTGCTGGATCTCAGCCTTTGTCATTAAGCAGCTGTCACTTGCTTTATATGTGAAACATGAACAGCTTTCTTTTGTCTGTCCTAAACTATCTTTCTTTTTTCCTTATCTCCTTCTACTCAGGTTCACTTTACTCTTATCAACATCTCTTCCCCCATTTTTCCCTCGTGTTGTTGTCCCATAATTGTTGGTTCCCATTGCCCTATCAGTCAGTGACTTATTCTCACCCTCTCAACTGCCCCCACAATTCATTACATCCCCAATATATTGCGTTTCAAGCCTATACAAGTTTACTTAGAAGGAAGCCCCATTTAATTCAATAAGGTTTACTCCTAGTTAGTGGGTGTAGAAATGCACTGCTAATAGTATCTCCATTCTTCTTTCAGTATCACCAAGTTTTTATTGGTAGGGTGTGTTGAACCTCTCCCACATTGCAAAGAGGACCAGCTTTACTAAGATACAATGCAAAGTCGCTGCTTCAGGCAGAAGGTGTCAGGAGAGAAGCCATTTCCCCATTCTTTCCCGTCTACAAACTCTTTCATTGTTTTTAATAAAAATGGCCAGAGGTGGGAAGGAAGAGGGGATCATTCTGACCTTTCTTCTTATTCTTCGTATGCAAAAAACCTGTCAAAAGCTGGTAGTTCTTGTGGATAAAGACCATGTGATAATGGTCTCACAGGGCATAGGGACCTGGTGACAGCATGAAAGGATAGCTTTGTAGCTTCCTGGAAGTCACCACTCTTCTCAAGGATGAGACCACATTTCAATTGCAGTTCAGGTGCTAGCCCATACGGTGGTACCTCTGGATGTGAACGGGATACATACCAGAGCCCCGTTCGCATCCTGAGCAGAACGCAACCCATGTCTGCGTGTCTGCATGTGCGTGGGTTGCGATTCGCCGCTTCTGCACATGCACACGATGTCATTTTCAGCGTCTGCACATGCGCGAGTGGCAAAGCCCAGAAGTAACCTGTTCCATTACTTCTGGGTCCCGTGGAATGCAACCTGAAAACGCTCAACCTGAAGCAACTTTAACCCAAGGTATGACTGTAATGTGTTCTATAGTATTTTGCTTCTCAAGTCAACAAGGTTGCAAGCCAGAATGCCCATCTGTTCAGACAGGAAGCAATGGTTAACAAAAGTAGCGAGTTGATGGGGTGGTGAAGGACGGAAAGATATCTAGGAGAACAAGACCTCAAAAAAGATTTTCCTCTAAATTCTGGGTAGGTAACTCCAAGTATAAGATATATTTGAATTGGAGTAGCACCTTCTCATTTCCTAGACATTAACTGCCCCCAGTCTAGCTTTAGTCAAGTGCAAGTAGCATACATGTGAATCTGTATAAAAAATGCATCCAGCCAGTTCAATGACCCGATAAGCACTGAATGTGGTTATACCAGCAGATGTACATTTACATATGTACCATCTATATCCTGGGGTGTGCTCTGTGCTGTGGCTAAATAGCAAGGCAAATTTTGGGGTGATTTTGCCTCTTCCGAAGTAGAACCATTATGTCAACAAAGCACTCTAAGTCAGATCATGGGCCCTGAAAAGCTTGTTTTTTTCTGTACATCATCTCTATGTTTGTTGTGTTTCGCTGTTTCTGTATAGCACTGAAGAGCTCTGGGTGATATTTTTTTGTTAAAGTAGAGTAGCAGACAGGTGTGGGTTGTTGTTTTTTAAGCTAACCAAAGTTAAAATAACTATTTTTAAAATTGCCTACTGCTCTGCTTTCAGGAGGGTAAGGAATCACTCACAGCTCTACAGCACTCCATAGGCTCCAGTAAGGGTAGTCTCATTTTGCGATGCCTGTTGGAGAACATCCTCTCCCAACACAAACAAGTGCCAGAAAGTGAATCTAGGCAGTGTGAAGATGCTCGTGTTTTTCTCTTAATGTTTTAAGAGTAGACTTAGTCTGTTCTTCAGGGCTCCTGTTCCTGCAAATTTCATCTGCTTCTGCCAAAAGAAGGGGAAAAGCAGAGCTTTTTTTCAGCCAGAACTCACCAGAACTCAGTTCCTGTACCTCTCAGGAGGACACCATTGCCATTATAAGAGAACAACTGAAGCTTTCATGGTGAGTTCCAGCATTTCTTTTTCTAGAAAAATAACACTGGAAAAGTATGGCAATTTTTAGATTCCCCATAAAACTGAATGGGGAACGTACAATTTAATGTTACACAGAGTGGCACAGAATCCAAATCACAGATCAGCACAACAGAACACAGGGAAAAAAGTACAGATACAAAGTGAATGAGGGGGCATGCACTCCGCTACTATATGCACAGAAGCCATCTTCTGTTTATGTAACCTTCTTGCTGAATTAGAGCTATTGAGGTCAGTAGATATTTAAAATGTTTGACTTTAAAAATAAAATCTGGAATTGCAGTTATTAAATACATACCAGGTTGCCCGCTTTCATGAAAACAATTGTGCATTTAGATATTAAAACAAAGGTACTATATCTTATCTGAATTGGAAGACAGATTAGATCACTTCCTTACAGCTACTAACCTAAAGCTGCTTTGAACCACAATTCTACTGATGAAAAGTACTTCTTTTATAGATAATAAACTAAGTAACCAAATAATTATGCCATGCCTACTCTGCAGCTGGTTAAAATGATGATACTATGCTTCAGTGATATGAAAAAGTTCTTCCTGTGAGTCACAGTTACAGAAATACTATCATCAGTAAGCTATCTACCTCTCCCAGATTCATTAGGGAATGGCTCCACATCTATCATCTACAGGTCATGTGGCAATACTGCTTAACTACAGAGTTCCACATCTGGTGATATCGATTGGAAAGACAATTACTATTATTCTCATTGTATAGCTAAAGGAATTCCTGGGAATATCCCTGTGCTCATAAAATAGATTAAGGGACATGCCCAAGGTCAAATTGCAGGTCAGTGGCAGAACAGGAAATAAGAATTCCAGCCTCATGATTCCTAGCCTAGACCTGTATGCAGTAGGTCAGGCTGGTTCTCAAGACATGTCTCACTTCCCAGCTATTCCTCCTGTGCAGAGAGCCAATCAAAGGCCCATTATTAACGCTCAAAGTTAAAAGCCAGCAGTAACACAAAAGTGCAGGGCAGAAAATTGCCTGCCAATTCTCTTCAGAAAAGAGCTCATTATCTTGGGCAAAACATAGCTTATTCCAGAACATCTGTCAGGAAAGAAGCTTATTTCTGCAGACTCCAATGGTGACATTTCTATCGCTATAAATAAGGTGCAAAAATATTATGCTGCATATAGAACACAGTATTTATATAACATTTTGGGGTATCTTTACTTCTTCTTTTTAAGCAGGCCATGGAACTTGGTTCACTAGAAGAAGGACTGGAGGCCTAGTCAAGCGTTTGCTCTAAATCTTGGTGAAGTTTTAAGCTTACACATGCAGCTAATAAGAATATAGATAAGGATGGCATATGAAGGTCATGTCTTGATCAGGTGCCTTCAAGGAGAATTAGTTTTAACTAAACTGGAAAAAGGTCCTGGAGATTTGACATGACTTGGAAAGGATGTTAAGGAAAGGAGAGAGTGCTATATATGGAAAGAGGAGTGTGCAAAGGTCAAGAGAACAACGGGGTGGTATCCAAGCCAGATGATAGTTAACTTGTAGACCAATGGCATACATGTCTACCCAGAAGTTTTCATCCATTTGTGTTTAAGGGGACTTACTCACAGGTATGCTGGCACAGGGTTGCAGTCTAGGATTTGGCTTAGGGTTAGCACTGGGGGAAAGCAGAGATATTGTGACTAACAGCTTGCTGTATTTGAACATAATTTTTATAAATGTCAGTTGTTTGTGGATATTGATTTGAACATCTGGGGGTTTTATATTGACTTTGTATGTTTAGTTTTGGAGGGAAAAGTGTGTGTTGTTATTGTATTTTTCTTTTTCTTTTAAAAAAAGCTATACAGTGGTACCTCGGGTTAAGTACTTAATTCGTTCCGGAGGTCCGTTCTTAACCTGAAACTGTTCTTAACCTTAAGCACCACTTTAGCTAATGGGGCCTCCCGCTGCCGCCGCACCACCGAAGAACGATTTCTGTTCTCATCCTGAAGCAAAGTTCTTAAGCTGAAGCACTATTTCTGGGTTAGCAGAGTGTGCACCTGAAGCGTATGTAACCTGAAGCGTATGTAACCTGAGGTACCACTGCATTTGTTTTTGCTTTCTTCTTTGTTAAATTTGACTAGATGGATAGATAGATGATAGATCAAGACAGACAGACAGATAATTGATGAAAGAGAAACTGCCCAGCAGAGAAAGGTTAAAATGTGAAAAAGCTGTTCCTAAATGTGCACCAACTTTACAGAAAAATGACTAGTGGACAAAAGACTAAATGCAAAGTATCTGTGTTAACTGGAGATGTCCTCCCACCCCACCCCGGCATGTTGAAATGCAGTTGCAAATCCATGTTCCTGCATGGCCACCCATTCATTTAAAAAACCTGGCAAGGATGCTTAAAATAAATCTGCATCTCTTCGTTTTGTACAAGCACATTCGCAGCCTGAGAGACACTCAAGAGCCCTTTAAGTGGCATGTGTGAAATCTGTTGGTGTCTGACTGCCTCCCTAACTAGTCCTTACAAAATAAAGGCTATATGTAAAGCTTTCAGATAAACATCACAAAGTATTATGTAATGGGCATTTCTAAAGTCATTTCCCATAGTTCCCACTAGATGTTATTTCGGTTATGCTCCATATTGACCTCATTTTTTTATTTTATTTTTTGCTGAAAGTTTAATTTCCCGCCCTAGGACTAAGCTTCTAAGTTCATTTAGCCAAAGTTCATATTAAAATGACCTGTTGGCAAACAGTAACATCTGTGCACATTCCCTGAGATACAAAAATGCTCTTTCTGAAGATCCTTGCTTCAAAGCAAAACTGTAAAGCCCCTACATTGGATGGTCTGTTGCATTTGGATGCTCTGTGCCACATGGCAATGTGGTAATCATTTGTGATGGCAGCATGTAGAGAAAGCATATTACTTTTAATGTGATGTCACATCCATGTATTGGCTTATAGCACAAATATTTAAAGCCTATTTACACCACTAGCTGCGGCGGTTGTTATTTTCAGACAGCTGGTGATCGGTTTTAGGAATGCTTCCAAGAGCAGAATAATTGTGTGGCTGGAAAAATACTCGTGTGGGAAGGAGCTACAGGACGGACCTCTCCTATGCAGCTTCAGATATTGAGGAGTGGAATTCAATGTAACCTTAAGGAGATTGTTCCATTTCTGCTTGCCCAGTGAAATAGTCCCCCCCACCCCCTGTTCTGATGGTTGCTCCAACCCCCCATAGCAGATTTGCAAATAGGCATGGGATTAGGAGACGTAGGGAAGCCCTGTTGTACTAACAGGAGTTCTTGCAACGGGCTTCTGCTAATGAAACTGAGTAGTTGAATTCAGTCCCAAGATTGCTGGCCAGCAAAGAGCCTTGTGGCAGTGGGGAGCCTCCATCCTCCATCCTCCATCCAGTGGGTCTATACCTGGCCTCCTCGTATTACCTGCGAGGCCATTTCAGCCAGGCCACGCCCACCTAGTCCAAATGCAAGGCCCAAATGGGTTTCCGCGAGTAGCCCAAGAAATGCAACATGCGTCACCATTCTAAACTATTCATAACCAGCCCTTATCTACCTGTGCTATCAGCATTATTATGTTTGACCCGCATCACCACGAACCAGTTTGGTGTAGTGGTTATTGTGTTGTATTAGGGTTCAAATCCCTGCTCAGCCATGAAACTCACTGGATGACCTTGGGCCCATCACAGTCTCTTAGGCTGACTGTCTCGCAGGATTGTTGTGAAGGAAGGAACAAAACCATGTATGCCACTTGAGCACCTTGGAGGAAAGGTGGGATATATATATAATAAAAAATAATAATAAATGAGCACGTTTTGTAGGTGAAGATGTGGTTTTTGAATGAGGTGGATGTTATCAATAAAAAAAACACACCAAAGCACTTCACTCAAGTTCAAGCATTGTATAAGCTTGTAAACAAGCTTTGTTGTAAATTCAACAAAGCAGCATCTTCTATCAAATACTAATATATCTTCAAAATTAATTAAAAAAAATTAGAGCTTGGTTCAAAAGGTATTTCTCAATGGGACTCCCATGTATAAATTCTGTTTTGTCTCCACTTGTTCTTCTAAAGCCAGAATAGCATTTTCTTCCTCTTTTAAAATTAAACTAAAGTAGTCATAGAGTTATTGATGCATCATCACACATTTCCTGTCTCACAGGTTTGGAATACAGTACCATTTTAAGGAGGATGCTGACTAAAACATTGACCTGATCTCACGTGTGTTGTTTAGTCATTTAGTCATGTCCGACTCTTCGTGACCCCATGGACCAGAGCACTCCAGGCACTTCTGTCTTCCACTTCCTCCCGCAGTTTGGTCAAACTCCTTTTGGTAGCTTTGAGAACACTGTCCAACCATCTCGTCCTCTGTCATTCCCTTCTCCTTGTGCCCTCAGTCTTTCCCAACATCAGGGTCTTTTCCAGGGAGTCTTCTCTTCTCATGAGGTGGCCAAAGTATTGGAGCCTCAGCTTCAGGATCTGTCCTTCCAATGAGCACTCAGGGCTGAATTTCTTAAGAACTGATAAGTTTGATTTTACACATTGTGTGTTACCTACAGCTGCTTCTCTTGCCTGCAGTGTTTGCATTGCAGTTTAATAGAGCATGAGAAATTAGAAATCACATAGAATACTTATAGGACTTACTGAGATGCCAGGATTCTGAAACTTGAGTTTTCTGTGTTGAAAGCAGCTAGATCAGTGCATGTTCTCCATCAATATGCATAGGTCTAAGGCAGCAAGGCTCATTTTGTTCCTTTTCCACAGCTTTGGTCTATTTTTTCACGTGTTAACAAGCAGCGAAAGAATAAGCAGAAAGACAGGATCCTGTTTTTCCATCATATTTTTTCAGTGTGGCACTCAGTTAATCTGGGACAGAACAACACTTTGCCAACTTCTGTCCTCAAGTGAAACCTTCCACTCCTTTTTAGCTTGGCTGTGGTACCTAATAAAGGAAGAATAAATGAGACAAGAAGCTGGGAAAGGTAATAATCATGGTCTAGCACAAAAAGCTCTTTGATCTTTCCTACCTCCTTTTTATAGCATTGTGAGACAAGTATGCCTGCATATAAACTGTGGCTTTAAAATGCCAGATGTGAGAGTCAGACCCCTAGAATTAGGCTTAGACTGCCAACTGGGCAAGAGGGACACCTGCCCAGGGTGCTGTCTTGACTCAACCCCTAGCTGGCCTTTCTTTCCAGCTGCCATGGAGCAACCCTTTGTGATTGATTGCATCCACCTGAAGCCGTGCTCTCTTTCTAAGCTGATAAGAGGGAGCTGGTTCTTTATGTGTTTGTTAACTCTGCCCTGCCCTTCCTCCAAAAAGACCTCAGGATACCAGATATGGCATAACCTACTTTCATTCTCATAACAACCATGCAAGACATAAGAACATAAAATGAGTCTTGCTAGATCAGATTGTCAATTAGATGCCTCCAGGAAGCCCACAAGCAATAGCCCTCCCTCTTGCTCACCAACAGCTGGTATTCAACTCCTTCCTTTCTCCATCTCATTTCTTTAGTACAGTGGTTTTCAAACTGTGCTCTGAGAAATCATGGGCACGTATCAAGGAGAGTTATTTGATGAAACCATACAAGTTTCCTCAGAAGACACCACAACTATTTGTGATCTTTCCATCCAGAGCTGCATGAAAGTGCTTGATCAGCTACAACAGGTATGCAGTGCGTCCTCTAGAATAGGCTTCAGGATCTTCTACAGTATGAATGAGGTCCTCTGGTTGTTGCTGTACTCTGACTTCCATCATCTTCAGGCAGCATGGCCGATGCTCAGGGATGATGGAAGTTGTAGTCCAGCAACTGGTTCTCCAAGCCTGCTTTAGAATCATAGACTTGTAGAGGTGGAAGGGACCCAAAGGGTCAACTAGCCCAAGACCCTGCAATGCAGGAATAACACCTGACAGATGACCATCCAATTTCTGCTGGGAAACTTCAAATAAAGGAGAGTCTGCCATCTTCCAAGGTAGTCCATTCCACTGTCAAACAGCTTTAACCACCAGAAAGCTCTTCCTAATGTTTAGTCTGAATCTTCTTTATTGTGATTTGAATCCACTGGTCCAGGCCTTACCCTCTGGAGCAGCAGAAAGCAAACTTGCTCCATCTTCCATGTGACAGCCGTTCAGCATGCAAGGGTTCCCTGAAACGGCTCACAAGTTACTCAGTAGATAGGGTAATATGAAAAGGATATTCAGAATGTTTGGAAACCACTGTTTAAGGAAACATAAATACCACAATAGTCCGGAATTATCCAGGGACAAAAAACAACCCCCCCCCCTCAGATTGTTCCCTCCCAGCCTCCCTTCAGTTCTGTATGCTTATCCATCTCCAAATTGCCTAAAGATCTGAGTCAGGGTTTAGGGCAGCAGACATCTGGCAAAACCTACTGTGAATAAAGTTAAGCTCTGCGTGCTGAAATAAGCACAATGACACTTACATAAGGGATTACACTTCTCAAGCAAATGGAAATGGCTATTGGAGTGTGGGGGAGAGGAGATAATAAATACAGCATACAGGCACAGCAGCTAAGTGACACGGAAACAATTGAAACTTCAAACCTGCGTTACCGCTCAGATTATTTCTTGACATACTGCTCTCCTCTCCTATTCCAAGTGCGGGCTATGCCATAGTACAATGCAAAAGGCTACCCTGTCTCAAATGCAGACGTTTTGTACCTGCAGACAGAGCCACAGCTACTCAAGTGCTTTCACATGCAATCCGAGCTTCTGGCTTCCCAACTTTTAGTTCCTTAGCATTGGTACGTTGCGTCTCACATTTCACAAGACACCAAAGATGTGTATCAACAGCACAGTATGGCACATTCTGTGGTAGCTGATTCTTATTTCTGTCATGTGGGTTTTTTATGTGCTTGGTAGTACAGCCAAGAGGAGAGTTTACGAAAGCTTGGTGAAAAATAGACGCTATCCACAACCGCTTTCCTTACCTGCCCATTATGTCTATAAATAGTTATAAGCATGCAACAAACAAAAATGGCCTCCACCCTCCAATTGAGTTCTCCATAAGCACTTTTTTAAACACACACACACACAGTTCCGTAAAGGGCCTAATCTAGTCAAGTGAGTATTTCTCTCCTTTGACCTTAATTATTTATGAGGATGATGCTCATCATCTTATATTCCACAATGCCTTCCATGACCATGTTAGTTTGCTTCAGTCCTTGATTGGCCATATGCCATGAGCTCACCTTGACATGCCTCATGCTACAACTGCAGGGAATGGCTCGCGATTTGCCCAGGGCTACTGAGGAAGAGCAGGATTTCAACTCTAGAGTGATTCCAGCGCTGTGCCTGCTACAAACAGAATTGCCACTGCATAGGTCCCAATATGACATTGTTCAATTCTGTGCATTCTGTGTCATATTCTTGAAGCTAAATTCACATGTGCTATTTCCCCAGATACAACTGACATGCTTCTCTGCTGTTCTCCTCTTTTGCGTAGTCAGCTGTGTAAACTGAATCCGATACGCTACCAGCCAAAGCAAGTGAGAGGGCTTTTGATCTTTTCTTTCCTTCCTTCCTTCGCTAAGTAATGAATGGCCCAGTACTAACCATGTTTATTCAGAAGTAAGTTTCATTGAAACCAACTTCCTAGTAACCAAGTTCACAATTTGCAATCTTGCAGGCCGATCTTGTTAATATTTACTTGGAGATATAAATCACACAGACATCAATCGGACTAACTCCTAAGAAGGTATGTACTGTATAGCTCAGAAGTCCTACATGGGAGTAGGCCCCATTGCATAGGATTGTGCTGTTCAAATCAGAACTTTAGCATTCCAAAGACACCATTTCCCCCTGTAATTCCATTGCTTTTCTTAATAATATAGTAAGTAGATATTTTGCAAAACTGCAAATGGATAAAAACAATATCCAATGTGTTATTAATAGCTTGCCTTGAAATTTGTTAGTTGAAAGCTGCACAATTGTACCTGAAGTTCAGTTATATTTCTACTGTTGTAAAGGATGAAATCCTTGAAGGTAGATGTTACTGATGTCTGTGGATACCTACCAAATTATAGAAAGGAATTATGCTGGTCTATGACCGAAATAAAATTTGATACTGATACTGATACAAAGGAATGATATGTTTTAAAGTGTCTAATTATGGTTTACTACATAAACATCAGTATGGTAAATACAGACTGTATCCTTTTAGGAACTGTTCAGCAGCAGAGGTTGACTATTTAGCTGAAAACACCAGGTACTGAAAATATAAAAAAGTGTTACTGAAACAGCTGAAAATGCTACATTCAGCTGCGTTCTTAAAGGTCCTCTTTGTCAGCCGGGGATGGGCAGGCAACTCAACTCACTTCACAGTTAAAGATGCCATCCTTCAAAATTCGCAATTGTCTGACCTTTGCAATGCAGTTCTCAAGCCAACTAATGTGTTCAAAAATACATATACTATTCTTTATTTTATTCATTTATTTCATAAAAATGATACATCACTTGATTGTAAAAAAAACCAACAAAAACCTCAAAGCAATTTACAACTAGGGTAAAGTGTGCATAAAAACGCATGTGTCTGTGAAAATAGCATTCAAAAATACATTATATTAAGGGAATATTTTGCTTTGCAAAGATGTATATATCAGGCAAAATTGGATATAAAATGCATATGAGGAGATATTCACATTAAGATGCTGATGAGCTTTTATGCAAATGGATGCTGAAATGTGGATAACCAGAATTAAAGGGTGAAAAATAAGAAACTGAGAGGAGCTACAACTGACAGATAAGCCCATTCTAATGGTCACCATATTAATTTATTCTGGTCTGTGTTCCTGATTTGAACTAAATGTCAAAAAGACACTGCAAGCCATGTTTCTTTCTCCCTCTTTGGCCCATATTTGTTTGAGCTAAATAATGAACACACTTTCTCGCCACCTTATAGCTCCCACCTACTAATATTCGTTTGAGGGAGCACCAAACGCTTCTTTGGGTGTTCCCTCCTCCAAGAAAGTTAACACTCCATGCAAGACAAAGTGGGAGCAGGGTCACTCCCACCCCCTCCATTGCTCTTCACTGGTTGTCTCCAGTGTGCAGCCTACCTTACTGGTGTGGAGCAGACCCCAACTGCAGTCCTCCTCAACTTGTGGAGGGCCACGGCAGGGAGAGATTTAGGACTGTAAGAGTGGTGCACATGCACTGGGGGCTGAGCCAAGGGGGCGTCCTCTCATCCTCTCAAAGACGCTGGGCTTTGGGAAGGAAGTGTGAGGCTCTGACAGGGTCCTAAAGTCCTCCTTCCTAAAGCCTAGTTAGCACTCTCCCAGCTTTGAAAAGGAAATAGGAGGGCTCTAGGACCCTGCTAGAGCCCTCACACCTCCTTCCCAAAACCAGGTGCCTCCTTTCCGGCCTTTGGGAAGGCAGTGTAAGGGCTGGGGGGGTGTGTGTGCCAAATTTTGGCCTCACACAGGTTGCCATACTACCCAGGTCTGCCACTGGCAACAGTGGGGTGACAGCAGGGATGAGAGGAGAAAAGCTTGTCCTAACATATTCTTCCATGTAATGTTAATGATATTGAGAAAGGAATGCTTGAAGGTTTCCAATCTCAGGGATATCTCATTTACTTTCCAGACAGCACATTTGTTGCAAAATTGGCAGGTGGAACACGGTTGTACAAATGTGACAAGACATTTACTGAAGGTCGCCCTGGCTCCATCGGACCAAAGGTGTTTTGAACTTACATTTATCAAAAAGTAGCTACTCAAAGGTCTTTTGAAACTGAGTGGAATTCCAAATGCTGCATAGAATAGGGTTCAAAGAGGGGAAAGTTGGTGGGCATGCATGCCTGAAGTTGGTCTTTGGGTCATGGTCATAGTCTGTGAGGCCAACAGTGAGGTTAGCAACTTCGCACCTGCATGCTGTGACTTTCCAATAGTGCCCGTCTGCAAAGGTATCTGGTTTTAAATAGCAACCACAGAGGCCCAATCAGGTCTGCTCTTTCCTTCTCCTCCCTGTTCCCAACCAATCACTCCCATGCAAGCTGCACTTCGCCACAGGTGGAAAACATCCTTTGACACCAATGGAATTAGCACCGCTGGTTCCCCAATTCTGAAACTTTGAAAATTTATTTGAAGGGTTTCCATTCCCCCTTTTCAGACTCCTAACCAAGAGTACACCCCTAGCTAGTTTACCCAGTTGGACAACCATAATGCATTATAAATGGGGCTGCCCCAGAAGTTGACTCAGAAATTTCAATTGGTACTGAAGAGCAGCTGACTGTCTTAAAGGACAAGTTACAGCACATTTCAGTCCAATTCAGAGTGTTGGTACTTACCTTTAAAGCCTGAAATTGTTAGGGGGTCCAAATATCTGAGGTAGAGTCTTTTTCTTTAGGAACCTGCCAGGGCTTTCAGATCTTCTACTGAGACTCTTCTCTGAGTACCATCTTTTTCAGAGTTATACTGTTCGGTTACATATAAGAGGGCTTTTTTAAAAAAAATAGATATGGCACCATGATATGGAATATCATCCCAAAAGAGGTGCACCTCGCATTTACACTGCAATCTCTATTCTTTTTGGCTAAAACATTTAAGCTCTCCTGGGCATTTTAACTGGTTAAGGCTTAGTCTTGATGGGGGGGAGGTGCTGAATGGTTTTTAAAGATTAATTTCATTGTGGTTGATTTGCATTTATGATATACGTGCCTTGAAATTGAAAGAGGATGAAGGGTGTTTTAAAGGAATGAAATAAATGTGAAGTAACATTGCTCGGTTGTGGATATTACAGAAGGAGTAGCAAGATATTGTTCCATTGCTACTGAAAGGTTATTCAAGGCAGCAGGGCAATAGCTCAATTAAGGCACTGGCATGTGTGATGGGAAGGTTCCTGCACAGCATTGACTTAATCAGCACTGATGGATTACTTTGGCTTAGGCTAAGACCTAATTTAAGTCCATTTTATTTAAAATATACAATTATTCTGCTATTGTTTGGGGGTTGCTTATGGGGAAATGGGCTTGCTAGACATATTGGTGTTTCCAAAAGTCTTCTGTTGGTTTTGAGCAAATTACGTTAGGTCTTCTGCATCCATCATCCATTTCTGAGAGGAACAGATGCTACATTTTTTGTGGTGTGGTTTAGTTTCGTTCGCCTTCAGTGGTTCATTATTAGCATTTAAATTAACCCCCACCCCACCTGCATGACCCCATGTACACATGCATATGATATCTATTGCTGTTAAGGGCATCAGGGAATCAACTGGAATCTATTCCAAAACACAGCATACATACTTGTGAGTGAGTTATTAATCACCCAGTGTTGCTGCTGTGTCCATCCTTATTATTAATCATCATCATCAAAGGAGCAAACTAATTATTTCATGGCAAGTTACACAGCTGCCTTTAAAGAAGGGGGAAAAAGATCAAGGTGCTAAGTGTTCTGTTTCAACTGGAAAACATAAATCAAATGAATTCTATAAAGAAATGCATACTGTCCCATGTTTACATTGCAGAACTGAACGGTTAGAACTTCCCATTCAACAATCTTTGATGTGAAATAAAAAGGTATGAATCTGAAGGAAACAGGTTATTCCAATATTAAATGAAATGCAAATACCCCTCTCTTGCTGCTTCTTTAAAAGATAAAAGTAGGAAGGAGTCAGCCTGAAATCTGCCTGCCAGGGACTCGCTTTAACACGTTTCAATGTCAAAGCCACAATTAAGATGCAATCAAACGGCTATGATACAATATAATCTCCCTTTCTCATTCCTTCAGAGAACCCCGTACATCCTTTGCAGTCAGTGGGCATCAAAACGCAGCTGATTTCTTTCCTTCGAACTTTTTGTTTGGAAAAAAATACCTATAGGGTGAGATGTTTTTTACTTCAGAAAAAAAGAGAAGCCGGTGTTCTTAGGTGCACAAATGTATGTTATGATTCCCGGTGACCACAAATTAACTACAAACATGAATTTTATTATTATATTTTATCAGAATGAAAGCATGTGCCTCCTTGAGTCGTTTTGAAAAATAGATCTTTGTTGGGAGGGGGAAGCGGAGAGATCCAGGAACTCCCCGTCTGAGCATCTTGCAGAAGACAAAACAAACAAACAAAGAATAATAATAATAAAAACCCGAGGGAAAGCCCAACTCTGCGGTCCCTGAGATGACATGTGGGGGGAGGGGGGAGGCCGCCGCTATACCAGGGATTCGCAAACGGGCAGCGAGTCCGAGTCCTGGCTGTGCATGGAGCTCAAGCCCGTGTCGGAATCCTCGTCGTTGTCGTCGCAGTCTTTGCGCAAGCCGCGCGCAGCCTGCTCCCCCCACACCTCCGCCGTGATCGGGGCCGGGTCGGGGGGAAGCTGGCCCCCGTCGTCGTCGTCGTCTTCGACGGGGAGCTGGAGAGATGGGGCCGCCTCCTGCTCGAGCTCGCCGCCCGCCTCCTCCTGGACGTCGAGGGAGCGGATGGTGTCGAGGAGGCGCTGCAGCTCGCTCTCCTTGTCGGCCCAGGCGCGCTGCGTCGAGTCCAGGTCGGCCTTGACGGCCTCCAGGTCGGTGCTGAGGCGCAGCCCGATGTAGAGGCTGGTGCTCAGCTGCGTCTTGACGCGCTCCTGCTCGACGTGCAGCTCCCCGCCGCCGCCGCCCACCAGCTCGGTGGTGTTGCAGTCCGTTTCGGAGAGGCTGGCGCTGGAGCCCTTGGCGGCCGCCAGCTCCTCCCGCCGCCGCTTCATCCAGCGCTCGTTCAGCTCCTCCTGGATCTCGCCGGCCAAGTGCTCCAGCAGATCCTCCTGGCGGCGCCACTGTTCCTGCAGCAGCGCCACCTCCTCGCACTTGCGCGCGTATTCCTCCAGGTCGCCGTCGAGGGTCGCCGCCTCCAATCCCCCCTGCGCTTCCCCTTCCTTTTCCTCCCCGCCGTCGGGGACCTCCGTGTCGCCGCCGCCGCCGCCCACCAGGTAAGTGTCCTGCACGTAATTGACGCCGTGGCGCTTCATGCGGTCGAAGTGGATCTTGGCCTCGAAGCGGTCGATCTCGCGATCCAGCTCGCGGAGGCGCTTCACCTGCTGGCGGATGGTGTGGTCCTGCGACAGCACGAGGTGCACCAGCGTCTCCATCCTCTCGGCGGCCGGCGCCTCCTTGGCCGGCGGCTCGTCGGGCTGCCCCGACGGCTGGCCCTTGCGCTTGTTGATCTTGGCCAGCTTGCGGAAGGCCTTGCGCACCACGCGCCGCTGCCGCTCCTGGGTCAGCGCCAGGCTGGCCCGCGCCGCCGCCGTGGCCAAGCCATGCTGGCAGGGGCTCTCCTTGCTGGGCACCACGCGGGCCTCGGCGCTGCGCGGGCCCGTGTTGGGCAGCGACGCCTCGCTGCGCACCAGCACGAAGCGCACGTTCTCCTGCTCGTCCCCCCAGGCGGCCCAGAGCCGCAGGATCTTGGTCTTGTTGGGCAGGATCCGCTCGAAGCCGCGCCACTTCTCCACGATGCAGTAAGACTGCGGGACCCCCGACAGCATCCCCCCGCCGCACTCCTGCAGCGACGCCAGCTGCTGCTGCTGCTGCTGCCTCCGCCGTCGGCTCTGCTTGCTGTCCTCCAGTAGCACCCGCACCACATCCGAGCAAGTGGTGCGCTTGGAAAGCCCCGAGATCAGCTTCTCCTCCTGGCAGATCCACACCGAGATCTTCCTTCCCTCCGGCTCCATCAGGGCGCGCCTGCGCTGGGGGCTTGAAGCTGCTGGGGCCCGCGGCTACTCCCGCCCAGCGGGGGATCCCCCATAGAAGCGCTCAAGGGTGCCGCGGCGGGCCAAGTCGGACGGCCCGCGAGCCCAGCCGAGCCATGGCTCCAGCCTCTCGGCTCTTCTCTCCCTGCCCGACGCCGTCTCCTCCTCCTTCTCCTCTTGGCTAAATGGATTCCACTTTGGGGCTCTCCATGATCCAAGTCCTCCGCTGGCCGCGTAAGACACAGGCTCGCCTCCTTTTGAAGCTTTGCAATCTTTCCCCTTCCCGTCACTCTCTCTCTCTCCCTCGGACACACACGGCGCGTACGCTCAGCCCGGGGAGTCCCGGGAAACTGCCAACTTCCAGAGTTGCAGCTCCTCCTGCTTGCTGCTTCTGTTGCTGCTTCCAGCAGCGCCTCTGTGTGTGTCACAATCGGCTTTGCCTGGGAGTCTGACACTGCCCTTCCTTTGCTGCCGCCTTTTTCCTTTCCTATCACGTGGTTCTCTCCTCCCCCCACCCCTCTCACACTCACACACTTTTCTCTGTGTCTGTCTGAGCAGCTGTACTGTTTGATCCAAGACGATCTCCCTCTTATTGATTTTACCCCTGTCAGGCAAATTCACTCTCCTGCCTGGAAAACAGAAAGGCGCCCACCTATGCAATTGGATCAAATGGCTTGCCAGATGTTAATGTGGGGGGTTGGGGGAGGGAGAGTTGGAAATGCTGCTATCCTGACATCCTACAGCCTCCAAAAGAAAGGTGGGAAACAAAACTTCAAAGCAAAAGGCCAAAATGAGACCACATTTCTTCCGTTTCAGTAAAGTCCCCAGCCCTGTAATTAAAAGGAGTTCATGGGTGCCAAAGCACTTTGCAGATTAAAATGCAGAAGCAAACAGTAAAACTTGCTAAGTGTTATTAAAATCCTTCCTTGCTGCCAGGGCTTGAAGAAGAGAAGAATTAGGCTATAAGGCTGCAGTCCTGCTAGGCATACTAAGAGGAAACTCAGCCCCACAGAGAGCATAGTAGGACTTACTTCCCAAGCAAACGTTGTGCTGTAAGCATAGATTTGGAGTACCAAATAAAATGGGCATGTGGGTGTTCTTTTTTAGAAAAATTATAATTGTGTCGTATAATAATAAAACATTGCTTTTCCCATAAAGGAGAAAATAGCAAAATGGTGATGATGATGATCAATCCCATGACATTGAAAGTACCTTAAGTTTTCCCATCATTAAAAGCCACAAAGCACGCAATCACAGGGAACTTTCCCCTAGTTCCATTGAAATGAATGGGGAGCTGTGCAAGTGAGCATCTGTGTGCTGCTTTCACTACTCTTATTAATTTCAACTCGAGAAATTCCTGGTAGACACACAGATCGGAATAAACAGAGTTTGAATGGTTGCCACCTTGGAGAGTGTTGTCAGTGTCCATGGTTCCTGCTTGATTTGTGGGCACCTATAAAACTGCCCTAAACTGAAAAAGAAGGAAATTGGTATAAATGTATGTGTGCGTTCCCCTCCCCCCCCCCCAAGTTCACATTTGCCTTAGGGCAGATGAACACAATTTCCGAAATGATGGGTGGGCTACCTGTGGTTTACCCTGTTATTTTTTTTCATTTCTCACATTGTGTACAGACCTCTTTGTAGGGACTATGCAGCATTCCTGGCACACTTGCAAGCCTAAGGAATGGCTAGGCTGCAGTCCGTCTTCCTGGTGGGCAGGGTGTGGTTTTTTTTGGGGGGGGAGGTTTTGAGCAGGAACTTAAGGGAGCTGAGTTCCCTTACCTTTAAAATAATAATAATAATAATAATAATAATAATAATAATAATAATAATAATAATAATAATTTTGTCTGTGAGGGCTGGAATGGATATACACCCAATGCCTGATCAAAAAATCCACCAATATCTGTAATCAATAAAGTTGTGGCCATTTCTTATCCTTATTTATTAACTGCTTGAGTTTATTAGTCACACCTTACATTTAGCCATTGCCCCGGGGTGAGGGTGGGTGGGAAGGTGGCACTGCGACTCGGCCCCTCAATAAACAAAGAAAGAAAGAAACTAACTAACTTTGTGGTGAGTTCCCCCACCCTTTTCCCAGAAAAAGCACTTCTGATGAGTTAGTTCTCCATGTACAGATGACTTTTGATATCAGAGCATTGTCAGTCAAATACTCTCCCAGGTGCATTCTGCATCACCCCAGCAATGTCTTCCCTTCATGCACATTATTAATTACATTTATATCCCCCCCTTTTTTTAACTAGAAGAAAGTCAGAGGGAGTAACCAGGCCACCCCTGAACCTTGGGCACTTCTTAGCTTTAACCACAAGCCACATTGGGAGCCATTAGGACAGCCTTCTCCAACCCTAGTGGCTTCCAAATGCTAGTTTCTTCCAAATGCTAGGTACAATGTAGTTCAACAGCCACCAGCCCCAGCCAGCATGGCTAATGGTTAGGCATGATGGGAGTTGTAGTCCAGCAACTGCTGGAGGGTACCAGGTTGGGAAGTCTGCCTTAGGCTATCCTTTAGATCGAACCTGCTAGCAGAGCAGTGTGGGAAGAAGAAGCCGCAGGGAGAGAATGCCCTGTAGCCTGCATTCTGAGGTGGTGGTTCCCCTACAAGAATACCATCCCGCGTGCAAACCCAGCATGTTTGGGCGAGCTTTGCTCAACTATAAAGCATCACTCTGCCCGTTGTGCGGCACTGAGCTGTAGCGAGGCATCCGTTGGATAGACTGCGCTTTGTGTGCCAGGGGAGGAGGGCTGATGAACACCTCCATGGCCTGACGGCAAAGAACTAGCATTTGGAAGCTTGTTAAAGTGTTGGGGCAGTTGGAGTTTGCAAGGGAAGCACATTAAGTGGGTTAATTAAGTGCTCGTCCGTGACGTACGAGTTGCTTCATTACGACTCCACCGTGATCGCTGTAGGCTGTGTGCAAGCTTAGGCATATTTTATTGGTTTGGTCATGCTAGGTTTTCACTTGGAAGGGTTTCTTCAAAAGCATAATACCTCTGCATATGCATATATATATATATATATATATATATATGCATACGTGTATATATAGTACAATGGTAATGACCTCTTGGCAAATCCTCCTCCTCTAGAACCATAGGGCTCTGTTTAAAGTTCCACACTCCTGTTTGGCAGAGGTTTATCCCTTCCCTGCCCAGCCACCATCCCAATAAGAATTACAACTCCTGCCAGGAGTAAGGGATTTCCATTGGGATTGTGACTGGGGAGACAAAGGTTAAACCTCCCATTCCCAGGCACTGTTGAAAACCAGGGGCCCTTGCACCTAGTTTTATATTTAAAAAAAGAACAGCAGACCACACAGTTGCTAACCACACAGTTTCTGCAACGTGTAGCCTGGCTGTAATTCATGGTTATAAAGCAGTTTTTTTAAAAAAATAAATAAACAATAACCCAAAACAAAACATGGCTTCTGAGCAATGAGATTTTGGCTCCTAGTTTTTAGTGTTGTGAAACTTGGGACTCCTGATCAACCTCATTAAAGAAACTGGGGATTCAGGAATGTTTGTGGAAGCTAGAGTAATTCCAAGTAGCTTGCGATCTGGGGAGAGAGACCCTTAAAGTCATGTAAACTACATTGCACTGAGTTTAGCTATAACACTGTGAAGCAGGAAGGGGCACATTCAAGGAAGGACATGGTAAGTGAGAGGTGGAGAAGGTCCTTAGCTCAGTGGTGGAACTCTTCCTTTTCAGGCAGAAGGTCCCAGAAGGTTCAATCCCTGGAATCTCCAGGTAGGTCTGGGAATGTTCTCTGCCTACTATTTTCCGGAAGGGAAGTTAGATAGTTTCGGCATCTCATCCAGTGTAGCATAGTGGTTAGCATGCCAGACTAGGACCTGGGAGACCAGGGTTCAAATCCCCACTCAGCCATGAAGCTCACTGGGTGATCATGGGCCCATCACTGCCTCTCATAGCCTAACCTACCTCACAGGGTTGTTGTGGGGGGAAATCAAGAGTGGGAGAAGCATATGTGCCACCTGGAGATCCTTGGAGGAAAAGTTGGGGTATAAATGCAATCAAGAAATGTAGAACAAAGTATGGTTTATAACAGGAATGGGCAACTCGAGAGCTGAGGGTCAAATTTGGCTCTCCAACCAGGCCTCACACCATCTCCCCAGATAAGACCCTTCACTGGCCCTGCTTTGCACCCTCCCTGAGTGTTTTTCCTGGCTGGAATACATCCTTGTTTCTTGCTTGTCGGGATGGAGGCTAGAGAGGGGTGTGCAAGGGTGTGGAAACTTGCCTACTTTTCAAAGGTAAGATTCACATTTAGTTTCCCTGCCCTCCACTGCCACATGGCCCCTGGAAGTTTGCCAAAAGCGGAACTTGGCCATTCTACTGAAAATGGCCCCCCATCCCCATTTTATAAGATCTGAGAGTATTTTTTCCCTGTTTTCTCTCCCTAAGCAATTCATATGGAGGTGTTGATTTAGGACTGGTGTTTAACTTGGTGACAGCTGCTAAGATCCCAGTTACATCACACTAGAGAACCTCTATTAATCTGCCACTCTGTAATTAGCTTTATACGACACATCTGGAACTGGCGACAAAACGTTGCCACGGGGAGCGCTCAGGTTCAATGTTTCAGCTGTCTCGCTTAGGAAATAGTGAATTGCCTTTATGCGTAAACAGACTCCATAATTTGTGAAGATGACATATAGCGGCTACAGTAGCTCATGGAAGAAGCAAGCTGTGGCACCAAATCCAAAACTTAGCAAATGTTGAAGGAGGAGCAAGAGGAAGAAGGCAATGTGCACAGAGTTAGGCCTGCAGCAGACACTCCCAAATTCTTTGTGTGGGGCTGCTGGTGTGCAGGTCAGGCTGCAGCTGGCTCTGGTCAGTTCACAGAAGTCCTCAAGACAGCTTTAATGAAGTAGGTCTGGGACAGATATCTGACAGGGAGGAAATTCCAGGTGTGTGCAGGAGCACAGAGTGCTGAGGGAAACGAGATGACCTTGAGATGAATATGTATGCTCAGGATTAAAGGCGTTGAGCAGGAATGTACTGATATATATATATATATATATATATATATATATGGGGCAGGATGTCCTCCCAGTGGTTAAGATGTGCTTCTGAAAGAATGTAAGGGCTCTGCACCTGGGAACCATGGGAGATTGTTCCAGGAGTTGTGTGCTTGTGTGTGTGTGTCCTCAATTCCAAGCTTGAGAGGAGAACTGAGGTTGCCATTTTTACGCTATGCTGCTGAGGAACCTGGAGCACTCCCAAGGCACCATGAATACAGGAAAAGGAAGCTGCCTCATACTGAGTCAGACCTTTGCTCTATCCAGCTCAGTACTGTCTACACTGGCTGTGGGTGCTGTTCTCCAAGATTTCAGAAACTGAGTCACTCCCAACCCTACCTCGAAATGCTGGGGCTTGATCCTTCTGTGTGGAAAGCAGATGCCCTTCCACTGAGCTAAAGATACAGCCTTTAGTGACTACAAGGAACAACAACAACAACAATTTATTACTTATACCCTGCCCATCTGGCCGGGTCTCCCCAGCCACTCTGGGCAGCTCCCAACAGAATATTAAAAACACGATAAAACATCAAACATTAAAAACTTCCCTAAACAGGGCTGCCTTCAGATGTCTTCTAAATGTCAAGTAGTTGTTTATCTCTTTGACATCTGATGGGAGGGCATTCCACAGGGCGGGCGCCACTACCGAGAAGGCCCTCTGCCTGGTTCCCTGTAACTTGGCTTCTCGCAGTGAGGGAACCGCCAGAAGGCCCTCGGTGCTGGACCTCAGTGTCCAGGCAGAATGATGGGGGTGGAGACGCTCCTTCAGGTATACTGGGCCAAGTCCATTTAGGGCTCTAAAGGTCAGCACCAACACTTGGAATTGTGCTCAAAAACGTACTGGGAGCCAATGTAGGTCTTTCAGGATCGGTGTTATGTGGTCTCGGCGGTCACTCCCAGTCACCAGTCTAGCTGCTGCATTCTGGATTAGTTGTAGCTTCCAGGTCACCTTCGAGGGTAGCTCCACATAGAAGATTCCCCCATCCCAGCTCCAAGCTCAAGAGGAGAGCAAGAGCTATTCCTTATTGCCCAGAGACTGGAGAAAAATTCTCTCAACCCTCTCCATGCCTCTGAGCTTGCATTCCGAGGTCAGAATCTTGATGAGAGGTCAGGGGCAAGGCCCCATTCCTTATAAGAGGCAGAGTCCTTATGACCACACATTTTTGGTTAGCTACCAACACCAGCCACACAGTGTGTAAATACCCCAAGAAAAGCTCAAACCAGAGTCTGAGCGGTTGGAATGCAGAACAAAGATCAAAATTAGCAGTGTTGCAGCCAGACAGGAAAATACAGAGTACAATTGGATCAGAAAGGTTCCTAGTAGCTTAACACAAGGAAGCACTGTGTCCAAACCTGACAGGTCATCTTCTTCGCTCATTTAGGCTTGGTAGCCTTTACTCTTTATCGCCTCCCTTCTCTTCTCACTGCCATCTTTTCCTCCCAAGAAAAAGCAGTGTTACTCACAAGAAGGGTTTCCAGAGAACAGGAGCCTTGCCAAAATTTATAAGCTTCTGTTAGGGAGTTAAGAACATAATGATTGTCTGGTGGCCCATCTAGTCCAGCCTCCTGTTCTCACAGTAGCCAATCAGATGCTTGTGGGAAACCAGTGAGCAATACAGGAGCACAAGAGCATTCTGCACTCCCATGGTTTCCAGAAACTGGTATTTGGAAGCATTGCTGCTTCCAACTGTGGAGTTAGAGCATAGCCACCATGGCTAGGAGCCATTGATAGCCCTCTCCTCCATTAATTTGTCCCATCCTCTTAAAGCCTTTCAAGTTGGTGGCCATCACTGCCTCCTGGAGGAGCAAGTTCCATAGTTTGACTATGTGCTGTGTGGAGAAGTAGGAGTCCTCTCTTCCAGTAGGGGGCAGTGGCGCACCGGCTAATATGTGGAACAGCTGTCGCTTCCTCAGTGAGGAGAGGACTGCTCTTCCTTCCAAGTTGAACACCATCATGGGTGTTCAGTTTTGTGCTGAAGCACTTGCAAGACAGAACCATGTTTAAAAGAAACAGAGTAGGAAGAAAAGTTACACTTACATACCTGAATTATGGTATCCTGAATGAAATGCTAAATAATAATAACAATTTTTCATTTCATACGAAGACATTTTCCCCAGAAGGTTACGTTCACTTTGTGATACAGTTACTGGATCTACCACATCAAAATATTCGTAACATTCCTTGATTCAAGTCAGAAGACAGAAGATTCCGACTAAATGTCCAGAATAACTTTATGACGGTAAGAGCTGTTTGACAGTGGATTGCTTCAGAAGGTGGTGGACTCTCCTTCCTTGGAGGTTTTTAAGCAGAGGTTGGATGGTCATCTGTCATGGATATATTACTTGAGATTCCTGCATTGTAGGGGCTGGGATGACCCTTCCAGCTCTTTAATTCTAATCAACAATCATCCAAGACCAGGTACCGTATTTTTCGCCCTATAGGACGCACTTTCCCCCCTCCAAAAATGAAGGGGAAATGTGTGTGCGTCCTATGGGGCGAATGCAGGCTTTCACTGAAGCCTGGAGAGTGAGAGGGGTCGGTGCGCACCGACCCCTCTCGCTCTCCAGGCTTCAGGAGAGCCCCAGCGCCAGCCCCACAAGGTCGGGGGACAGAGGGAGGCGGAACGCCGCCATCCCGCTGTCTCCCGAAGTGGTTTGGAGGCTGACGGCAGGGAGACCCCGCCGCCAGCCCCGCAAGCTCCGGGGACAGCGGGGAGGCGCAGCACGTCTCCCCGCTGTCCCTGGACCTGATCTCAAGGTGGGCAGCAGGGAGAAGAGCGCTTCTCCCCGCTGCCTGCCCCACAAGCTCCGGGGACAGCAGGGAGACACAGCGCGTCTCCCCACTGTCCTCGGACCTGATCTCAAGGCGGGCGGCGGGGAGAAGAGCGCTTCTCCCCGCTGCCTGCCCCACAAGCGCCTGGGGGTGAAATAAATTTTTTTTCTTTATTTCCCCCCCAAAAAACTTGATGCGTCCTATGGGCCGGTGCGTCCTATGGGGCGAAAAATACGGTAAGTATTGTTCAAAATGAACCTTTTTCCTGTTCTTCTGATTGCCGAAGACTCACAACCACAGTATTCTGAATAGCAAACAATAATCTTCCATGTACATCTCTTCTACCATATACTCTGAAAAGGCTGGGGAAATGAAATAAATAAATAAATAAATAAATAAATAAATAAATAAAAATAATAATAATAATAATTTGTTATTTATACCCCACCCACTCTGGGTGGCGTCAAACAAAAGATTTCAAGCCAGGGATGCAAAGGAAGAAAGGAAAGAACCAGGAGTATGTGCTGCTGATTATTTCCTTTTAAGTCTTGGTGATGTCAGGTAAGTGGTCCACGGAGGACAGGGGATTCTCCTCCCCACCTGCTGCATATGAATACACCCTGGCCTGGAAGCAAGTCTTACCAAACTCTGTAGGATTCACTTCTGAGTAGATGTGCATAGGATTCTGCTGTTGAGTCCCACTGAAATCAGTCCATACATTATTACCAGTCTGTGGCCTGGTTTCTTAAACGTTATTAAAAACCCTCCTTTCAGTGCTGAATATGATCACCTGCAAGCAAACAAGTAAGGGTTTTTAAGTGTGCAATTTTCTTATTAATATCCAGTTTGTTTGCAGGAAATAGAATGCTGCCGATGGCAGCTGAGCCAAGGTGAGTTGCAGCTGAGCTTCAATCCACCCCTTTGAAATGAAGCTGCTCTTTGTTCCTCTCCTGAACAGCAGCACCATTTGTTCTGTGTCCCTCCCTGGGCTCCTGTTAATCTTATTTTACGAGGCTTTGCCGTGGACGCTTTGCACTTGTTGTTTTCCTTATGGCGAGACAAGCAGTGGTGCAGCTGAAGGCACAATAAGGCCATTAATCAGGATCCGCAACAGGCTCTTCAAGAACCTGCCTAGGATTTGAGAGGCATGAATAGGGAAGAGGCTACTTGACCATACATATTCTCTCGCAGATGTTTCGTTTCCCTCGCACCTATTTGTTCCTGAAAGCATAAAAGAGAACGACCAACCCAGGTTGCCTCGGGAAATCTGCCACTCTTCGTTGGGATGCAAATCATGAAACACTAACTTCTCAGTCCATGGTTGTGTGGAAGAGCACAATGAGACATTTCCCCACTTGGGCTTTTTCCTATATTTTGCAAATGGGAAAGAATTTCTTTTCAAAGAGCTGGAAGGTACAAGTTTAGCTAATCAGGTTGATAACTATTGGCTGCTCTGGCAATCTGGAGAAGTCGCACTAGCATTATGTCCTAATTCTTTGCAGATGCTAGTTTTTGCAATTCACTTTCAGTTTCCTTTTAAAATAATTGCTTCACACACACACACACACACACACACACACCATATGATGCAAACCAGTTTTGTTTGAATGACGTATCTGGAGGGCAAACCCAGGCATCGAGATAACCAAACAAGTAAAGGTAAAGGACCCCTGACCATTAGGTCCAGTCGTGGTCGACTCTGGGGTTGCGGCGCTCATCTCGCTTTACTGGCCGAGGGAGCTGACGTTAGTCTGCACACAGCTGGTCATGTGGCCAGCATGACTAAGCAGCTTCTGGTGAAACCAGAGCAGCGCACGGAAACACCGTTTACCTTCCTGCCAGAGTGGTACCTATTTATCTACTTGCACTTTGATGTGCTTTCGAACTGCTAGCTTGGCAGGAGCAGGGACCGAGTAACGGGAGCTAACCCCATTGCGGGGTTCGAACTGCCAACCTTCTGTTCGGCAAGCCCTAGGCTCAGTGGTTTAGACCACAGCGCCACCCTCACCCCTAATCAAACAAGTGGTCCTATTTTGAATAGTGGACAGCCTTGGTCCCACAAACCTCATTGACCACCAGGCCTCCCTCCACATTTGGCTCACAAGGTTGTTTCAGCCAAGCCATGGCCACCTGTTCCATTGCATACTGTCAAAAAATGTCACCTTTACGACAGGTAAAGATAAGACAGCAAACAACACTGAATTAAAGCCACCTTTTGCAGTCCTGGTTTGAATCTGTCATTCTTCAAATTTGGCACCTTGCTTTGTCGTGCTCCTTTGCCATATTTCAAACAGTGAAAATCTGGACAGAAAAGTTGTTGAGCTTTTTCTTAGTTTTTTTACTTTGGCCCAAATTCACAAAAGAAGAAGCCTTTTTACTGGGAATATTAGAACCAGATATTGCAAAGGAAAATAAGAGAATCTTTCTTTATGCGACAGATGCAGCAAAAATTCTAATTGCCAAAAATTGGAAAAATGAAACAATCCCAACAAAAAAAGAATGGCAAGATAAGTTATTTGATTATTTAGAATTGGCTAAACTGACACAGGCAATTAGAGACCAATCCAAACAAAAATTTCAAAAAGAATGGGGAAAATATAGTCAATACATGAAAAAGCAGTGCCCTCAAATTAATACTTGGACTTGTCTGGATTAATTTTCGCAAAATAAGATATAGTGAAAAAATGTAAGATATAGAGGAAAAATAGAGAAGAAGAACTGAGAAAGAAACAGTTTATTAAGTATACAACCAGACCCGCTTTGAGGGGTAAGGAAGTCAAATAGAAATGAATAAGAATTGAAATAGGAATGTATGTGTATCATTTGTTCTATATGTGTAGTTATACTTTTTTGTATTCTTGTCTTGTGAGTGACGTCTGTGTTGGTGTTAGTATAGTAAGTTAATAAAAGCATTTAAAAAGAGAGGAGGAGGAGGAGCTATTTTTAACAGAAATCACCAAAAACGACACTGCCAACATGGATTGCCATAGGTCCAGATTTTCCCAAACATTTTGGTGATTTCCGCCCAGATACTGCTTCAGGGTGGAAATTACAGACTAATAATAATAATAATAATAATAATAATAATAATAATAATAATAATAAATAATGTATTATTTATACCTCTCCCATCTGGCTAGGTTTCCCCAGCCACCCTACGTTTTGCCAAGGATCAAATAGATCAGAAATTTGCATCAGCCACTAGCCATAGCAATAAAATAAAATATACTGAAGATAGAGGTAAAAACTTAAGTATACCATATACATTTTGGAGGTTTATGTCAATAATCAAATAATAGAAGGATCTGATACATTTAGCAGCTCCTGACCACTCCCAAATGTATCTGATCCATGCTGAGTGCAGCAGGACAAGGCACCAGATTCCAACAAGTGTTGAAGGTAAAGCCACAGCTGCAAAGGGACAATCTGGGGTGTGCTCCCCCATTACTTCTTTGCAACCACAGCTTTACCTTTCCTGCACTTGACATCATATGGCATCTGATGATTAGCAGGTGGGGGATCCTGCCTAACTGTCAAGGTGGCCCACAGAGGGGTCACTCTTTTCAGATCCAGCCCTCTGGCCAAAACTGGTCCCTCCATCCTGGGACAGTGTTTTCTGCCATGGATGGTACAAGAACATGTGTGGATTAAGAGAGGAACTAAAAGTCTATTTTGAAAGATTTTGCTGTGTTCATGACTTGAAGTTTACAGGTTAACTTTTACAATGGCCATTTCCTGAGTGATATAGGAAAGATAGACTGCTTTTTAAAAATAAATAAAAAGCTAAAAGGAGCACACATTCTTCACTGTCTTTTTAGTGTCAGAGGACATTTGGTTGGTTTGCAACTGCTTCAGCGTCTCCTCTGACGTTTCCATGAATTAATAACTAAGTCATTAAAGAAAACCTGCCCTCCATCTTGGGACTGAGAACATCTGTGGACATGATTCACCAGATGATACCTTATCTCTGAATGGAAGCAGCAGGTTTGTGTTTCTTCTTGCCCCTTTGCCAGAACAATTTGCCCGAGGAAGGTTTGTGTATGCTTGGAAAGCCTAGAGTGTGGATTTTCAGTACTAGTTGGTATAAATTAAGACATTGTTAGTCTCACTTGATTTGCGTGTCTTGTTTGCTGGGAGCAATATGGCTTCTACAGCTAAGGACATTTTCATGATGCCATTGAGGTGCATGCAATATGAATATAGTGCTGTTTTTCGTAACTTGAAAACAAAACTAGCAAGGAGTTGTGGGGAGAACCTACTGAAACAAGCCAAACACCAATGCATAGCTCCGGAAGATGTTGAGTATAGGGCAATGGTTCCCAAACTCCCCTGCCCCACAAACCACTTGGTCTGTCAGGGTCCTGGTGGAGCAGGCAACGATTTTTCTGCCTCTAATAGCAATTGGAATCCACTGTGCCAGATGCTGTATGGTTTTTAATTGTAATTTATTGCTGCTTTCATTACATTGTATTTTATTGTAATTACAACTTGAAATTCTATGAAATTAAAATTGTAATGCAATAAAACAAAATATAAGAAATAAAGAAGCAATAAAAACACAAGAAAAATAATGGATATGCCACAGACCACCAGTGGAGTAAAGTAAACTCCTACTCTTGAATGAAACAAGGAACAGTTAAGTATGAATGAGAGCCCTGGACTGACCCATACATTCCATCTCTGCGTGTGTTTCAGAACCAATGAAAACTGAATTGGTTGGGTCCAATTCAGTTCAATTTTTTCATTGACTCCAAAAGAAATGCACATTCACATTATGCATAATGTAAGTTTTTGGTTCAATAATGGACCATTAAAAAAATATTCAGTTCATTATACTTTTACTGCCTGCAGTTCCTAGATTTCAAAGTAAAGCAACCCAGAATTGGGGTTTCTAAGGCCATCACCCACCATCAATAGTGCTCATTCATTGAACAGGTATATTGCGTGTAGAATTCAGGACAGGCCACAACACTCTTGGATACCAGCCAAAGCTAGAAGAATTAGGAAGAGCGAAGAAAGAAAAGGAAAGCTAATATTCTCAGGTTCGGAGGGCATGTTGCCAGAGGTTGCTTCCACATGGCATGATACTCTTGCAGCCTAATGTGCTGTCAGCATTTTGTATATTAAATTCCTGCAGGTGGTACCTTCCTGCCCCTCCAAGTTTCAAGGATAGGAGAATGCAACAGTTGTGCAGTGTTAATACTGATTTATCATATATGTACATTTGCATATGTTCTCTTAATGTCTGCATCCTCCTTGTTGACCTCAGCTGGGCTTGGATGCAGCCAAAGGCTCGATTGTTGGAAGCTACAAATCCAAAGGTTCTTTTCAGGCAGGCAACATAATACAGCAACTTCATATCCCAGGTATAATTGCTTCGGCAACTGAGGCTCAATATCAACCTTGGCATAGCTTTTGGCACACACCTCCAACTTGCACGGGATCACAAGCTTACAGACTGTAGCTTATTTTGGGGTGGGGGTGGGGAAAGGGCTAGTACAGCTCTGAAAGACAGAGAATAAAAAGCCTAATTGTCCAAATCCAAGGCAGCAGAAAGGAAAGCAATCCTGAAATTGGTTGTAAGTTCACAGATACTTGTTGTAAGATAACTTACAAGGTTTTCAGGCCTGCAGGGTGACATGGTTATCCAAATATCATCCAGTTGATGTTCTGCTGCATCCAGAAACTGGAGAAAGGCTGAAATGCAGGTGTGTGGTGTGGTGGGGGGTTGCTGAGATAACAACTGCATGCAAGATTGGTGTAATTTCTTGAATGTTTGCTAAAGCTTGAAAATCGCAGGATGTATGCTACTCCAGTACAATACAGTACAGTTTCCATTTGTGAACAGGATTAGGTTTCCTAGAAATCTACGTCCTTTGTGGATATAAAAGGAAATTTATCCATGACAGAAAATATATTGATGTTTGTGAACATGATTACAACTGACATACATATGAATATGGTTGAACTGACCAGACTTTTGCTGGGCTTTCAGCAACTGTACATCATAATCACTCATATTTTGTGAATTGAATATACACTGGAAAATGAGACTGGGAAGACTGGATGAAGACATACTGTGGACAAAGTTCCCAAAATCTGTTTTTCAAGTGCCCTAAAAATCTACTGTAAAGATTTGGAGGCTGTTCTGGAAAATCCTGAAAATTTGTGCAAGGGGAAGGGGGAATTGGCAAGAATCATTTGCCCCTCATTCTGTGAGCAACTGCTGCTGCTGCTGGACTTGTCTCATCAGGATGGAACACAGGTCAGGTCAGCAGTATCAGGCCAGTTTTCTGTTGCAGTTTTACAGATGAATTTCATGATGGGTGAGGCAAATCTGGTTTCTCTGTCAAATAGGATACATTATGAAAGCAACGCCATGGTCCATTGTGCAGCACACAGCGTCACAGTGTGTGTTACTGTGAATGAATATTTACATATTATTAGACAACACACTGCAACCTTCAGCACATTATTCCAAATTGGAACATGAATGAATGTGAAAAGTTTCAAAAGGTGAAAATTCGGTTTCCCTTCTGCTAGCTATACAAAACAAAACAAACAAGAGAGGAAAACATGAGGAGGGAAGACTGAATCTAGCTGGAAGGGGTGCTGGGGATCATTAATTTATCACAGCCAGCATTTGCAACAAAGGCTTTATTGAAAATTTCATAAACAATTGCTCTTTCATGACTAAAGGTTTAAATTGCATAGATTTTTGGGCCCTTGCCATAGGGTTCAGCTGGGGCTGCTGTTGCTTTGAGCTATATGGCACAGTTTTCAAGGCTCTCTCCCCTTGGAGGAATTCACATCTAATAATATATTCACAAGACTTATTCTTCCATTATTAGCTATGTACTATATATATGTGTATGCCTTCTGGTGAGGAGTTGGAAGGAAATTGAGATTCTGATTGTTAACAATATTTCATGACAATAAGAGACTATATCTTGTAATATTCAAAAAAGCTTCACCTATGCATCTGTGTTAAGTGGTTTGGTGTGATAGCAGTCATTGACTCTCTCAGGCTATAATTCTGTGCCCAATACCAAGGAATAAACACCCTTTATTTTCCACCACTTAGCTTCTTTATTCCCCCCCCCCTTCCCGGCCTTCCTCTTTCATCCCTTAACTTCTTGATTTCTGCATCCTCCCAGTCCGTAGTCTTGGTGCCACCATACTCCTGTGTTAACATCTCTAGAGCCCCTGTGAAATATCTCCATCCTTGTACGCCTTTCCCCCGGTGAGCAAGAGGGTGGCATTCAACAAGGCCTCCACCTGCTTGACTTTTCCATGGTTTAAATAAAAAAGTTCCTTCCAGTAGCACCTTAAAGACCAACTAAGTTAGTTCTTGGTATGAGCTTTCGTGTGCATGCACACTTCTTCAGATACACAGATATGTGTGTATCTGATATGTGTGTATCTGAAGAAGTGTGCATGCACACGAAAGCTCATACCAAGAACTAACTTAGTTGGTCTTTAAGGTGCTACTGGAAGGAACTTTTTTATTTTTACTATGGCAGACCAACACGGCTACCTATCTGTAACTGGAACTTTTCCATGGTTTGTTGTTGTTGTTAAACTCTGCATACTGCCCTTCAGCCAAAGATTACAGGGCAGTTCACAACAAAAATACAAAATGTGAACACAAAATGCAGACGAAAGCAAAGGCACACCAATAACCCCCTCCCACAAAGACATTTAAAAGGTTTGAGCAGCCAAAGGCCTGCATGTAGAGAAAGGTTTTCACCTGATGCCTAAAGATATGTAACAAAGGCGCCAGATGAGCCTCCCTGAGGAGAGCATTCCCAAAATGAGGAGCCACCGCAGAAAAGACCTGTTCTTCTGTTGCCTTGGATTTGCGTCACAGAGTCCGCCATGGGAAAGAGTTGCTTCTCTGCTTTCCAAGCAGACTTGGAACTCAAGCTCCAGGACCGGCAGACTGGATGGCAACAGAGGTAGCCGCAAAGAATGAGAGCGCAAAATTGTAGCGGCGAGAAGAGCTACACACTCTTGCGAACTGTTTGCCAGAAGGCTTAGTGAATCATGGAAAGACAGAGAACCACCACCAAGGGAGTAGATCAAAGAAGCAGAACCAGCTTAGGTTCCTCAGACCTTTTCTCTGCCTAGTAATTAATAGAAATATTTACGGAAGGATGATCACTGTGTTCTAATTGCTTGTAAAAAGAGGATACATTAATTGGATTTCCCACCAAGGGTGGGGAAAGAGAAATACATATTGTTCCCATGTCAAAGCAAGGGAAATGTTAAGTGTGCACTGGCTGTGGAAAAGGTGGACAGAATGTCTAAGGCAGAGATGGGCAGCCTGTGGCTATTCAGATGTTGCTGGACTCCATCTCCCAGTGGTCATGGATGATGGGAGATGACGTCCAACAGTATCTGACTACCATCTTTACATGTTATAGGAAGGATCAATGCCTGTCTTTCCACAGCATGTTCACCATGTATTTCCTCGTGCATTTGAAGGGGGAAATCTAATCATTTGACTTTTTGTTGTTGTTGTTGTTGCGCCAGTGCAAACAATGGTCTTCTGAACCCTGCATCCCAGTTTGCTAATAAGGTTGAGGTAGTCTGCTTTGTTTCACTTTAACATTCCTTTACACCTAGGGAATGGGCCATGCGAAGATGTCCTCAGCGCCAAGGCTATGGCCTGCATCCATCTATTCCCTGTGCCCAACTCTTACTCTTAGCTGTGCCATATAGGGAAAAAAAGAAGAGTGCTGCCATGCTAATATGTGGCCTATATCTGGGCCCTGGGCCAAAATGGGGAGGCCAGTTGCTCTCTTACACTGGGACAGTGTTGAACCTGTGAGTCAATGTCTAAGCAGAGGTTCATGGGATCAAACCATTAGGGCTGTATGTCTAATCTGGTTGACAGGAAGCCTGGTGTATTTGAAACAAGGCTTTGGATCCCTGTGAGAAAACTAAGGAAGGAAGACAACGCCTGAGTGAGGAAGCTGAACTGCACATTTATGCATGCAGGAGTGGCAAGCACTTAAGCAGACTCCCATTAGCATTACTTGGCTGTCTCTTCCTTTTCAGCCGGGGCTGGAAATTTCTTTTGAAGGGAGATAATTTTATAAATTGCTGAATGCACATTTTCCAGAGCCTCTGGCATTCGGCAAGAGACACTTTGCTTTTAATTTAGCCCTTCTGTTCCTGTATTAAAAGGATACATTTTCAAAGCAATGGGGGCACAGTACTGGTATAAACATATCTTCCTCACAGATAAAGAGCATGTAGGATGTAACATAGATGTAGACACTTTGAAAGTTCAACCCCCCACCCACCCAGGGGCTGGAGAACAAGTGTTTCTCCCTGACTCCGAATGATATGACAATAAAACGGAAACGCACTTCTTGAGTCAAAGTTCAGCTGTTGTTCTGCTGCTGGGTTGAGGCAAGCTACGTTTTTGACAAATTGCTCTTGTGCCATGCACATAGCCATGTCCCTCTGGGTTGGTTGATATGGAGCACTGAGGTAACAAGTCCTCTCTGACTCTCCTAAATGCCCCACTGTTTGTGATTGACAGCTACTGCCGTGAAATGAGTTGTGTCAGCTACTGTTGTCAAAGATGGCTATTCAGTATCAATGAACCCCTACACATATACACCTGACCATTCCTGTCCCACCTAGAATAAATCTCACTATCCCATTTATTTGGAATTAGTATTAGTAGAATGATCAGTTGGTTGTATTCAGATCTTTTGAGGAAGATGAGCTAGGGAGAAGGGTACAGGGAGAAGAAAATGGCTGTTATGTTATAGTGTTCCAGTGAGACTCCCCAAAAATATGGCTGACCACTGTTGGAGGCTGGATATTGGACTAGATGGCTCATTGGTGTGCTTCATCAATGAAATGTTTTATTTTCCTAAAGAAATAATGTGTGCCAATATATAGTGTGGGAACCAGTTCTTAATAAATTTGGAGGTTCCAGCTGACAATGATTTTATATTAATAGGTAACACCGACCGCAATATTTGGCTTGGATCCAGAATAGGTGCTTTGTAAAATAGCTCACCTCCATCCAAACTTCTTTGTAGGTCGCCCAGCTTGACACATCTGACTGAATCAGCTTTGTTTAACATCTCCCCATTCACTATTGTGAAATTTTAAACAAAAGACCCCACCCCTTTTGAAAGAAGTTGATGAAATTTGCAGGCATGGTAGCCACTCATGATTGGATAAAGCCTGCCAAACTACAGGGATATAGGTCTACCTGTGCGTGCACATACACCTGAAAGGAACCACTGCTAACTCTTTTTTGTAGAATTTGCAGGTAAAATTGCCCCTTCTGATAAAATAAGTTTTGTCAAATTTCAGAAGGTGGTTTTCTTGCAAGAACAGGCTTTACATTTCTGGAGTGGCTAAAAATAAAATCACTTAATCTTTCCTGTTATTTTGTGGATATTTTGCAGGAGAGCAGCACACACACAAGAGAAATACCCTTAGGTAAGAAACCTGCTAAACAGCAGACAAAAAGGTCCGTGAGCTGTTCTGCTAGCTTCCTACAAGCTTGATATATTAGTAACAAAGGAGCTGTCCCACTGAAATCTCCTTCCCCACTCTGCCATTTCCCTTGAACTTTGAGAAGACAAATGCTTTGCCCTTGCGGAATAGCATCTGCATCCCAAGCCATGGGATTGGTGAGCACTGGTGAAGCTCCCTTTGATTGCAAATTAGACCTATCAGTTGCCTCCACCCTCCTGATCTGGGCATTTTTCTAGACGTTTTGATTTTGTGAAGCTGCTGCCTCTCCCACTTTCTCCACACCACAGCCTTAAAGGTTAAGCTTTGAGACATCATTTCACTTTTCACAGACCTTTATCTGCAGAATTTCTATTTCTTTTTAATGCCTGGGTCAGAGGCCACGGGGTGCTCAGGGGTTTTTGCTTTGACTTGCTCCTGCCTTGTAGAGATCTTGCAAAAGCCCCCAATCCTTCTAAGGCATCTCACCCCATCATTTGGGAATTGTACCAAGCTTTAGCACACCTGGACAAACAGGGATCCCAATTCTCTCAGCGCCAGTCCTTCCGTAACTAAAACAGCACTTTCTGGCACAGGATATCAACAGGCTCAGGGAAGCCCCAAGTTTGAAAAGATACAAAACAACTTTAGCAAGCCCACCTTTCAAGTCTGCAATTCTAAAGTGGGGAAGGGGAAGGGGGACCTGAAGGCGGTCAAACAGTCTCATGACAACAATCAGAAGAGTGGAGCAACTCTCTTGCACACCTTCATCCTTTCCCATTCATTTTTATTTTACAAATGAAAAACAAATTACGCCAGCCCCTGGACGGGCATAGTTTTCTCCAAGTGGTACTACTGGGAAGGGTATGGATCCTTTGGATTGATGCCTTCCCCAAGCCTACGCCAAACACACCCACCCTCTCTAAGGTTGGACCCCTGACTTTGGAGAGGGAGAGGTTCTTGATGACCTCTGGGATGACTTCTCAGGGATCATAGGCCCGCATGGTCTGAGGGGGAAGCTCATTAAAGCAGACCAGTGAGAACCAAGTCACGTCGGTGGCCACTGAATGCTGACTGAGTGTTGGAGGGAGGAGTCTGCATTGCCCCACTGTGTTGCAGGTGCCCCTTGCCCTTTTCTTTTAGGTAAGGAATAATAATAATAATAATAATAATAATAATAATAATAATAATAATAATTTTATTTATATCCCGCCCTCCCCGGCCAAAACCGGGCTCAGAGCGGCTAACATCATACAAGTAAGACAATGCATAAAAACAACTGATCAATAAATTAAGATACAGCCCACAATTAATTCAAACAAATTAAAATTAAAACTGGACAAATGGCAATCTTCAGGTTAAAATTGAAGGCGGTTACCAACTGTTTCCACTAATATTATAAGCATCTGTGAGCAGGCTGGGAACCTCCTTCGTGCTTGTTCTTATTCAAGGAGAAAATGAGTCAGAATGAACCCTGACAAAGGCTGGGGTTCAGGCTGCTGCTGCAGCAAATGTAAAGAGTAGCTTTGCAGCACTTACTGAGCTTGAGAGTAGATGAGAGGCTTTTCACTTGTTTTAAAGTTGTTGCAGTGTTTCTAGCTGTTTTTAATTATCTCATATGTAAATTGCCTAGAGACAGTGGTTTAGAAGGCCATTGGCAAATTAATGATGATGATGATGATGATGGTGATGATGATGATGATGGTGATGATGATGATGATACGTGCACCATGCACTTCCCTTCATCAGTGCTCTTTACCAGGAACATCAAAGGAGCAGCTTGAAGGCTGGAAAGTAGGAGCCAGAGCTCAGTGCTGAAGGGGAAGTTGAGGAACAGGCTGGTTGCCACAAAGTCATGCTCTTTTAAAAGCTGCTAGTTGGCAAATTTGATTCAAGAAGCTGCTGGCTTGGCAGGTCTGTGGATTCCAAATTTCCCTTACTATCTTCATTGTCAAAAATCCATCTATGACCGTCTGTTTTGTGTTTTAGTATCTTAGAAGCTTCAATAATATACTAGTTTTGTTTTGTTTGTTTTTTTAAAAAACACAACCCTTTTTATTTTCATAGGTTACATGAGAGCATTTCCACTCAGGACATTAAAAAAAGAGAACAGCAGCACATAACCCATAAAACAGAAGAAACTAAGAGGTACCCATGTGCAGACCTTGCAAAAGTCTTTCCAACAAATTCAGGGTAGTCAATAGCTGAATTAAAAAAAAAAAAGAGGCTCCCCTTTTGTTCTCTGAAATATTTATTTTAAAAATAAAACTCCATCAATCTCACACAAATGCATCTTTGTGGTCCCCCTCACACACCCCCTACATATTCTTGGTTTACCTGCAAGTTGTCTCCACTAGGGGATCTGCCAATCCTTTTATACCAGGCTGTTAGGTTAGTTCCTCTAATATTCTTCCTAGGGCTGCTAATTAATATCCTATCAGTGATTTGTCTGGCATATTATCATCCAAAATATCACACTTGAGAGTGAACAAGTTCATTCTACCAAGCATATTGAGTATAATTCATCCCCTGCCCCCATTTTTGTCAACTTTGTATTATTGTTAATAGTTTTGAATGCCACATAAAAAATTAAGTTATCCCAGGATGCAACTCTTACAGTAAAAGGGTGGGGGGGAGAGGTCAATTGGGGAAAGGCAACCGATGTGGACTTGCTGCCCTCTAGTGGCTCATAGTGGAGGGGGAAAATGAGTGTGTGTGTGTGTTAAGAGGAAAATCCAAAATTGGAGAATGGGGAAACTAAGGTTGAGTACAAGGCATCTTTCATTCTGTGGTTTCTGCATATTACATGCTCACCCACACTGTCATGAGCATGGCTGGGTACCATGCTCAGAGGGCATGGCACAATTGAGAGCATTGAGAGCAAGGGGTCTTCCCAGCTACGGCTGCTACCATCACCAGCTTGAAGCTGCTGTTCTCGAGCTTGGTACCACCATTGTGACGGTAATGTAACTGACCCCCTTCCATAGCCACAGAAAGAAGCCCTGAGTTCCATGCAGACCAGAGTCACAGAGTCACTAAGGCACTGAGCAAAGCCGGTGGGATTTATTTATTATGGGGAGAAAACCTGGGGAGGGGGGGGAAGAGAGATTTGAGAGGGAGAGGGTGAGGAGGAATGGGGCACCAGAAAGACACTGGTGCTTGAAGGTGAACTGGTTTGTCTTTCTGACTCTGACTCCAAGGACTTTCCTGCACACCAAGACAGCTGTGGACTTCCAGTTAGAACTTTATTCTGGTATTGAGGGGCATGGTTTATTTTTTTTCTCCTTTGGTTCTGAGCACACAAACTTCTGCCATTGTTACTGCTACTGCTGCGTCTCTGGGGTTGTTTGAGGTGGTGGTGGGGCAGATTACAGGGGCTCTGGATCTCAGCCTTATAGTTTGGACCTAGCCATGGCACCAGTTGTGATCGACACAGAAACATGTGGCTGGTCGCTGCTGGGAACTGAAAACTAGACAAGATGGACCAGTGCAGTTCTTAACGTTCTGACCTTCCGCTCTGCACCACTGGAGCTTGGAGGGTGGCTGAAGATCACATAGTTTTGCTCTGTGTGAAAGGATTTCCTGCTTGCTCTTCACAAACAAAATCTGCACACAGAAATTATGGAACCCCAATAGTATGCTATTAAAGAAAGGTTAAGACAGAGATCTGTAGCCAAAAAAACAACAACCCCTGAAATCATCATAATCTTTCACTGCAGCCTTCTTCAGGGATTACAAGTGCAATCCTGCCCCTGTCTAGTCAGAAGTAAGGTCATTGAGGCCTGTGAGACTTTCTCACAGATAAGTGTGTATTGCAGGGGTGTAGGACTCCAACTCCGTCAGGCCCCAGTCAGCAAGGGCAGTAGTGAGGAATGCTGGGAGTCATAGCCCAACACCTGTAGAGTCACATGTTCCACACTCTGCTGCACTATGAAGGCAGCCTTAGTCTTTGCCAGTCATGCATGTTCAGAACTCCCACTATAGTTATTAAAAAAACAAAATCAAATCCTGATTTCCCATACATTTTTAATTCAGAGCTTCAGTGAAACTGATCTTATAAAAGTCCTTTAATCATATGGTCCAGTTTCTTGTCTTTGGATAATTTATATGATGCACGTACATCATAGACAAGGAATTTCACAAAGAAGCCACGTATGTAAAAAAAGCACTCACAGACATAAGTGCTTGGTGGGGAAATGTTAATTTATTATGTAAGGTATTGCTTTTTGCTTTCTATTCAACCGTTTTGTTTTGTTTTATTTTAAAGAGAAACAAAGGGGCCATCCATAACAGAAGGTGAAATGTTGATTTATATAATTATCGTTAGCAAGATTCATTATAGCTTTCTGCAGTGGTGAGCACTAAATAATAGAATGTGAAATTAACTCTTCTTCACCCAAATACTAATTCTCCTTATTCTCAGCCAGTGCTTTTGTGGAGCTGTAGCTTTTATTCGAAGGCATTCAATGTCACCTTTATTAGTCTGATCTTCCATTTCAAAAAATCCAGACTTAAAATCCCCAATTCGTATGAAGGATAGGCATGTTTGACGTTCATTTAAGTGGACTTTGAGCCTGCCCTTTTCTACAAAACCATTATGAAGAATGTCTGTGCGATGTTCGGCTGACCCTGTGTAAATATGAATCTTCTGGGGAATAATTGGGTTGTCAAAAACAATGGTGAAGTAGCTTTCTGCTGTCACATTCATACCCCAAAAGACACCCCTTCCAGGGGGACACACATTGGCTGGTATGTAATTTCCATATATTTGCATGTTTGTGAAACAGGAAGCAGTAAGGGCATCGCCCAAACTTCCAATGTCTTCATAAAACTCTGAATCTGTGTGTTGTACTTCCAGCTCGTGAAATGAAGAAATTCTCCCTACATGCTGGAAGAGAGAAGGCCAATAGAAAATAGTTTCTCCTTGCATTTTGGTTTTATGAAAATATGTCATGAGCCAGTCCGCGGGAATAACATCATAAAACATCAAGAGAAACCGAGCTAGTTTGGTGAGATCAGAGCTATGATAGAGCTTCCCTATGTAGCCTAGCCTTGAAAATGCTATTGTGGTCCAGGATTCCTCCATCGTCCTTACATAGCTTTGTATAATGGACACAAAACCAGTGGCACAGGCAGTGTCATCCTCTAGCATCAAATAATACTGAGAGAGATTGGCACAAAAGTTAACTAAATAAGCATAATCTACGTTCTGTTTGGATTTATATTTGATGTTTTTGCCCCAGAGATCTACTTTCAGATTGTGCACAGGAGGGTAACTTTCTAGAGAGCTTTGTATGACAAGCAGCCTTCCTGCTTTCACATGCGCACTAAACTGAGCCTTCATCTCCTCAGCGTTTTCCTCGTTCAGTTTAGAATCGTTATTGGCTAGGTATATAACTACGGTGATCAGATTTAATTCTTCTTGGCGGCAGTGACTGAAAATGGAATCAATTGTCTTCAGCAAAAGGTGTTCCTTCTTTTTGTGGAAAGCAGAGATTCCAATGGTCAAGAATCCTAGAACAAGTAAAGACTATAAGAATATTGAGCATTTGTACAGCATTTTGTATGTTCAAAGCACCGGGTGCATTATTTGAATATCACAACAATCTATGGGGGTGAGAGTGTAAGCTCAATCTACAGCAGCATGGGTCAAACTCTGCTTGTGCAACACTCCTTTCCTGGCTGTCTTCTTTCCCACTGCCCCTCCCCAAAAAGCTGGTCCTGGGGGTGTAGTTGGGGCTGCTGCAAAAGAGCAGTAGTGTCCTTGGGTCTACAGTATGCCTGTGAGTTCATGGCAGAGACTCCTTCACGACTCAGCCTTCTGGCGACTGTGAAAGACCAGCCCTCCTGTCCATAAGATGCACGCCAAGATCCTGCGTTTCATCCTCTCCTGACCAATTAACACATGCCTTTCTCATGGTTACCTCTTTCCAAAGCAAACAGGTGGTTGCTGGGGGTGAAAACTCAGTGTGGCAGATCATGGGCGTGATTGGTTTATTTCTGCTGACTTTGCTAGAACATACTTCAGTAACCACAAGCTATGTCTTAAAGGCCTGTTGACCATTTAGATCCCTGACCACTGGCTGGGGTTGAAGGGAGTTGGAATCTAACAACATCTGGAGAACCGCTGGTAAGCCACCCCTGATATACAGTGTGTTCAGGGCTAACAGCTGTTCTAAAATGCATTTGTTAAAAATTGACATAGAAAATGATCTTGAGGAAAATCATAATGAGGCAAATCATGTACAGTGGTGCCTCGCAAGACGAAATTAATCCGTTCCGCGAGTCTCTTCGTCTAGCGGCTTTTTTGTCTTGCGAAGCAACCCTATTAGCGGCTTAGCGGATTAGCGCTATTAGCGGTTTAGCGGCTATTAAAGGCTTAGCGGCTATTAAAGTCTTAGCGGCTATTAAAGGCTTAGTGGATTAGCGGCTTAGCAGCTTAGAAAAAGGGGGGGTGAGCGAAAAAAATCGGAACACTCGCAAGACGTTTTCGTCTTGCAAAGCAAGCCCATAGGGAAAATCGTCTTGCGAAGCAGCTCAAAAATGGAAAACCCTTTCGTCTAGCAGGTTTTCTGTCTTACGAGGCATTCATCTTGCGGGGCACCACTGTATTTAGATGGCTTACCAGGCAGAGATGCGGGTGGCGCTGTGGTCTAAACCACAGAGCCTAGGGCTTGCTGATCAGAAGGTCAGTGGATCGAATCCCCACAATAGGATGAGCTCCCATTGCTCGGTCCCTGCTCCTGCCAACCTAGCAGTTTGAAAGCAGGTCAAAGTGCAAGTAGATAAATAGGTACCGCTCCGGTGGGAATGTAAACGGTGTTTCCATGTGCTGCTCTGGTTTGCCAAAAGCGGCTTTGTCATGCTGACCACATGACCCGGAAGCTGTACACCGGCTCCCTCGGCCAGTAAAGTGAGATGAGTGCCGCAACCCCAGAGTCGTCCATGACTGGACCTAATGGTCAGGGGTCCCTTTACCTTTTTACCAGGCGGATGATGGGAGAGTTATTTATTTTTACATTATTTCCCTCCACAAACCATTAAGGTTTCAATTCCCCTCATAGTTACTTACTCTTTACTGAAGGAGGTGATCCCAAGAGATATTTATACTGAATAGGTAAGGGACCTGTAGCACTTTCCATTACATTGAAATCTGGATTGTTCTTCAATATAATATTTTCTGAGTTGATTGTCTCCATTCTATCTGTATCCTTAAATAGAACAACAGTAGACTGTTTTTTATATCAGCTGTGAGGCTTCCTTTCTCATAACTCCATCACTGTGTGAATCCTATGTTATATTATTATGCAGAATTCTATACCCTACAAGGTGGCATGTCCCATTCCTCAGAAATTCTGCAGCTAAGCCCAATATGCAGCATTCATTCATCTGCTTTACCCTGTCTTGCATTTTAGATATTAAACCCCTGAAGGCAGGGTTATGTTCTCTTGCAAATTACAAAGCTCCATGCACTCTGGTAGCACTATAATAAAATATAGAAATAAATGGTATAGTTATGAACAATGGGCTGAATCCATAGATGCCCATGCAGATGAACTAGTAATGCATCCCGTAATTTGATGTACACACACATTGCAGACACAGCTATTAGCTTTCCACAGGGCTTAGCTTATTGTCCAAGGACTTGGGAAGGAATAGACTGTCAGGTAACCAGAATGTACGGCATGCAAGGACTTTGATAATCAATAATATCACATTGAACTTGGCATATCAGCTGAGGGCAAGCGCTTATGAAGAGGGGAGGGGTCCACAGAGTTCCATGACCAGGTGTCACCATGGGAAAGACTTTCTTACCCATCTCCACATAATTCACCACTTCCACTGATGGAGCACTGAATATACTTTCAAGAAATTTCAGTTCTCAGCCAAGAATATACAGTGGTACCTCAGGTTAAGGACTTAATTCATTCTGAAGGTCCGTTCTTAACCTGAAACTGTTCTTAACCTGAGGTACCACTTTAGCTAATGGGGCTCCCTGCTGCTGCCGCGCTGTCGCCATGCAATTTCTGTTCTCATCCTGAAGCAAAGTTCTTAACCCAAGGTAATATTTTTGGGTTAGCAGAGGCTGTAACCTGAAGCGTCTGTAACCTGAAGCGCCTGTAACCCGAGGTACCACTGTACAGGGAAAGGTGCTTCCATAAGTATCCAGCCGAAGCTGTTCAGGGCTTTTTCCTCACCTCCTCTGGAGATGCATCATCGCATAAATGTTGTGTGAAGTGCATATAACCTCATGGGGAAATCCTACCGATAACTCTTTGTCACCTACCTTTAATCCAGATTCTTCCCATTTGGGACAATTGCATGTTTCCTTGCTTTGTTTCCAAATAATAGCAGAGAATACAATGGAGAGTCCTAAAAAAAAGCATAACCTAGAAAAGTTCCCCCAGTACCAGGCTAGTGACTTCTTCAGGCTCCTGTGCACCATTGCCATTTCCCACCAAGGGCCAGTTTAAATGGAAACGGCCAGTCTTAATACTCTTGCTACGGCAAGAAAAGGTTCTGAAATGGAAATGAAAATTATGTTGTTTCAATAGATGCGCATTTTTTAAAAAAATGTGTTCACACTAAGCAAATGTTTTAGAAGCAAAGTGATACAAAATTCCTTTTTGTTAAATCTGGGTATACAGTGATATTATGATCACAAAAATGCTAATCATTTAGAAACATTGCAAAATCAGCTTCTCCCTTGGTGTGGAGCGCAAGTCTGCTCAGGATTTTAGGCCAAATTTAGACCTTATGTAAGAACATTGCATTGGGGTTCCTGCAGCTTGCTGGAAAGAACATCCACACTGGTTACAGAGGAGAAAAAAGAACTCCTGTCAACAGGTTTGCATAGAGGTTGCTGAGTTCCTTAATCCCTTGCCTTGGAATATGAACCTCGGTGACTCACCCTGCTTACTTTAAATATGAGATGAGCATTAAAAGCCTCTGAGCTCTTTTCTGGCTTGGGCTTTATGAAGACCAGAGAAGAACTGAAGTAGTCTCTACTAGCCAGCTCTCCCCACGGATGTTGGTATCCAGTGCCTCTTCCCCCCACCCTGACTACAATTCCCCTTAATTTTTTTATACAGTAAAGTATGTTCGTCCTTTTAAGGAAACACAACAGGGCTTACCAAGTGACTCAGCTCACTAAGTACTTATGCAGCAACGATTGTGCAGGAACAGAGAGGGTGTAAAACAATTGTTCTCCTCCTTATGAAGCTTTGGGTCAGTGTCATCCTTCATGGTCTGGTCTGGTCTGGTGGGGCCCAACTGCAATTCCTTCTCTCTCTTCCCAGAAGCCTCCAACTGCTACAGAACCTGTCAGCTGATCAATAGAACTAGAACCTTCTCCTACAATCCTCTCCCACCACTGCCTTTGGATGGGCTGGTGTACCTCAATACCACGTGATAAGGTAGCTCATATGAGTTTATCTATGACCTATATGGGATACCTGTTGTCCAAATATTTTCTCCATTCCAGTTGTTTTTTAAACAGGAACGTTATTTCCCTCACACACTTCTAGAACTCCTATTTCTGCAGTATTGTGCAAAGCACAGGGCCTTCTATTGAGCTATGGACCTCCCCCCATACAGGGGTGAATAACTGCAGGTCCAGGGAACAAATGCCAGCCCTTCAGAGTCTCCCCAGGCCACAGCCCTCACTGACTCCGGCAGGGCTCTGTCTCTGAGCACTGGCAAAGACTCTTCCTTACCTGGATGGAGGATGGAGGTGTGTGGAGTGAGAGAGAGCCAACTGGTGTACAATGAAAAGAGTTTCATCTGTTCCTCTGTCCAATTTTCCTCTAGTCCCACCTACCACTGGTAGGCAGCCCAGGAAGGCTCCTCAGGAACAAATGTGTCTCTTGGTCTGAAAAATGTTCCTCATTCCTGTCATAATATGCACATAATAGTGAAGGCTGAAAGCTTACCTTCCAACGCTCTGCAGCCCAAACATGGGACACCATATTCTGGGTCCGAAATCCCATGTGAATCATGTGACCCATGTGACATCAAGGACCCGGAAAAATGCTTTTGGGGGCACGATGCCCAAAAGCATGCTTTTTGGGGTGCCATGTGAGATCACAGACCCAGAAAAAGTTTTTTCCCCTGAGTGATTTGGCCCCAAATTACACGAGAGCAACGTGCCCTAAATGGCCACCATGCTCTCACAGAAAAAAGAGATGTCCTGGTTTTTCCAGAGCAGTTGACAGGTATGTGAAAGTGCTTGTATTCATCTGTTGGTGGGATTTAACTAAGTGGTTGCAGGCATGGAACAAGGTCTGTTCGCAGATAAGCAAATGGACAGTTTCTTGGACATAAGAGCCACTCACCCACAGGGCCCCTAGCTTATCATGATTGGCTGCTGCTACCTTGTATGTGTACAGTATAGTCACTTCAGCCCCAATAGTGCATTCCATGTACACCTGCAGACACACGTACACTTGTAATCCTCGATATGCGAAGAGGAAACAGCACTTAAGCCTTACCAGTTGTATGTTGCCAGGTAAAGGACCTCTAAAAAGGACGACCACAGACCTGCCCTTTTCACTCACAGCACTCTCCCACAGCAAGTCTCCATCCCTGTAGCATGTAGACTGTGGACATAAGACCTGTTCCTGGAAACATTTTAAACATTTTTTTTAAAAGTTAATCTGTGTATGTCCATCGGCGCCAAAGGTCATTTGTGCTAACAAGTCTCCAGTGAGGCCTTTCCACTTCACCCAAATGCCAAGTCAGTAAATCAAGCCTAATAAGGATGTTTTGTGTTGCCCCTTCTGGTATCCGAAAAATAAGTGTGTGTGTGTGTGTGTGTGTGTGTGTAAGAGGACATCTCCAATTCCTCAGGTTCCAACTAAAGAGCTTGTAAGCAGTTGCCAGCCGATGACAGCTAATAAGCCAAACTCAGATGCTGAATGCACAGGTCTAGCCCAACACCCCTGCTGAGTCGACAATCTGGAATTTGGCTTCACTGCCTGTGGCTTTCAAGGATTTCGACAGATGCAGCACATTGATTTAATGTTTAAAAGGGACCCCTGCTGCGGCTTCCGCAGCTTGCTCTATTGCCTTGGGAGTTAGGCGGCAACATAACACACAATAGGAGTGATGCCACTCAGCAATTCTGTGCTTATAAACAACATTCAGTGTTTGGGAACCTGGGATTCCAGTCAAAAGGGCGTCAAGATTTTTTGGCACTTTCATTCCTCCCATCTGCAACAGGAAGCCATTTCCCTCTCCTGTATGAAGCCACAAAATTCTTTATAATAGCACTTATTTCTCCCCCAGCCCCCCTTCCCTATTCCAGGAGTGTCTTCCTTATCAACTTGGTTGAATTAAAATATTTAGCCTTCCGTTAGAGGGCTGTGTTGCACTTCATACTTCAAAATCAACAAATTGTAAGGTGAACTTCATAGGCAGCAGCTTTTTCAGATGAAAGAAAAGAGAGGCCTGTGGCCCTTAAGAGATTACCAGATTTTTTTACACCCTAATTTTTTGAGGGATTACAGTTCACCTCATCAGATAGAAGCACTGTTATAGGCCTAGCAGGGTGAGTCTGGGGCTGAATCCTATCCCACCATTATAATGAGAAATGAGGGTGAGGGAATAGATTCTGTGGATTACAGTTAGAAAATGGTCCAATGATCTGATCTGAAACCTGTGTCAGCTTGAAGATGGCCCTTGCCGCTTTTGTGGTAAAAAGGCTAGGAAACGGCTTGTTTAGAATGCTTGACGAGACTGGCATGTTGACAGGTGCTGTGCCTTTTTCTTCCATACACTGTGCTTGGGTGATTTTTTTGGAAAGATTTTGCGGTTTGAGCTGCATCTTTTGGGAAAGGCGTTTGTTGTGTTGGGTCAAAGAGAATATCTTGCATGTGATTTCATCTAAAAGCAGTGTGATGTGCTTGTAGTTTATACTGAAAAGGAATGTTTGTGGTCAGTGCTAGGCAATGGAATTTAAGAAGGGTGTTCTCCCAACATGCTCAATACGAATCTGTCATTAGAGAAGTCTAAGTGGAGGGGAGCCTTGAATGGAATGCTGGGTAGAATGAGGATGGATTCAGATGTGGGGAAAATCACTTTAGTTTTCCTGATAATAATGCTCATTAGTGTGTGTGTGTGTGTGTACACACATACTAAGGACTCATTTGTAGTGTAAGGCATGCATACATACATACATACAGGTATAGGTATAGGTATAGCTAGATTAAGTGGATAAAAATAATATGGATTTTTTTTAAAAAAACAACTATGTATAATGAGCACCAGTCCCATAATTAACACCCATCTGGATGCACCCTGACTTTGCCTTAAAAATATGTTCTGGAGGAATGGGTCCAACTGTTCTCTTGGGTTCATATTTCTTGTTTCAGGCAGACCCACCTACATGAGACATTCAGAGATTTTCATGCCTTGGGCTATCAGATTTACATCATTTGAAAGACCTGTATTGCTTGAAGTGTGCGGCTATCATAGCCAAACATGTTTGATAATTCTAAAACTTAGTTGAATTATTTTTATTATTATTTTTGGCCACACAAAATAGTGAGCAGCTCGGAGTTTGGTGGGAGGCAGAGCAGGGGGGATGGGGGAGAGAGAGACAGTGGTGTGGTGTTCATGTTGTCAAGTCTGCATTAGCTTCCAGAATAAGATGGGGTATCAGAAGAGACAGTAGACCTGAAGATAAAATCCCTTATTTTTGAAAATACAAAACCCTGTAGTCTTCTATATTTCTCTCTAGCTGTAATCTTCCCTCGAGTACTCAAAGTCTTTGTTACTAACTTTTGATATTATGGTAGGCCTAATAAAGCTGTTGCCCTACTATGTTTGTCTTTTTTAATGGGCCTGCAGAAATACTTTTCTTTTTCTGGATGATTTATGATGTTACTGATCAATATTAACCACTAGGTGGCTCCATTTACACGGCAACTCGTTTATTCTTTCGACAAATGCAGAAAACCCACCTGCTGGTGGTCAGATGTGCTTTCCAGCAGATGTGATACTGGTTTGTGCATATGGGGGCAATTATCATACTATGAATCACAATGAGGCATTATTGTCTCTGAGCCATAACCTCATTGTATAGAGAAAACATATAGGCCGTACATAATTCAGCCTTGTAAATAGCCCAGAAAAGTTACTAGCCTGCCATTTCCTTTTACTAGCCAGCTCAGAGACTTGTAGGCTGTGTTCCCATGCTAGCCACAGCATGATGGCACAGGATACCAAACTCTCAGCAGCCCAGTTTGGGGTTTTTTTAAGCTTACTACCAAAGACGTTGGCAAAGGAAGGAGGTGCTCAGGGATGGGCTTCCATTCCTCCCTAGTGAGTACAGAAATGAAGTTGGCTGGTGGAGGAATGGAGAGGTCCAGCCTTCCATTGCCAATTCAGTCAATTGCCTGCCTGAAATTCTCTGCATTCACCTGCTCACCTACACTTGCCTTACAAGGAATTTGCCAAGGTGGGGAGAGGGTGGGCTCTTTTGTGACTTACATGCCCAGCATCTATTCAGAGGGAATGATTTCACCTGGACTCGCTAATCAAAGTGCTATGGGGGAAGGACATGGAAGTAATGTATTGCCTTGTTGTTGCCTGTTCAGTGCTCTTTGCTAGTTTGGACAGCCTCCCAAGTGCTTGGTGCACTTTTCCAAAATTGGATTCCAAACTGGATCTTGGTCGTGCATACAGGCCCTTACTATGGAGGCACTATCTCGTTGCCACAACTCACAGCCACAGATAATATTTATTCCTCACAAATTGCGCTGACTTTAAAAACATGTGCAAGGCTCTTTCACCCCTTATGCAGACCGTCTAGCTTGACATCAGTGCTTTCCCTTATACTGAAGGTGCTGTTGTGATGGAGACTGCTGATGCTACAGTGCAGAGAACGAGACCATTTACCCTTTCTTGATGATGGAAGGCCCTATTGTTCTGTGGCAGCAAATGCCAAGGTGGCTGATAGCTCAGCTGGTAGAGCGTGAGACTCTTAATTTCAGGGTCATGGGTTTGAGCCCTACGTTGGCCAAAAGATTCCTGCATTGCAGGGGGTTGGACTAGATGACTCTTGGGGTCCCTTCCAACTCTACAATTCTGTGATTTTATAATTTGTGATTCCTCGGATGTTGGAGTGCAACATCAGTCCCAGTCAGCATAGCCACCAGTCAGAGATGATGTGAGCTGTAATCCAGCAATAACTGGAAGGCCACTGGTTATTTCTCCAGTTGTAACTCTTAACAGTAAAGCTGTGAGGTAAGCCAGTGTTGTTATTCTCCTATTGCCATTGGCCGAGATGGAGTGACTCGCCTGATGCAAGATTCAAACCAGGAACTTCCTGGTGGTTGCAGCCCTGTCTTTTACCAGTACAGTGGTACCTTGGGTTACAAACGCTTCAGGTTACAGACTCCACTAACCCAGAAATAGTACCTCGGGTTAAGAACTTTGCTTCAGGATGAGCACAGAAATCGCGTGGCAGCAGCGGGAGGCCCCATTAGCTAAAGTGGTGCTTCAGGTTAAGAACAGTTTCAGGTTAAGAACGGACCTGTGGAATGAATTAAGATCGTAACCAGAGTTACCACTGTACACTCAACCAGTTCTCTGTGGCAGAAGGAGCAACAGAACATATGACTAAAACCATTAAACATCAATCATTAAACATTAACAACAAAGGCAAAAAGTAAACAATGTTGTTCTGTATCATCTCAGCCCATTCCAAATTGTATGTTTGATAAAGGCTGGCATTTTCCATCTAGATTCCTTGGGGTGTGTGTATGTGTGTGTGTGTGTGTGTGTTGTCACAATTAAAGTAATAATTATAAAAATCCAGGCAGTTTTTTAAAAAACATCCATTACAATATAACCTGTAACAATAGGCACTTTTGTCAGCATTCCCAAGGGAGGAGGAAGCCTAGAGGAACAAATTATCTCGTCATGCTTACAGATGGCCTCTGCAGAATAGAGTAATATAGTTGGCAGGTGCACTTAAGGATTTTTATGACCTCAGCTTTCTTCAGTAACTGAGTATAACTTTGCTTGCTTTTGTTCGCACATAAAAGTTTCTGCAGTTTCCATAAATATAACTAATGTTGTGTCCTACAGTACTGTATAGAACTGATTCTGAGTTAGCAGGCAAATGCTTGAACATTCACATTTTAAAATCAATTAAAGTAGTTATTTAAACAGAAACAAACATTCTGCTAAAAGTTAGTCTGAATTAAAGTAAAAACCTGATTTACAAGTAAACACGTTTTTTGACAACAAATAGCACTGGTGGCAGAATTAATTCAGAACCCAGGAAATCAACCACTGAAATAGTCCATCTGCAGATTTAAAAACAAAAATATCACAGCATTTAAAACAAGGTAGGTTTTTAGAATAACCAGCTTAGTAACAGTTACCCTCAGAGACTGATTTAGCACAAAGTTATTGGCACCAAATTCACATTGGCTCAACAGGACTTGTGAATTGGGAACATGTGCGCTGGATCATGACCTTACGATATAAAAATAACGATCTTCTCAGCACTGAAATCTTTCCCACAGAGGAACATGTTGCTCAACTTTAGATTTTTTTAAAAACCCACATTTTAAAAAAGAGCCATTAGTGAGTGGATCTCCTTGGTAGGAATAATTTACTAAATTAATGCGCTGATTGAATATTTTAGACAACAAGACAAAAAAGGTCTCCCAGCGAAACAAAACATCAAAAACAGCAGCAGCTCAGTCACATTTAAGCAGAAAATTAAAACAGCACACAGTTTTCAAAAAGAAACTAAGTTTCCATGTTTTTGCAAATCAGTTTTCTGTTAGATATGCAGCAGTAAGCAGCACTTCCGTAGCCAATGGATAGATTGCACTACAGAGCATGAAACAAGCAAGAGAGATTTTCTGCAATCAAAACCAGACAACCGATCAGAAACTTTAATCTTATTCATTTTGCTCACCCATGAAACAGGGGAGGGAGGGAAATGTACTGGATCATCATGAAACACTCTATCAAAACAAAAGCTTCCACATCTGTGACAGGAAAGTTACCAGCTGCCATATGTCGCTCCGATATGCATATGCTAACACAGGCCCGGCCAATGGAGTTCCTACAAACTCTTCCATGACCCTGTTGTCCCACTTAATGAATGCCCCATTGTCAGCAGTGCTAATGCTATGCAATCTGTTTTGCCATATTGCAGCACGTAGCCCTGCTCTGCTCGGCGCAGCGCATTTTGCCACATAAGGGTAACTTGCCGGATGCCTTGCAATCTGTTGCTCTTGAAGAGGGGAAGCTCTGCTGTCACAATTGACGCAGCCTGTTGGGCCACAAAGGAGGCAACCTCATTGTTCTCCATGTTAGGTATTCTGCTTTGTGGTTCTTCCCCGAGAGCAGCTGCCTCAGAATCTCCGTTTTAAACAGACGACATGCCAGTGACTCCGACTGTTGTATCAAAACAAGCAGGTTCCTTTTATGCGATCGCCACCCAGCTTTTTCAAACCGCATTTCAGCTACGTTCAATTCAATATTACAGCCATGCCGCAGATTCTGACACACTTTTATTGGTCTCAGATGGCTGTATGTAGTTACTGTGCTGTGACTTTTACAGTCAACAAGCTGTTCGGTGGCAGTAGAATTTGGGTGTCTGTTGCCATAAACAAATCTACAGGGGGTGATTCAGGAATAAAGTACTCTTTATCCCAGAGTGGCAATTTGTTAGGGAAATAAGTGCCTGGTGCAAGATGAACAACTTCAGGGTTTGAAGCAGGGCTCCACTCTTTCATTCCTTTTCCTGATTGATCACTAGTCAACTAATGAATCAACAAAGTGATTAATCAGTGTGGACCACTGATTTTAATTACTAGGTCTGATTGCTAAGGGCAGACATTTATTTTGGGGAATTTGCTCTAATACTTGTGATAAGGAATGAAAAAGAAAATAGTAAACATGTAGTGGTAACTTTTGATAAATTTATCAAGTTTTCACACATGTCCTTCAGCATCTCAAAGACACCTATAATGACACCTATAAAATGATCATAGATAATTCAACACATTAGACTGCAAAGAAAACAAAGTTGAAACATCTTAAAAGAGGAAGGCTTTACAACCACTGTAATAACAGAATCTGTATTCGAATGATACATCTGTAACAGTGGGGAAGGATTGCCAATTAATGTGCCTATCTTGCGTATCAAGACAGGGCTGAAAAGCTATGATTACTCAATTAAGATTATTTACGTTCCTGGAAGTCTTACCAAATCATCTCAGTTTAAACATGGATTTGTTTCACAGAAGCAACGAGTTAGTGTGGGACTGCAGGGAGCTAATCCTCATCTGTGTTTGCAATTTGGGGTAGCTGGCTTCGCAAGCAGTGACACAATGGGATTTCGAAGGTGGCAGAGAAAGCCATGGAGGAAAAGCAAAGAGAGTGACTGAATGCAAGGCATTCAGGCGAACACCCACCTTATCCTTGTGCTTCTTGAGATGGGCTATATAGGTATGAGGAAAATCAGCGATCCTGGGATATCTGTGATAAACAATGACCACAATCAATAATTTACATCCTATGGAAAGATACATCTGGTATCTTTCTTGTTTTATATCTGCATGTAGAGTAGGGCTGTGCAAGCCACACACACACACACACACCCCAATCTGGCAATTTGGATCAGGCCCCAACTCAGTTTAGATCAATATAGATTCTCAAATCTGAATCAAAATTTCAAAATCTAAACCTTTGTTCCTCTCATTTATTTACTTCCACTGTGAAAGCAAAATAGTCCAATCCTCCCCCACCACACCCCATACAGGTGCATGAAATTTTGAGAGATGGTAGTTCCTCAAGAAGGAGTTAACCTTGCCAGATTTCAGACAGGTAGATCCAGCAGTTGAACCGAAGGATAGCCAGAAGACAAGCTGAACAAATGAATGAGGATGAGTCTGAAAAAGGACTGGGAAACAAACAGGTATAGAAGAAAGGCTAGGTAAGGTACTGAAGGATAAACAAAATGGAAGCTGAAGAGATGCCCCCCACATTCCACCAAACTCTTTCTAACATTCAGAGGGAGCTGCTAGTTTTGACATGTCGTGTCCCTCCCCTCAAGCAGCTGCCCTAAGTTTTACTTTTTTTTTCTATATTAAAAGAAGAAATTAACACTACTGTGAGCTATAGAATGAACTGTGCTTTGCCATAAAAACCACTGCAGATTTTTTCTTTCTTGCTAAGACAAGTACAGGCTGCATAAAAGGCATTTTTAAGTACACTACTGACCTGGAAAAGAAAAAGGCTCTGTGTTCTACAGTCAGACTTCAGCCTACCACTTTCAAATATGCTTTTAAACAGGACCACTGTGGCCTTACCCCTGCCATTCAAAAGAGTGTTTTAGCAATGTCTGAATTTTTTCAGTGTAGATGAGCTGCTCAGTTGGCTTATGCTTGCTAATGAATTCTGCGACCTGACTCTAGTATTTGCTGTAGAACTTTTGACAGCAGTGTGTAGCCTCTACGTTTTTGCTGGGGGGGGGGGGGGAACAGACACACCAATAAATTGCAACGACACGAATAAATCACCAGCTTTTATGCTGAATAAATAGGTGTAAAATGAATTATTATAGACACAATGCTTTGAAGTTATTGTACAGTGGTGCCTCGCAAGACGAAATTAATTCGTTCCGCGAGTTTTGCCGTCTAGCGAATTTTTCGTCTTGTGAAGCACGGTTTTAACGGTTTAACAAAGTCGCAAGACGTTTTCGTCTTGCGAAGCAAGCCCATAGGGAAATTCGTCTTGCGAGGCAAATCGAAAACGGAAAAACCTTTTGTCTAGTGAGTTTTTTGTCTTGCGAGGCATTCGTCTTGCGAGGTACCACTGTATTTAAAAAGGCATTGGTATCTAGGTCTGTGTGTATGGATACCTCAGGAGCAGGTATTGGTGGTTCTACAAAGTTCTTATCACTGTGCAAACTCTGTTATTCTGTTACTAGAGGTCCATAGAATACAGTGCATCTTGTACAGGTCTACTGAAAAAAATTAATGGGCCTAAAAGATAAGCAGAACAATGTTGCATAGTTGAACTGGTACAGTTTTTGGATTGTAGGTAGGAGACTGCATATCAAATGCTTCAATTTGTTTTTAAAACACCAGGCAAACCTCCTCCCGTGTAGAAAACTAGCGTGTCATGGAAGGTCTAGTGTAATTTCCTCCATTATATTCTTGGTTACTACATGCAGGGACCTTTTAATATGGGGCACCATTCAGAAATGATCCCTCATCTGTTCTACACCCCTTTTAATTTTTTGCATGTCTTTCAACAACATGTCCAGAATGGCTTGCCTAGACACCTCACTCTAGCTCTCTTCTTGTGCTCACTTTGAATGTGTGAAGGGGCAAGCGAGAATGTGTGGGGCATGCCCCACCTGCTTGATGCACACTGCCCTCTCCATGTCTCCATCTTCACTGGCTCCACCTCAACCTCCACAGGTCTGAATGGGGACTTGTCATCTGTGATCAGTGCAATGCACTTAAGAATATTCCATTCAACTGGGAGCCCTGACTGCATGAAAGATTCTGTGTTCATTATTGTACAATTATTAGTTATCTGCCTAGGAATAACGCAGCGCAAAACAAATAGTGCAATAAAGTATCAAATCAGATAAAACAACATCAGCACACAAAGAAATAAAAGATACAACCAAAGGGTTGCAATAATCACACGGAGGTGAAAATTAAATGCTCAAATGCTATCAAAGTAGGGACTGGTTAAATATGATCAATGTTAGCTTTTAAGACATTAAGGGTAGTAAAATATTTTTAAGGGTGAACAAAAAGGTCCGTGACTGGAGCCAGAGAGAGGTCACTGCCAAATGTGTGAAAATCTTCCCTTCAGATCTTCCAGCTCAATGTAGGGCTGGATCCAGTGAGAATCTTGCATGTGGAGCCTGAGTACACAGCCCCTCTCCCTGTCCTTTGAATGCACTGAGGCTTCCATGTAATGAATTTAAAAAAACAAGGTTTGGTGTGGTGCAGTGCTGGTTTTGCTGCAAAGAAAACAATCAAAAATTTCTCCACTTTCCTGAGGTGTAGCTGTTCCACTTCAGTTGTGCTAGGGTTCCCGTTAACTGGGCTGAATTGTTCCTCCCCAGAGCTGTGACCCAGGAAGGATCAATGGGTTCAAATCCCAGATGGCTTTTGTTGTCTTTCAGAACTAAGTTACACGAAGCCAGCCCTGGGTGTTTTGTTGCTAGGGGCAATCAGAAAATGCCTCTCTTCCCCTGTGCACCCTTCACTTCCCCAGTGGCAGTGGATGCACAAGTGATGTGTGAGCCGCAGGTGCACAGCAGAGGAAGTGGCCAAAAGTGCAGGAGGCAGATGTGCCTCCTCGCCTAGCTAACCAAAGCCTGCCATCCTGAGGTAACTGCCTCACCTTGCCTCATGGGCCAGCCAGCCCTGCATTAAATCACACATGGAGCTCATCTACACAGCTGCAAGTAAAACGGTTTAAATGTGTTGTAAAGTGCAATATACAAATGTGACACTATATGGCGACAGTGAGCTATGCAAAATTCAAAGTATTTTTCAGAACGTTTGTAAAAAAAGCATTTTCAGGGTTTTTTATATGCGTGTAGATTCCACCATGGTTAGAGAAACCGTAAGGCAGCCTTTCTCAACCTTGGCTCCTGAGATGATGTTGGACTACAGCTCCCATCATTCCTAGCTAGCAGGAGCAGTGGTCAGGGATGATGGGAGTTGTAGTCCAACATCATCTCAGGAGCCAAGGTTGAGAAAGGTTGCCATAAGGGGCATGTCAGAAGATGCAAGAGCCGCATTAAGAGCTTGTGGAGGTCAGGCAACAACAACCCCACTGTATCTCCTTCAGACTTCCCTATCCCTACTTCCCCCATCACTCAGTTCATGGGCCAAACAGTATGCCATTCAAGGCAGGGAGATCTCAGATTTACTTCTGTCCTTGCACAACCACCACATAGACCTGAAGCTCCCAATACAATGTACCGAAAAGGTAAACACTGCCCCTTTTTCAGTGTGTGTGTGTGTGTGTGTGTGTGTGTGTGTGTGTGTTAAAATCAGACTGTTAACTCTCAATCTCTTTCAAGACTTTGGTATTTCACTAAACAATTATTTTGAAATGCAGGCCTGCTAAGTGGATTTGTGAGCCCCAAGGCAAATTTTAGGTCGCCTCCCTTTCTGGTTTTAATGCACGGATGGGCACAGTAGTACAACATGGTTAGGCAAGCCAGGAGCCATCTTTTTGTCCCAATGCCCTCTTCCCCTTAGCAGCTTTGTTGACATCAAGTTGCACGAAGGCTACAGAGAGAAGAACTAAAAGAAAACACTTCACCCACACACGAACAGTGCATAAGTCGGCTGCCAATTATTTATCAAAACATGTTGGTTCAGACAAATCTTTAAAGCACTGCTGAGGTCCAGTTACTTAGTGAAAATCTAAAAAGCAGAAACAAAACACGGCAACTTTAATTCAGTTTCAAACGTGCATAGCTATTTAAGGGAAATGTCCACATTTCTGAAATATTTGAATGATCTCCGATGTCCTGAAACAGCATTGTTCCCTGTGGAATTTAAATCATTCAACTGTAGCAGCTTTACCAGAGAAGCAACTGTGAAGAGAAACACTGATCATGGAAGATCTGCAGAGCTATACAGTCAACTCTGTGGTGATCTGAGAACAAAAGGCGGGAAAGACTTCCACCTCAGGAAAGTGTATTGGTGAATAAGTTATGTAGAACAAATATCGCTCAGCAGGAGTGTATACTGAGAGAATCGGGAAGGCAACATGAACAGCATAAAGTACGGAATGGAGACAGAATTTCTCAGGAAAGATGGGAAGGCAGAAATATCTATATAAATGTTGACTGATCTGTGTTGCACACACAACACATGCCATGCAAATTAATTTCTCTCTCACCATAACCGCTATATAGATGTACTTGAGAGTAAACCCAGTTGGATTAAATGGTGCTTATTCCCAGGTAAGTGGTTATAGTATTGCAGCCTCAGTATATAATTCTACTGATTTTTGGAAAAAATGCATATCCCTCACACCTTGTTCTGAAGGAATTTTAACATCACAGCTCAGTAGTCTGCATATTAAACAGTTGCTTGAGGATGACAGAACAGTTCAAAAGTTCTTGATCATTCTGATGAAAGCAGCAGACTCCCTCTCTCCAGCTTCACCTCTGACCTTCCGTCTGCCTCCATGAATATTTCCCACATCTTCAAGCCTGCCTGCCGTACATCATTGCCATGACATTTCACCGTGTAAATGAAATAGTTACTAATATGCTCAACCTATCTAGTATGGCTGGTGCAAGTTTCTTTTCCATTCATTGCCTGGGCTGCTATTTATACAGCCTCTATGAGTGTTGTGGAAACATATTAATGATTTTATATATATTCCTCCTCATCTCTCACTGCATCTATCAGTTCCATTACCCTGTCAAAATAGCACTACAGTGGTGCCTCGCAAGATGAAAAGAATCCGTTCTGTGATTCTCTTCGTCTAGCGGTTTTTTCGTCTTGCGAAGCAAGCCCATTGACGGATAAGCGGATTAGCGCTATTAGCGCTATTAGTGGCTATTAGCGGCTTATCTGCTGATCAGATCAGCTGATAAGCGGCTTAGCAGCTTAGAAAAGGGGGGGGAGGGGAAAAACCCCGCAGGAACTCGCAAGACATTGTCGTCTTGCGAAGCAAGCCCATAGGAAATTCGTTTTGCGAAGCACCTCCAAAACGGAAAACCCTTTCGTCTAGCCCCTGTGGTTGTAGGACTGCCTGGCAATGTGGTGGCACCAGTGTCGTGGAACATGGTATAATATAGAACTTCAGTCTTGTCAAGTGACACAGTCCTTTCCTTCAGTTCCCAGGCAATGTTTCCACAACTGATGGTTTCTAGTCAAATTAAAACAGATGCAACAATGACTTTATTTTCTTTATTTTCAATCGATACTGTATGAATACAAAGTTTCTAGAAAGCTACAAAAAAATCTACCACTTTATCAAGAAGGCATCAAAATGTGTCACTTTGCAAAGACATGGAACACCTGCAGTAACCGACACAAAAATAGCATTTTTAGAGTGATGAAATAATTGCACTTAACTGTCATGGATATTAAAGTTATCACACATATGTACCGCGAAAGCTAGAATACATATTTTTTACAAAGCACTTTTATAAAAAAATTCTCTGCACACAAACCCTATAATTTTCATATTACTATCATACTAAAGATAAATTCACTTTAAAGCCAACACTTAAAACATTTTTTTAAAAAACAAAGAAGGTACCAGTACCTACACACAGACAACAACAAATACAAGAATACTGTACTGCCAAAAGGTTTGATTGAAACTCATTTTGAAAACTTCAAAATATGTTAAGACAAGATTTGAAAAGTTTCATATATATTTTTATTTTTAAAAAAAGAGCTTTCCCTCCGTGTCTAAGCAGGAGGTACTTTGTCATCCAAAGGCAGATTCTACAACCCCCCCCACCCAAAAAAAGTAACCAGCAGCAGTACAATATTAAAGTAACCACTGACCATATATGAATATGCTTAAGTCACAAACCCAGTTTATACACATTACACAAATAAACAAAGTGAGAATTCCATTAAGTCATTTACAAATGTGAACAAATGCATGTGGCAAATAAAAAAAAATCAAAAAGAAAACTGTTTTACATAAAACGTACTGATATTAAAGAATTAAAGGCTATTCAGGCTTTAAAAACTGTTATAAAATTCTTTTGTCTTTTTTCAGGCACATATCGTTGTTTTTTTATCCGCAGTCATGAGCCTGAAGCAGAGGCCCATTTGCAATAAAGAGAACAGAAACAAAATGCTGAACAAAAATAGAACTTGTGTGAAAGGAGGTAACGGGGGCATATCCTCTCTGTGAACTGAGTGCACTTAAAGAGTTAACTGACAAAATGTGTTTAGTTTGTTATATATATATATAAAGTATCTCATTGCCAGACCAACTTCCTAAGCTAGAGATCAAGACTTCTAAACTTCTTTTATCTTTCAAATTATCCTGTCTTTCTTTTCAGGGGGCTGGCCAGAAGGAAGAAAAGGAACAGATTTAGAGAGAGAGAAATCAACCTGAGTAAGGACTGAAATGAGGACCACTTTACATGTTACTTGCTGCCCACGGTGGCTGAACTCAAACCCTTCTCCATACCAGTGATCAACGGATCAGGGAGCAATATTTAAATCCTAAAATTGCAGAGTTGGAAAGAGCCTGAAGGGTCACCCAGTCTAACTTCCCACAATGCAGGAGTCACAGCAAGAAAATTCCCTGGCAGGTGGCCACCCAACCTCTGTTGAAGAGCCCCCAGTGAATGTTTTACCATGCACTGTAGGGCCCCACAGTAGACTGGGCTCGGGGAGAGTGTCAAGGGTGTGCTGCCCTGGTGTGCATTTAGAATGGCAGACATGGCAGATGCAAGGGAGTGCTAGTCTCTGTTGCATGGACTGCCAAGCAAACAGAAGAGCTTCTCAACAGCAGCCACAGACAGTGAAGGTATATTGGTCCCTAAAGAACCATATGTTGCATGACCTGTGTGGATGATGTGGGCCAGTGTTAGTGCATTGCTCTGGAACGGACTTCTACTAAATTCTCAAAGACATCCCAAGTCATGGTTTGTGTTTACTATTATTTAGAGTACGGCAGGCAAACCATGGTTCCGGGCTACTTGTCTGCTTTCATTTCCCACCTCTGCGCATTCAGCTTCATAAGTTCACGCCCATTGCCAGAATGCGGCAGCTTCCGGAAGCTGAGACATGCCCAACCTATGGTGGTCTGTTAATTCAGACATCCGAACCATAGGTAGTGGAGAATATGAATCACAAACCTCCTCTGAACCAGAGTTTTAGACGATGCTTTACTACTAGATTGAATTAACATAGCCATGCCTTGTAGACACCACTCTAAACCATAGTTAAGCATCTTTAATCATGGTTTGGCTTGATGTCCAAACTGAGCCATAGAGAAGGAAGAATGCCCTAGGAATTAGATCAAGGAAAGAAAGTATAAAGATTTCAACTTTTCAAGTTCTGCAAGCCAACTTCCATTCAGTGTAATAGTTCACTCTGTTACTTGAAGGTGACAAAACAGGAAAGTTGAATTCAATGCAGTTGCCAACCTGAACGGACTCTAGCATGGGTAGGAAGTGGGAAAATAGTTACCAAAGTTGCAAATTATTCAGTATAGTGGTACGGTACCTAAATAAAATCATTCTAGAATTCAAGTAAGAACAACATTACATTTGTAAAGTAAGCTATGTTTCAACTGCCACAAATTGTACCATTATTCCCCCCAATTTTGTACACCAAACAATAAATAAATTCATTCATTTGCAATAAAATATACTCCAGCCACTTGCTTACCTATATCTGTTGCAGCAGATATATTCAATCGCTGTAGATCTATTTGGACACCATTTACACATAATGCAAAGCCAAAATACACCTTGGCATGAATGAGCAAGCATGTGGGTGCACAGTAAGAAAACCACGGCTGCTTTATTCCTCCCTAGCCACGCCGCTGCCACATTACCAGTAGCTAAGCCACAGTTTATCTATGAACCTGGGCTTATGAATTATCTTGCTTCAAGGAAAACACAACCTGTAAGCAAGGTTTGTTCTTGGTGTGCCACTCCTGGGTTGTTTGCAGGGAGACAAACCACAAGCTTGGGTTCACATGTTGTGCTAAGCCAAACGATGGCTTAGTTCCTGGTACCGCTGCAGCAGCAGAAGTGAAGGAGAGTGAAGTGGCTGTGATTTTTGTATTGTGCCCCAGGACACTTGCTCATTCATGCCAAGACCAAGTTCGGCTGAGTGTTAAGTGTGACTGGGGCCCGTGTACTTCTGAAGCCAAGCAATCCTTACTAGATGAAGATGTCAGAAGAAAGTGAACAAATACAAATTTAAGAAAAAGGGAGGGGTATAACTACATATATTTACCACTTTGTGTGCCACATACTAATTTTAAATAAAAATTATTTGATTTTTGTCTATTAAAAACAAAAGTGTATTCACAGCTACAAATCTCCTCTGCCAAGCTTTTGGTTTTACTGCTATTAGTTCTCAGTGATTATTAATTATGTTGTATCCCTCTGAACCAATGTCAGTGCTGTTGATGTCTCTCGAAAAACATGGTGGTATTAAAACGGCACTCTTTCCTACAATGAAATAGGAAATGGTGCTGTTCAAGGGTCTCCCCGAGGACATTTATTCCTAACAACTTGGTGCTAAAAAGCACAGGTCAAATGGACTGTTTCATTTTCTTCTACACTTTCATTTTCAATTTTAGGCATCCAACTGCTCAACTTTGTAAACAAAACAAGTGCAAATTTAAAGAAGAAAACCATCTTCACAGATTTAGAACTACTATAATGATGATGGTGGTGGTGATGATGATGATAAAGTCAAATTTGTCCTTTGCCTGAACTTCTGCTATTTATATGGGCTCGTGTTACTCAGATGCAAGACTGGATGGAGAGGGACATGGCAAAGGGTGAAATACTGACCGCTTTCCTATCCTTGCCAGCCAGCAATGCTGCATAAACAATCACAAACGGTTGAATAACATAGAGAATAGTTTTTCCAGCATGATGCACTCTTGTGATTTGCAAAAAGCACGCTACTATAAAAAGTACTCTTTTGAGAATGGAGGCCTGTTAGTTTTGACTGTTTCCAATAAACCAAAGGCATTATGGTGATCTCTAAATATTTTTGGTCTCTACAAATTGTCATTTATTATGGCAGCACTTTTCTAAGCTGGAATTTCAAAACCAAAGGCACTTGCATGCGAGAGTGCAGAGAGTCACAAAGGTTTAAGTATTTGGTCATGAGAATTTAAGAAGGCAGCATTATTATTCATACAATTCACTTTTTGCAGAAAATTCTAGCGCTGTTAAAAGGTTTCATTTTGGTATCGATATTCCAACTATGTAGTGACGGGGTGACTTATATAGGACGGTGTTTTAGGGCCAAGTAGCCAAACGGCTTCTCTTCGGGAGATTTTTTTTTCCTTTTTCCTTTATTTAAGTAAGCCAATTAATTTACTACATAAGATTGGCATGATAAGCTAAAAGGTACTTCTACTATAGCACTAAGGCACTGCATATTGTAATGCTTTGGCAGCTCGGAATTAAGAAGTTCCTACGACAAAGTAACAGTTAACAAGGGAGATGCTTCCAGCTTACAAAAGAGCTCACAGTTTACAGGCAGCCTTTTGGACTACACAACCCACATAAACATCTGACAGACTTAAGGCTTTCCAGAAGAAACATGCACAGGGGGTTTACACCCAACATAAAGGTAAAGGCAAGGCAAACAGCTCCCGGGAAGTTTTTACAAAAGTGGAGATGCAAGAAACATTGTGACTCTTCAAATAGCAGAGTTATTACATACATCATGTCCCAGACTGCATTAACGCAAAAGAGAGAAGTGTACCTGGTTTGCAAACTGACTGCTCTTCCACACACCTCAAGGGGTTGCTTTGAGATGCATGTTTATTCTAAAAATGTCCAACTTCTTTTAAAAAAACAAATCCATCAAAACCAAAAGCCTCGTAAAAGGTAACATTTTTTTTTAAAAAAGTAGTTTTAGACTTGTAACACCAAGTGCTTCAAAATAAAGGGCTACTTTAGATGAGTAAGATGCAGTGCTAATTCTCCGTTAGTGTTAAAAACTGATGAAGAGTTACAGCCATATAAGCATCTGATTTTACAGTTCACAGAGTTAAAATGACTGAGAGGTTCATCTGCTTTAATGTCTGTAGGACAAAAGGCGTGCAGCTTGCAGAGCCTCGAGGCTATACAGTACTGGACTGACTGCAGCATGCCATGAGAAGGGCTGAATAGAAGTCATGAATGGAAGACTGCATGCAACTTGTTACAGTTTTGCAGTGTTCCAGAAGTTGAGTAGCTCCTCTGACAATTGAATAGGGCAAATCTCCAAGCTATTTATACCTTGAGCATTTCCTGCCCCCATGTTGGATTCTAACAGGGTGAAAGGTTTTATGCAGGCATAAAGAAGTTTGCTTTCTGAAGTAACAATTATTCTAAGCAGCACACTGAATATGTTTCTTAAGTATGCACGAAGCTGCATTTCAAAGTGCAACAGCTACTGACCTAGTGCCTTAATGTAAAGAAAGACATTCTCCATAGTTCATTTCATCATCCTGTGGGCTATACAGCTTCTCATAAGTGGCTGTAGGCCAGGGGTAGGCAACCTAAGGCCCAGAGGCCGGATCCGGCCCAATCGCCTTCTCAATCCGGCCCATGGGCGGTCCTGGAATCAGCGTGTTTTTACATGAGTAGAATGTGTCCTTTTATTTAAAATGCATCTCTGGGTTATTTGTGGGGCATAGGAATTCGTTCATCCCCCCCCCAAAAAAAGATAGTCTGGCCCACCACATGGTCTGATGGACGGTGGACCGGCCCACGGCTGAAAAAGGTTGCTGACCCCTGCTGTAGGCAGTAGGTGGAGAGAGGCAAATCCTTGAATGGAAACTGTAGCAAAGTTGTTGTGTTCCTAGCTCATCAAACTATACAAACCCCACGTAGTGATAGATTTCTGGGTGATTTGCAGTTTCTCACTACCTAACACAACTCTCTTCTATCTAAATTTGGCTGCTGAAATGAAGGCAGCTAACTAAAAGTAGACTTTTGTGTGAAAGAACTGTATGTTCAGTTTAGTTCTACAACTGAAGCCAAATCTCCAAACTCAAAATGTGCTCAGATGCACCATGTTCCTTCAGTCTAACTATGATATATTGATTTATTTTTTACTAGGCTCTGACTGATAGATTTTGGGGTTGTGGTAAAAAGGTAGACCCAACAAGTCTGATGTTTGCCCGCCCTGTATTATAAGTTAACATTTACTAATAACATAAACCAGTTCCAAGACACTTTTTCAGCCTTTCATCATGTCGGGCAATAATATATATTTACAAAAGCTGCCTCTGAAGGGGAATCAAACCTTGTGTGGTGATAATAGATTTATACGTCTTTGAAAAAAGCTCTTCCTCACTTGTTCTTAGGAGCACCAAATGTTTCTACAGTGATGGAGGGGATGTGGGATGCACCATGTCTAGGAAGTCTGAAAATGGATTGTAGGAATTGATAATACGATCCAGTGTAAATTCATACGCTTCATGGTTTGAGGCCATTAACTATCAGAGTTTTCACCTTATTGAGTGAACAAATCCTGTTAAGATGGGCCTACACAACTTGTGATCTGCAAGCCACATACATTGTCAGGCCTTTTTTGGGTGACAGTACTCACTGGTATGAAGTGCATGGGTATGGAATCACCTCTTGTTGTTGTTGCTCATGGGAACCATTTTGTACGCACTCCCATTCCATGTTTATATGAGGATTGTCACCTCTCTTCTAACCCCCCAAAGTACTGCACTTTGTGGTCTGTCAAGTGGCTTGACAACCCTCCTGTTTTTGCGTTTTCAGGCAAGCTGAAAGAGAAGGAGATTTCAATGGGGCTCATAAAGTAATAATTGTGTCTTTTTTGTTTGGTGAAGCCTGTGATTTTCTAGCATTTTAAAGACATTAAAAACAGATGAACCTTTTGATTGTATATCTATTATCATCTCAACCACAGTACTTTTTGTGGTTTTCAGCTGACAGTTTAATTGTAATTCAACAGTCACTTTAATTCCACCCTCCCTTTACATTTGCTTATCACTAATTTTGGTGTTGCAATTTATAGACTCATTAGGAAAAACAAAAACAAATTGTTCATATAATATATAACCACACACAAAAGATTACGTACACCGTAAGTCTAATTTTTCAGTATTTACCTAGTTATTGCAAAACGAGTAATCTTTTAAATAAACAAATGTCCTTATTAGTACAATACTTTATACCTTTTTAATGCACTAGATATAATTAGTAAAAGGGAGGAAGTCTTCTCGCTTTGCAATACCTGCTTGAAAAGTTAAATGGGTTAGAAGGTTAGTTTTAATACAGAGGGAAGAATAATAATAATATTTTTTGCCTACTTTTAGGACCTGTCTGCTCCCATCAGGCATTTTTAAGGCTATGTTTGTCATTTGGCTTCAAACAGAAATTGAGTTGCAGTTATAAAATAATTTAGTGAATTACATTCGTTTGTATCGTCCACAGTAATCAGTTATGAAGATAATTCTAAGAAGAATTTGTGTGCTAATTTATGCTTATAGTTAAAATTCATTTCAATTTCACTAGCATCTTAAAAACAGGGTTTTTAAAAATTAATTTAGACAAAACACCTCATAAACTCTTATAATTGCTGTTAAGTTTTCCCATGGCAAACGCTCTGTCTTATATTTTTCTAACACAACAACAAAAAATTAAAACTTCCACAAAGGCCTTGAAATTCTTAAATATAGTCTTCCCAAGGAACGGTGGTTTTTTTAATATATAAATTTGAAGAACACTTTGTTTTAGAAAGAATTTGTACAACTGTACCAGAATTTCACAGCTACAATATATATTGACACACTAAAATGAGGTTTAGAAAAATGTAGGGGAAAGCTCAGCCAGAGGAACTGCCACTTAGTGTTGAGGTTGACAGTCTGTGTTTTGATAAGGAGTTAAACAAAACATGTCTATAAATAACTGTTCAGTCCTTTACAAGCCTGTAGATGTGATGCTGTGCACCATGTTCACTGTTTGAAACTTCAAATACACAAGCCATGCAAAGTAGGGTTTCTTGCGTGTCCCTGTTCGTTACAACCTGTTTGTGTTTTTATACATATAAAGAAAAGGAAAAAAAGACAAAACATTAAAAACTGGGTCATTTGCTAGCACAGGAACAAAAGCAAAATATGTAATTGTAATCACTGGAGATACACACACACACACACACACACACACACAATTTCACTCTCATATCTGAAGAGACATACACCTCTCATCTGTCAAGGTTTCTTGGTTAATGCCTCTCTAATGCCGACTTTTGACTCAATGCATATAGACATTAAAGAGTACTCTGCGGGTATGAGAGATAGACATTATTATTATTATTATTATTAAACCATATTTTACTAGAGTGCATAATCCTATCTCCCTTATCTCCAGCACTATGTAGTCTACAACATATTGAGTAGGACTTCTAATGGAAAGCATCTCAACTGGATTCTGATCTAGGTTCTGCAGTTCCATATTTCTAACACAGTTTCTGGAAAAGAATCTGGCAAGGCAGGATCTGCTTTTTGGGAAGCTTCCAGGGGCATATTTTTGGAATACTTCCCGGGAAAACCAAGCTGCTAAGATTTTAAAGGAACAGTTTGCAGGAATCTCCTTTCTCCTCTTAGAGAATGTGCAAAACTGCACGGCAGTACATTGATAAGAGCAGAACCGATCTAGAAGCAAAAAGCCACCGTGAGCCAAAATGTTCTGTTCCACTTATCCCTGAATTTAAGGCCAAGCAAGAAAAAGAACACAAGGCTACGATGGAGCTTTGCCGTTGTTCAATCGGAGCTGCGTAACCCAATCTTTAAGGGCTTGGAAGAAGGGTACTGGGTAGGAAATCAGAAGCTAGGAGAGAGGAGGGAGGATGAAAAGAAGGAAATATAAAGGTGAGAGGGGTGGGGTAAACAACAAAGAGGGATCCCATGCAGGTCAGTTTTCCAGAGCCCAAAATGTTCTTAGGGTATTCAAAAGCTACTGTGATAGATCCATTCAAAACAGGTGATTAACATTGAACATAGCTTGAAATGAGTTGTTTCACAAAGTAAACTACCAGGTGTCCCAGAGAAGAACTATTTTCTTGGTGCTCTGAACCAACTAGGAAGTGAATTTACCATGACTTCCATGTCTCCAATCACAGTTATGGTGGGACAGCCAGTGCGGACACCAGGCCCAAAACACACCCAGGCCAAGGAAAAGATTACTGCCCCCCTGTTACTGCAAACTCTATTGCTAAATGAGCAGCGGGTGAATTCTAGAAGTAGAAATATTATTTACTACAGCTAGATTTCAGCCTCCTTTCCCCACTGGGTTCTAGGTCCAGGGTCAAGGCAAAGAGGCTAATGAGTGGCCAACTAGATCAATGCATCCAATTCTCCACCACAGAGGTCCAGTTTATAAATTGTCTCTGGTGGATTTGCCACAGAAAAGCCACATCTCCATGGCTGCCTCCTATATTGGATCAGTAACTCATAAAGCTGCCTAGCACAGGGTGTTTGGACCGCTGTGTAGATTTAGTAGCAAGACTGGAGGTTCTGCAAGCCAAGATTAAAGCACAGAACCTACATTTGGCAGTAACATTGTACTTAACCCAAGGGCATGGAATTTCTAATCCTTGCAAAAGGAACCAAATAAAAATCTGCCTGCTCCCAAAGAACTGCAGAAAACCGCCAGAAAAAGTGAAAGAGAGAAACGTTACCAATAAAATTGTAAAGTTTTCCAACACGCTGTTCATCATATATTTTTCTGGTAAATGCTTGAGCTTGTGGATGAAATTGATCATATATTCACACATTGGAGAGCGGTTTATTCTAAAGACAAACCGGCCATTCTCAAACCGTGCGTATTCAGTCTAAGGACAAAAGGCAAAAGAGAACAGAACAGAACTGTCAATGAATGAAAAGCTCTTTTTTGTTTTTAAATGTGAGCCACTGTGTAAAATAAAGACACTTTAGGATATTAAAATGAAAATTTATTTCAACTAAATTAAACATACCATGTAGCTAAAATATCGGTTTCTCATAAAAGGAACATGAGGAAATAATGTATTGCTTATAAAATAACCTTAAAGGCTGCCTTAATATTGTGGCTCTGATATAAAATAGGGCTTGAAGGAACAATTAAAATCCATGTTACAGGGGTTTTCCTGTTTTCTCTGTTGAGTTGGGAAATGTTTTGAATGTACTATTAATATTCTCTATTCAATGTGTTGAGCATTCTCAGGCTCACAGAATAAATCTCACAAAGAACTCCTTTTGGTACTTTGCAACTCCAGGAACTTTTGGTCAGGGCCACCACTTAATTCAAGTTTTGTGTGCATGTGTGCACTGATTCATTATGGATCATTTGTGAGCAGGAACAGAAGAATGGTGGATCTTTCCAACTGAAATGTAACCCCTGCACTAAAATCCCACTACAGGGAAACATGTGTGCACATGCATGTATGCAAGTATACACATAAACACATGCATAATACACATGTATAAGGGTAAATATAGGGTGCTGCTGCACAGTATGCAGGATGCCCTTCAGATTATCAGAGCTACCAGAGAGATTCGTGGCTTTGCATGTGCCCTCCTAGAGGAGTCTCTTTCCCCTCTTCCAAATGGATACGTAAATCAAAACTGGGTTGTAAGGAGTCTATTCTATTCAGCCCATAGTACAAAATTATGCAGAGATCCACCAGGATCCTGCATTAGTATTAACTGCAAACCAGGAGTAGCCCATGCAGAGCTCTCCCGAGCTTGTTCATTCAGCCCCAGGCGGCATGGCCAATGATTGGAGATGTAGTGTGACAACATCTGGGTGTCCCCCAAATTGGCTTACTCTGCTGTAAGCTCAGTGATTTAAACCAAGGACAGCTTGGAGGGAAAAAAAACACTTCTAGAGAAAACAGTGACCTGGCAGCAATCAGGCAAGCAGCAAGTTTGAAAACCATACCTCTACTTTTTCTACCACTTGCTTCCCGAACGAGCAGACTTTGGTGGAACAGGTGATTGTCATGTTTTCTGAGCTCTCATACTGACTAGTTACACCATAGAATGCTCCTGTATCATCTTGGATGTTGCAGTTTAAGTCCGCCTGCAGGAAAAAAACAACAGATGCTTCCTCAACTACTGACATTATTGCAAAAAAAGGAGAAAGTATTTATTATGAATGTCATTTGAAATAAAAATTGATCTGCTTTAGCAATCCCCATCAAAAGCAGACTTAAGAGCACAAAAGAGCAAATTGCATTGATATTTCCTGCAGCTGCAAAAGAGTTGCCAGCAGATTTTGCACAGCAGCTTTGCAAGATGGGACTGGGGTGCAGATAACACACCTGCAGCCCCAGGCAAATTTCAAGGGAGTGCCCTGAAACAGTTCTCATTGCCAAGGACAACAGCTGCGCTATTTCTCTTAGGCTTGGGTTCTGCGCTTCCAAATCGTAAAAGCTTTTGACAGCCCATGGACTAACCCAAGGAATTAAAAATATAAAGATACAGCAGTTCTATGGAAAGAATAAGGATTTCTCGGCTTAGACCCTGAAGATCAGACTGGAATTGGATTTGGATAGCTAACCCAGCCACATAGTCAAATAACCGAGGTCCATAAAAATAACTCACCACTACAACCCGAAACGATTAGCGACATCTATTCTCCAGCCCCATGTTTGGCTGGAAAAATGCTCTTCAAGTGAAGGATGAATGCTTCTGTAATGCATGTCTGAATGGTGCCTTTGCATACTGAGACTAAAAAGCAGGTGCAAAAATTATTCTCTGTGCCTAAAATTTGCAGCAGAAGGAGTGGCTCCACCTCCATCATCCAGCACCATCCACTGAGATCCAGCACTGAGGGCCTTCTGGCCATTTTCTCACTGCGAGAAGTGAAGCTATAGGGAACCAGGCAGAGGGCCTTCTTAGTAGTAGCGCCCTCCTTGTGGAACACCCTCCCATCAGATGTCAAGGAGATGAGTAACTATATAAACTTTAGAAGACATCTGAAGGCTATACAGGGAACCTTTTAAGGTTTAAGGTTTTATCATGTTTTTATATATGTTGAAAGCCGCCCAGAGAGGCTGGGGCAACCCAGTCAGATGGGCGGAGTACAAATAATAAATTGTTATAAATTGTTATTATTACTGTCTGTTGATTACAGTATATAATGCATTCATCTATCAATATACTCTAACTTCTTGGCATGGAGCGCTGCAAGTTTTGCATATCAAGACCCTCAACTATTGGACACGATGCATCAAAAAGAACCCCACAACATGCCCCAAAACTGAGCTGGCTGAAGACCAGAAAAACACGCCACATGGGTAAGTGTTCTCGGTCTTCGGGAAAATGAGGAGGCAGCCTGCATGTGTCACAATAGTCTTGCCTAAATAGAGTCTTCAAAACAACAGAAAAGCAGCAAATGCAGAAAGATTACAAAGCCCTTTTTGACAAAAAGAGGGGGTTTCCCAAGGGAGCAGCATAATTAAAACACAAATATTCAGTAGTTAAAATTGAACATGGAGAGGTCACTTGTTAAACAGAACAGAGGCTTCAATTACAGTAGAAACGCGGTGAGGCGTCAGTCATATGAGCGTATTAGACTTCCCCTCCTTCTCAATGAGCAGGGCTCAAAGAGCAGAGATTCCAAATTGTGAAGCAATTCACACACACACACACAACTGCATCATCTGGATCTTTGGCACACTTTGCTGCCAGTTGTGTGCTGCAGCTTTGGAAACGCTTCCAGGTCTGCCACATGGCTGGGCTTTTGATGACCAGGCCAAGCTACTCTACTTCCCAGCTGCTCTCTGACTCATTCAGGGGAACCAGCACACTTGCACCAAGTTGCAGGCGGGCGGGCAATGGCTTGTGAAGAGCTTTGCATGAGTGCCATAAAGCTCGCCGTGCAGCAACGGTCCTCTCTGAGGCAACTGAGGGGGCGAAAGCAGCAGGAGTGGCTTCTTCCATCTCAGTTTTGTTTCAAATGTGTCTGAAACGCTGGCTAAAGATGGTCAGTCCACACAGCTGACCTCATCTCTCTCCGGCAACTCACTTGCCAAGTCTCATTCCGTTATGCAATAAAAATCACATCTAAGAAAGGGGGGGGACACACACATTACAATAGCTTTTTTGTGAATGAAGGAGACAAAGAATCAACATGCCTCTAAAGACGGCAGCAGACACACATGAGGGACGTGGGAGGAGACCATGTGGCTGAGCTCTTTCTGAACACTAACCACACTGAATTCATTATTTGTTAACAGTGCCTGACAAAGGAACAGCATTATATTTTTCAGGTCACAGCTATTTTACATGATAAGAATAGGAACAAACCTAACCATCCAACTCATGTTACTTTGCCACTAATTATGGCATATATTTACATCTATAAAATGAGAGAGATTTTTGGACATGATTTAATGCCCTTTTATTGTGCAGATTCCTTTATTTCCACTCCACATTTGAATTTCAAAAATGCTTTGGACTTCAAAGCATCTTTTTTTAAAAAAGTGCACTAATTACAATACACATTATTTTCTAGAACTGCTTGTTTGCATTGCAGATTTCTAAAATGATAGGTATTCATTAAAATGCACTTATTAATATCACCCACACTTCTTAGAATGAGAGTTTTGCTCTCCATTTTGCAATGGTGTTCAGACGCACAAATAGGTTTTCATTACAAAGCAATATTGCAATCGTCTAATATTGCAACAGCACAATTCTAAACATGTTTATTCAGAAAACAAGGCTCATTGTCTTCACTGGGACTTATTTGCGGGTTGACATGCGAATGCGTTTATAAAAGTAATCAATCCTTTCAAAAGGAGGTTATGCACTGGACTGAGCCAGCTCAGAGTATGTACTTATAAAATATCTCAATCTTTCATTTCACCTGATATGAAATCATCCATAATATCTCATGCTAACAGGTTTAGTTAGAAAACTGTGCCAAGATACCGCACAGATAAATAGTACACAAAATATGAGAATGTATAGTTAATGATACATTTGTTGATATAAACATTGAGCCTGGCGCATGCTGGGAAATACTCTGTAGTAGGGTTCAGATGTACTCATCTCAGCTTAAAAGGCCAAGATATAAACAAGACTTCTGCCATGGGGTCACAACTATGAAAGGACACCTCATGAAAAAAATGGTATGGTAGATTGCAGCAAACTGTGTACATGGTTACACCACAGAGCTACAGGGTTATAGCCACATTCTCCAGCTGCTTTCTTGAGTTTGATGTAATATATAAATAGGGCAAAAATATGTCTATGTGTCCAATCCTTTCCTTCAAATCTGCAGTAAGAGGCAAGTGGTTGCTCGCATCAGAGTTTAGGGCTGTCAGAGAAAATGGAAGCGGAAGTTTTCTGATGTTCATTTATTCATTTCATGTCCAGGCCATAAATCAACCCAGTGAATACAACCGGTATTCGCTGTTGCCTTCTTACTACAAACTACATTTAATTGATTACATGTCCCTACCCCAATTTGCATTGAATTTAATTTACATTGAAATGAATGGGCTGGAACAAGGTACTGTGACGTAATTTACGTAAATTATGTAAGTTCCACAATAGCAGACGGTGAGAAGGACAACAGTTTTTGATGGAAGTTGAACTGCAGCAGAACAGGAGCGCTGCTGCATGGAACAAATATAGGTAAGAAGGGAAAACCATGTCTTCTTGCATATTTTTCTGGGTTACAAACTTTACTACATGTTGCACTTAGCTTTGCCTCTTCAGATCTCGGAAGGCTCACTCTCTGCCGGCAAGGAACATTGGAAAGGCTTGAAGCACTTGGTGGCAGCTAATATTCCCTGCTTTCTGCTCTCAACCACCGAGAAAAATTAGGAGAGGGAGAGAACCAATGGAAAAAGCCTAGACAGCAGTTCCTCCACCCCTGTAATTATGACTCAGCACAGAGAAAGGCACAAGATGAAGAAGTACTTAAGCCCCTTCACCTTAGGGGCTATAGGAAGAGACCCTTCATAGTTCTAAACAGCAATAATGGGGTTCCTTTTCACATGGTAATTATAGCATATGGAATGGCTCTAGGATGTTAAGGCAAATGCATACCACGGGAGAAGAGTCTGGGCAGACAGACCTAAACTGTGTCCTTTTACCATACCTTCAAGGTCCTAACTTGCTGCATGTGTCAACAGTCCTTTTATGACCATCCATTATCTGTTTGTGGATCAGGCATTCTTTGGTGGGAGCTCTCAAAAATCTATATTAAGGAGGCTTTTAAAAAAATGTATATTAATGAGGCTTTTAAAAAAATTTCACTTTCCCTCCCTTAGAAATGTTATCTTCCAGGGCAATGGGGCACACAGCATGCGGCCTACTTAAATGTATGTGTGATGGCAGCCCTCAGTTTGACTTTACAAAAAGCACTGGCTACACAACAGTCATTAACAGCAGCATTTTTGTGACATCAGGGATTCTTACATGCAGGGATGTCTTGATGGTGCAGTCAGCATTCCTAACCTGTTCCACTAGATGGCAGGTGACAGTTTGCAAATTGTTTCAGTACCAGTTGTAGAGTGAGCATAATGTCGACAAGCAGTAAAGGAAGCCTGCTCTTGGTAAACTGGATCAGTTTTTAAAATGTTGTGCTAACATGCTAAAATTAGCTGTAAATTACGCATGCCTTTGCAGGGCTGGCAAGATTGAAAACCTGTCACGCTACAGTTCTGAATAAATATTCTGCCTTGGTTTTTGAATAAGATTTTGGCATTACTTAAAAAGACAAACTAGATTACTCAGTGGCTGATCGGAACCATGACACTACTACGACAACAGTTATCTGTTTTGCTGTAAGAACTGTCAGGATTGAAAATAAATTTATTAAATCAAGCGGCTGTTCAAAATTAGTGGCAGCACTGAATACTTCAAATAGTTTTGATTGTGATGACTGGTTAAAGTACAGAGACACTAGAATTGTATAATACTATTTTGACACACTGCTGAACTGTTTTATTGAAGCAATGTTAAGTTTTTACTTTGTTTTCCCTTTACTTTTATTCTACTGTACTGGGTTCACCACCTGAGGTTCCTATGGGATGAAGGTTGATCTAAAAGTATAAATGAATGGGAGCATAGGTTTGTAAATCTGGTGGGATAACTGCTGACCTCTGCCATTATTGAAATTGTATTTGGTAAGAAACAGCTTTAAGACAACCCCGACTGGCTGAAATCCAAGGCAGTTCTTTGTAGCTATCAGGGGCTAATAACCACTGATGGACTAAACCTCCATGCATTTGTCTAATTTTCTTTTACAGACATTTTAGTTAGCGCCCTTCAGCACATATTGGGCAGAAAAATACATTAATTTCATCTTTTCCCCTCTGTCTGTACTGAATCAAATGCTGTCAATTATATTGGATGACCCAAAGTTCTAGCATTTTGAACTGTCCCTCCACCCACTTTTCCTACACCAGCCAAGAAAGTACATTAGAACATAAGAAGAGCATGGCTGGATCAGGCCCATCTAGTCCAGCATCCTCTCTCACAGTGGCCATCCAGATGCCTATAGGGAACCAGCAAGTAGGACCTGAGCACCACAGCACTCCCCCTTTTCTGCGGTCTCTAAAAAATGGTATTCAGAAGCATGCTGCCTTCAAGAACGGATGTAGAACGTAGTCATCATGGTGAGCAGCCACTGATAGCCCTGCCCTCCATAAATTTGCGTACTCCTCTTTTAAAATCACCCAAGGCTATCACTGCCTCCTGAATTCCATAGTTTAACTATGTGCTTTCTTTTGTGTCGCTGTCATCTTTCAATATTCATCTTCGTAGGATGTCCCCCACGTTCTAGTGAAGGCATAGGCAAACTCGGCCCTCCAGATGTTTTGGGACTACAACTCCCATCATCCCTAACTAACAGGACCAGTGATCAGGGATGATGGGAGTTGTAGTCCCAAAACATCTGGAGGGCCGAGTTTGCCTATGCCTGTTCTAGTGCAATGAGAGAGGAACTCTTCTCTATCCGCCTTCTTCACACCATGAGAAAGATAGTAGAACATTTAGGAAAACAACAACAGCAGAGTATTTTGAATATCTCACCCAAAATTTTACGAGGAAGAAGGCATTCTGAGGTCCTTTTCCAAACAGCTCCTTCAAGCCGCCCTTCTTTTCAGGGAATTTGTCATAAATCTGGCGAATGTCTACCGATTCCAGCAACGGATCGCTGTAAGAATGGTTGGCATGCCCAATGTGCACAAAGAGGTGTTTGTTATACTGCGAAGTAAAGAAATAAAAAGCGTTATTACTGATGTCATAAGAACTTTGCATTTCAAATGCAAATAACATTTCTTTGCATTTGTCAGGGCTGTACACTCTTTCTGTTTGCACAATACCTAGAGGAAAGATGTTCCATGTAATAAATAAACGTGCATGCTAAAATCAGAAGAAAAACAGGAAAATAGGTGATTTGGTGTCCTGAAATGGAACGCAGTGCAAACAATCAGTCATGAAACTTAGTGTGAGGGAATCCGCCTATGCCTGTCCTAAATCTCGGGTTTTTGTGCAGAAAAATGAGGATTAAAAACAGAATGGATGAACTACAGGTGACCAGCAGAAGTGGCACAGGCTTTAGGAGCCACCTCTGGACTGAGACAGCAGAGTCTGACTTCTGCCTGCCTCACCAGCTTGGTAGGCTGGAGGCAAAGTCACAGCACAGCTGAAAGGAAGCGCAGCAGGAAGATTCTTCACAAACTTGCTTTGAAGGTGATGAAGTTAAGTCTGATTTCTGTACAACAGCTGCTAAGAAAAACAGGAGGTAGACAACAGTTTGCAGTTTTTAATTGGATATAAAACTGAAATGCCTGGACACTGATTTGTGAAGTCTCTCTTCAAAAGCCTGCATTTATTTATACAGTGGTACCTCTGGTTACGTACTTAATTTTTTCCAGAGGTCCGTTCTTAACCTGAAACTGTTCTTAACCTGAAGACCACTTTAGCTAATGGGGCCTCCTGCTGCCACCGTAGCACAATTTGTGTTCTCATCCTGAAGCAAAGTTCTTAACCCGAGGTAACATTTCTGGGTTAGCGGGGTCTGTAACCTGAAGCGTATGTAACCTGAAGCATATGTAACCCGAGGTACCACTGTATTCTATCTTTCTTCCATGTTGCACAAGGCAACACACATGGAGGTTTGACCAGTTTAGTTTTCATTATATCATGTGCCCCCAGACTAGGTCATGGAACCCTCGCTACATAAGGAATTGTTCTGTTGACTTGACAGGCTTTATTTGTCTTTAGCTGTATGATTCTAGATGGATATCAAATATAGTTGACAGGACGGAAAGTCTGTAAATTATTAGATCAACCCTTTTCATGACAGTGGCATTGAGGTTCTAGGCTGCATCTCTGTTTTGCAGAGAATTCAAGGTGGGATGGATGCTCTTGTATTTTGGACTTGTTGCTCATTTGTCAAAAATCATGGCCACTGGTGAGATAAATAATAAGTAGCTGATTAGGTCTTATTGTCCCTAATGAAGGGATCGTCAATGGTTGCACCTGTGGAGGCCTTCCCTAGTTGCTGAATTTAGGCTTGAAAAAAGAATTAAGTTGTAGCCAATAGAATATTTCTGTGCAACATCTGAATCTGAAGAGGGCTTGCAAGCCCTGAACTGGTGGCCCGGGCTTGGTAGTGAACTGGATGAGAGCTGATAAACTGACTCTGAATCCTGGCCATCATGACACTGTGGCTGGGTGATTCCAGAGTCTGGATAATTGGTCAACTGCCTGCTTTGGAAGGGTCAGATTCATAGTCGAGAGAGCTCCTGGATCCATCTGTTGCTAGAGGCCATGGGGACCTTAGTGGCCAGGAGTGCTTTTTACCAACCATGGTCGGCAAAACAGTTGTGGTGCTGCCCTGGAAGATGCAGCTGGTGCAGAATGCAGCTGCTCAACTGCTGACTGGGATGGAATACCACCATCATATTGCTAAAAGAACTTGCCTGGCTGCTAGTTAGCTATCAAACTAAGTTCAATATGCTGGTATTGGTGTACAAAGAGCTATACAGCTTGTGCTCTGGATACCTAAAATATAGCCTCATCCCCTACATACACAACTGATCACTGACCCTGCCCCAGTAGTAGGCACACATGGGCACCTGCCCCGGGTGGTATGGATACACTCTTCACTGCTGATCCATTCTGCACAGTGTCTTTCATGTGGTGGCACCCACCCACTGAAACCTCCTCCAATTATATATTAGGCAAGCACCTTCCCTACTGTCTTTTTGAAACCTGCTGAACGTGTTTCTCTTTCAGCAAACCAAATGGAGATCTTTACCCCAACTGACAACTGCATTGGCTCTGAATTCGTTTTATGTCCATGCTGCTGCTGTTTTTTAAATGGTTCTACACACACACACACACACACACACACACACACTGTTTAATACATTTTAAAAATTATATTCATTCATGAAATGCACAGTAATAACTTGTGCTTGACTGTGGCTTGTGTGTGTTGTCTACAACAGTTTCTTTGGTTTGCAAACACACCCATAGGCGACCCAATGTCTTGCTTGTGGACTTCCCATAGGCATCTGGTTGAGCACTGAAGGAACAGAATGCTGAACAAGATAGTCCTTTGGTCTGATCCAACAGGGCCCTTGTTACATCCTTAGGAATCTGTCTACCAGTTAACTACTTAAAATAACCTCATATGATAAAAGGTAGAGTAAAACAGAGAAAACATATTAATCTGTACCTGTAGCCAGCATTGTCATACTTCAGTAGCTTCCCTTCCAAGTCAGGATTTAACACTATATCAGATCTAAATTCAATTCATTCAATTATGAGCTAGTCCCACAGCTTTTCAATCAATTAGGAATATTTTTGTCCAAATTCCCCTTTCATAATAACCTGAATTATGTTACCTCCAAATACAAGGGGAAAACCTATCCAGTCTTTGCTTACAGACCAGAGGGGTAGCATCAGCCAAAAAGGGTGTTTCTTCTTTAAAGAGTAGAGTTCATAAACAAATGAATGGAGGGAGTGAATGCATGAATGAGCAAACACATGAATGAATGAATAAATGAATGAATGCTTATGAGTAAAAGCCTTTGAAAGGGCAGGCTTAACTTGCATACCGATCAGTTACACAAGAATTACAGTAATTATCGTCCTATTCTGTAACAATAAGTAATTACCATACAGCATCTGCACAATTGCTAGCTTCACCATCTTGCTCGAGATGCCAACTACAAAAGCAACAAGCTTGTTACCCTCTTTAAAACTCATGTCTAAAACTATGTATGTAAAAGTTTTTATGTATACACCAAACTGTACCTCTGTAACACCGCAATTTAAATTAGACTTTCAGGCTTCAAATCACTCTCCTAAAGCCATCTATATTGAAATAGCCGTAGGGAATGCATACTGGACTTCTTCTCAACAATACCTTAGACCTCTGAAGTTAAGAATGTGGGAAATGGTAGAATGTTGCACCATCTAAGGACCTCAAGCCGGTCAGAAGTTGGAACAATCACAAATTAGGGATATATTGCCTAAATAACTCTTACAGCTTCCATCTGAAAATCACCTTGATTTCTAGGAGCTTTTCCTTTTGACTTGTCATTGCAGAATATTCTCTAGGAATAAGGTGGCGCTGGCAACAACATTTATGCAATGCTTTAGAGTGTATAAAGTATTTCACACGTATTATCACAGCAGAAGCTGCAACCTTCCAACAGTTCAAGGCTGCCACTGAGATTGAGGGGGCCCAGGGCTATGCAATGTCAGCGTGTTGTGATTGCAAGCTGATTCATTTGTGTGTGTGACACAAGCACATCCTATGGCATGTATGCGCAGCCACCATGGAACTTGGGAGAGACCAGCCCTTTCATTGGAAATATTGGGGGGTGCTATCCTCCCCACAGTACCTATGCAACAGTTTGGCTTCACCCCCAAAGGTGCACCCCTCCATTGTTTACTGAAACAGACAGATGCTAACCAACCAACATTACCGCAGGAATCTTTCCTGCAATCCTGTGAAGTAGGTCTGTCTTATTTACTACATTTATATCTCACTTTCCTTCCATGAAACTTAAGACAGCATACATAGGATGAGCTTAGCTTGAAAGCAAGATTCCTGCATTCTGTATCTTCAGCCATAATGAATCCTATCCCTGTATTGTATATAGTTTGCTGAGAATGACAAGATACATACATGTGAGATATAAGCCCAGTCCATCCTGGCTCATAGTGTATGCTCTTAGCAACCTCACCAACTCTGAATGTACTTCCCTTCTGCTTTATTTAGTAAGATTTTCTATGAAGGTCAATTCAGGGAGTGGGAGAAAAGTTCTCAAAAACTCATGTTTCATTTTTGTGGGCACAGAATTCCTTATACACAGTGCAGACCTACACATGAGTACTGCAAGTCCTGCATATAGAGTTTAGTGGGGCAATGGAGAAAGAGACTGAAAGTCACAAAATGATTGTGTTGTTAAACTTCTAACTTAGAAACCTAAGAGACACATTGCAAAAGACAGTGTGCTTTTCAAATCCAAAGCAAAGTTAAAGGCAGCTGTGGAGCTACTACAGTTGTTTGCTGATCTTGCCAAAAGTACCAGATGCTGCTGCAGCAACAGCAAAAATTCCAACATGTTTCAGAGGGACAGATGGTATGGCATCATCTCACAATATTCGAAGGACATAAATGTTTATTTTGACATTGCATGTGTGATTATTTTCTCCTTATGTTACTGTAATTCCTACACTAAACAGAATGATGACTAATCCCTTCAGTCACGGCATGTTTCTAATGAACGACAATGACAATGTAGTAGGCATTAAGTGAATAGATTTTCTTTCCAAAAAAAAAAGAACTCATGTTGGTTTAGAGACAACTGTACACCACTTATGAGATCACTCACACTTAAAAGAACGCAGTCTTAATCTCCTCCACACCCTGGAGAAGAGGAGCAGGGAGGCTCTGAATGGGCAAAGGAGCAGAAATAAGCAGGGAGCAGACTTCTCAACTTGCATGCTGATCAGTGACAGATGGTGAGTGAGGGTCAAAGCCCTTCACAAAAGGCTGTGTCATAAAGGGGCAACTGAGGGGAGAGGAAAAGCCAGTCCAGGCTACCCCTTTCCACCCTGTCCATCCCATTCTGACTGCTGAAGACCCCACTTCCTGGCCTCTCTTCCTCCTCTCGATGCAGTGAAGAGCTCAGGGTCATTTCTCTTACTTCCGACAGAGAACCTTCTGGCACATGGATGGCTGAATGCCACAGCCAGGCAAGTGGAGGATCTCTTCAGTGTGGTGGGCTGAAACCTGGAGCATTGATGTACACTTGGGTGGGGCATGACTCCCTTCTTCCTCACTTTTCCAGGACTGCACTTGAAAGCTTCAGTAACAATACCTCTTACAACTCAGTTTTCAGTAGAAGCTCATAAAATACAACAAATTCCTTTCATTTACATCATTATCTTTTCTGCCTGTTATATGCTAGGTTTGCAGAAGGTCATTTCTAAGGAGAAATTTGCCCACCCCAGTACTTAAGAGTTCAGGACTGAGATTCCTTTAACATTTTGATGTTATGGCCCTTGTACTTGTTTTTAAGAAAGAAGTTTAAGAAAGAACTTGAGAACATACATTCACGGATTGTTTCACCTGTACTATCTAAAGTAACCTCTGTAGCTTTGAGATGGCTGCCTCTTACTGAACTCTCTTGTATTTGAAGAATGCTGCCTGAAAGGCCATGAAAAATGGCTCTTGTCAAATAATACCAGGAGAAAAAGAAATTATAATCCATTTAGGAATTCAAAGGAACCAAGACAAATTGCTGGTGTCAGGGGATGCTAACATACAAGCTGTGGCAAAACAAAGACAAATCACCTGCATTTGTTTTACTTGCTAACATACAATTAAGCATATCATAACAATGTGTTTTATTTAAAACTGCCATCCCATCCAAAACTCAACAAGCAGGGTGGAAAACTTCAAACAGTGCGAGTGTTTCATGATATATATGTTGAAGGATCCTGATGTGCTTCAGTTTGATCCTGATGTGCATGGAAAGTCAATAAAAACAAGAACTACCCTGTCGCCACAACATAATGCTAAGAAACCCTATGACAAAATGTAAGGTACAGTATGTTTGCTGTTCCAATTGTATTTCAGCTGCATTTTATTGCTAGTCCAAATGCATTGCAGAGATTCTGTGTGCTTCTGAAAGGGCAAATGCAGTCATGGAGAGCAATTGGGATGGAGGCTGTGGTGCAGAGGGAGTTTTAACCCTTTCTTTCCATGCTGTTAATCCAATTCCAGACATACATACAAGCCCACTGGAATTGGGAGAGGGATTCAGACTGAGAAAAAGCTGCAAGGAAGAGAGTTAAAAGCACCACTCCTATAAGGCCATAGCCCCAGTCCAGATTATTCCCTGCCTCCATTTTCCAAAAAGAAGAGTCTGGTGATCAGATTGCGGTTTTCCTGTCACCTTCTACCGTTTGGTTTTAGGAGACGGTTGAAGGCCCAAACTAGCAGGACCATGTGCTGTATATTGCGACCTGTCCTTCTGGTAAGCCACAGCAATGCCAGGGACTGGATGCCATGTCAGCACCGCTGCCCTCACTGATCATTACGGCTCTTAGGACTGCACATAACATTTTCCTCTTTAGAAAATGAAAATATGGAAACAAGGTCTTCTAAAGACCTGCTGAAGCAGAACCAGCAGAGGGAGCTAAAACTGCAAACTTTATTCATGGTGCAATCTTGTACATGCTTACTCAGAAGTAGGTCGCACTGAGTTCCAAGGGACTTGTTCCCACATCAGTGTCCACATCAGATTGCTGCCTTTATTCCAAAGTAGTAGCTACTTTATCAAACGCATCTTAGCAACAATGGAAAATCCACACCGACCTTATGCTCCCTATTCTTAAAGCAGGTTAACATTAGCAAAGGGCAACCCCGCTTTGCTCTCTCTAAATTTTTGGCTAATATGCCAGGCACATAATCCTGGAGAAAGTGATGGCTATAATCCTGATGCTTTGATGAGGACCCATTAAGTTCACCGTCCCTGTTCCTTGTTCATAACATTAACAGTATTATCTACTGGCAGAGCAGTTACAGGACATGAGGCATACCCAGCCCTATGTGGGAGATACTAGGAATTGAACCTGATACCTTCAGCATACAAGGCTCTGCCCCTGAGCTGTGGCTGCGACCAGCAGTTCCCCCATATGGAACAAGGATGCGAATGACCCATGCCTGCTCGTGTGAGGGGTGGGCAGCTTCTGCAGCTTCATGGATTATGTAAGCACACCATTAGATTTGGCTCAGTGAAATCATCTCTGGACATATACTTAGAATGGTAAAGTTGGGAGGGACCCCTAGGGTCATCTAGTCCAACCCCCCCTGAAATGCAGGAATCTCAACACGCTGCCCCCCACCCAATTTGACAGACCCTGTTTAGCTTTGCAAACATGCCAACAGTTTTATCGCTGCACCCCTAGGAGGAGGGTACCACTTGTTAAGTGTGTGGCTTGGTCATGGATGACCTACACCTCTAAACCAGGTGTGGTGAACCTTTGGCCTTCCAAATGCTACTGAAGTAAAGCTCCCTTCATCCCCATCCCTGGCAATGCTTGCTGGAGCTGATGGGAGTTGTAGTTCAGCAAGTGGAGAACCAGATGTTCGACATAGCTGCTCTAAACCCTCCAGCTGGCATGCAATCTCTTATAAATCTCTTTTCAATGACATGAAAAAGGAAACAAACACTGCTTGCTGTGGAAAAGGGGAATCTTTCTATCCTTGGCCTTGTATTTCAGCTGGTGAACAACGGAGAAACTTCTACTCTGCTTCACAAACCACTCCCACCCTATGTTTTCTTATGTGACTTTTTGGCCATATCACCGCAACTGCGGATGGCAAGAACTCAGTAAATTCCACGTTCAAGAGAATGCTGAGACCCAATTAGGGTGTGATGATCAGGTAAAACCAAGTCACCCTCCTATTTCAGCCAATCAAGTACATCTATACAGCTGGAGAGGCTTGAGCTTTCAGGTGTGAAATGCAAGACCTGAATCAAAAGCCTTTTCAGCACGTGGACAATCAGTGTAAACATCTGTCTCCAAAAGGCTCTGTTACAATAGTTGTATGTTGTCTTCTAAGGGGAAGGTCATGCCTACATTGAAAGCTAAACTTCATTCAACATGTTGAACAGCAGTATTGAAAAAGCAACCATATTGTGCATCTTAATTTCTGTACTGTTGTGCTATTTTCCGCTCACAGCCTTATTGCTATGAAGAGTACTCTGATGTAAGGTTGCCACAGTATGTCTCTGATCATTGTTGTAGGAAAACACTTTATTGATAATGCCTACTTGCAAGGATACCTACATTCAATTGTTCCCAGAAAAGAGTTGTAGAAAGCATAAGATGAGGCTCCACTCTACAGACTATTGTATTTTGCAAGGTATTTGAAGCAAAGAAAGGTTTCGTTTTCCAGGTTTTTCATAAGGGCATTCACTTTTCATAAAGAAATAAAATCTGCATAAAGCAGCAGGTTTAACATGCCCCCCCCCGCAAAATGAAACCAAGATGACAATTGACCCTGAAAATATTATCACCTTCTAAGTTCACCAAATCTCTGTGCTATTATAGATAGATGGATAATGATGATAGATATAGATAGCTGAAGTCTTCTCAATGCCTTAAAGCTGATTACAAGAACAAACATCATAAATTCATATGCTCTATTCCTTGAAAGCAGCTAGAGTATATTATAGGACTTGTGAGGGGCACCATGAACCATCCCTGTTGATCACACAAACAGAACATGTGATTTAGAAGTTTCCATGGTACAGGCAGATGTTTGCATTGCATTAGTGAAAAGATGTGATACAAAACTGCAAGAGTAAAGAGGCACGACGACTACTATAAAGGATATTTACGTAATTCAGGGTAATACTTACAGAATCTGGATCTCTTTGTTGTTCAAGAAAAGCTGAAAATTCCACCAATCTGAGTTTAGTTGTTCCAATAGATCGACCTTGCCAGGCAGGAACTGAGGGGGCTGGAGCCGATGCAGGTTCAAACCCTGAAGCATAAATGATCAGCAACGTCTTTGCTAGTTTTAGATTATGATTGCATTGTATTATTTATTATTGTGGATGAAGAAAACTTGATGCCAACCTATTTTATTATAACTGTTAAAATTCAACTACTTTTAAGCTTGTTCTCAGTTGCTTGGAAATGTGGTTATTTTACATTCATAACATTTGTGTTTTAACTTGTTGTTAAAATTATATTGCTGTTTCCTCCCTCAAGTATTACATTCTTCTTTGTAAACAAAAGAAAAGTCTATCCAATATATTGTATTTGATGTATCAGGACCGTGCAATTCCTTCTATAATACTGTATTTACTCGAATCTAATGCTCACCTTTTTTGGCCAAATTACATTGCAAAAATTAAGGTGGGCATTAGATTCGATGGCACATTTACATTCGCCAGCAAATACTTTTTTTGTTTTGTTTCAAGGATCTGAAAATTGAGGTGTGCGTTAAATTTGATAGTGCATTAGACTCAAGTAAATACGGTAATTAGACAACACTTTACAAGAAAACATTAAAATAATCACAGAAACCTCAGTAAATGAAGTAGTCCAAGACTGATGCAACTCTGAAAGATATGCCATTCATTACTGGGAATGTTTGTATACATAAGAGCCAAGGAGACCAATCTTAATGAAGTCAATAATCATTTTAAAATAAAGTCAATCGAATGATTTTATATTCCTTTAAAGGTAAAGGTACCCCTGCCCGTATGGGCCAGTCGTGTCTGACTCTGGGGTTGTGTGCTCTTCTCGCTTAAGAGGCCGGGAGCCAACGCTGTCCTAGGACACTTCCGGGTCACGTGGCCAGCGTGACGAAGCTGCTCTGGCGAGCCAGCACCAGCACAGCGCACGGAAACGCCATTTACCTTCCCGCTATAAAGCGGTACCTATTTATCTACTTGCACTTAGGGGTGCTTTCGAACTGCTAGGTGGGCAGGAGCTGGGACCAAACGACGGGAGCTCACCCCACCATGGGGATTCGAACCGCCGACCATATGATCGGCATGTCCTAGGCACTGAGGTTTTACCCACAGCGCCACCCGCGTCCCTATTCCTTTAGTTTATTGCATATGAGGCCAAAGGGTATGGTTTTAGATTTAGAAAGGACAAAGAAATGTGCCATTTCTTCACAGATGTTCCTACAGTGAGGAATTCTGGAATAGGTAATGCCACTATGGCTCTAAAAGTAGATGTGGGTTAGATGATTCGCATGCATATTCCATCATCTCTGCATAGATAAATATTGCATACACAAATTCACAAATACATTCATCCTAGGTAGATGACCAATGAGACTACTGAACTCCCTTGTGTAATTAAAGGCTGCAACCTGTGCCAGGCACTAAATACGGAGTGGGTCCAAAAAAATTGGATAAACGGATAAATCTGTAATTGTTACCTGAAATGGGAGTTGCGACAGTTGGCTGTATAGGGTAGGCTTGCTGGACAAATGGCTTTATGCTGAAATAAACCATTGGACAATGACTTCAGATATTAACTGAAATATTTAATAACAGTAACAAGAAAGCACATTTTGTTTCTAGTAAAGACAACAGTGTAAACCTCCTTTTAGAATCCCTTCCAGTTGGGATTCAGGCCTCATCACGGGACTGAAACTGCCTTGGTCGCACTGGTTGATGATCTCTGGCGGACTAGGGACAAAAGTGAGAGCTGTTTCCTAGTTCTGCTGGATCTCTCAGCGGCGTTTGATACCATGGACCATAACATCCTTCTGGACCGTCTTGAGGGGCTGGGAGCTGGGGGCACTGTCGTACAGTGGTTCCGCTCCTTCCTCCTGGGCCGTGTTCAGAAAGTGGTGGTGGGGGATGAGTGTTCAGACCCCTGGGCTCTCACTTGTGGGGTGCCTCAGGGTTCTGTCCTCTCCCCCATGCTTTTCAACATCTACATGCAGCCGCTGGGAGAGATCATCAGGGGGTTTGGGCTGGGTGTTCATCAGTATGCGGACGATACCCAGCTCTACCTCTCTTTCAAATCAGAACCAGTGAAGGCGGTGACGGTCCTGTGTGAGTGTCTGGAGGTGGTTGGAGGATGGATGGCGGCTAACAGATTGAGATTGAATCCTGACAAGACAGAAGTACTGTTTCTGGGGGACAGGAGGCGGGCAGGTGTGGAGGATTCCCTGGTCCTGAATGGGGTAACTGTGCCCCTGAAGGACCAGGTGCGCAGCCTGGGAGTCATTTTGGACTCACAGCTGTCCATGGAGGCACAGGTTAAATCTGTGTCCAGGGCAGCTGTGTACCAGCTCCATCTGGTACGCAGGCTGAGACCCTATCTGCCTACGGACTGCCTCACCAGAGTGGTGCATGCTCTGGTTATCTCCCGCTTGGACTACTGCAATGCGCTCTATGTGGGGCTACCCGGAAACTACAACTAATTTGAAGGTGACCTGGAAACTACAACTAATCCAGAACGCAGCAGCCAGACTGGTGACTGGGAGCGGCCGCCAAGACCATATAACACTGGTCTTGAAAGACCTACATTGGCTCCCAGTACGTTTCCGAGTGCAATTCAAAGTGTTCGTGCTGACCTTTAAAGCCCTAAACAGCCTCGGTCCAGTATACCTGAAGGAGCGTCTCCACCCCCATCGTTCTACCCGGACACTGAGGTCCAGCACCGAGGGCCTTCTGGCGGTTCCCTCACTGCGATAAACCAAGTTACAGGGAACCAGGCAAAGGGCCTTCTCGGTAGTGGCGCCCTCCCTGTGGAACGCCCTCCCACCAGATGTCAAAGAGAACAACAGCTACCAGACTTTTAGAAGACACCTGAAGGCAGCCCTGTTTAGGGAAGCTTTTAATGTTTGATGTATCACAGTATTTTAATATTCTTTTGGAAGCCGCCCAGAGTGGGCGGGGTATACATAATATATTATTATTATTATTATTATTATTATTATTATTATTATTATTATTATTATTATTATTATTTTAGAGCAGTATTTTAGTCTGAATTAATGGTCTAAAGCAGGCTTCCTCAACCTCGGCCCTCCAGATGTTTTTGGCCTACAACTCCCATGATCCCTAGCTAGCAGGACCAGTGGTCAGGGATGATGGGAATTGTAGTCTCAAAACATCTGGAGGGCCGAGGTTGAGGAAGCCTCATCTAACGCTAGTCCATCCTGGGACGAGTGTAGTGTAGAGATTAAAGAGTTGCAGTCCTGAGGAACAAACACAGATGTGTAAAATGGAGGAATCCTCTCTCCTTGCTCAGCAACTTCAGATTGGCACCTCAATGTGTATGGGCCAGTGGCCCACCTTAGGGCCACCAAATCCATTCCCCACCCCGCCCCCCTTTTTTGCTCCATAGCTGCTTGCCACTAATATTTTGGTTCATTGGTCAAATCAAGAAATACACAAAGCTGGGCTGGAGAAGTGTGGAAGCCCTTCTTAGCGACTGGCCTTCAGGATATTTGTGACATGACTCTCTGCCATCACCTCCACAAAGAGTGTGATTGGAAGTGGACCTCAGGACTGTGTGCATCTATTTGTTTGTTTAAAGTTTATTAGCCGCTGTTCAGCCAAAGCGCTTGAAGTGGCCAAGAAGAGGCATGTAAATGTACAATGGGAGTACCGTATTGGTCTGAATATAAGCCACACTTTTTCTCCAAATTCTGACAGCGAAAAGTTAAAGTGCAGTTTATATTTGTGACTTTGCCTTTCCCCCAACAGCTCTGGGGAGGCTTGGGAGCAGCAGGTGGGCTGCGCGCCATTGCGCCACGCTGCTGAGCTGCTCTTGGGGAGGCCATTGGCAAAGTGGCACGGCTCCCCCCCGCCCGGGAGTAACCTGGGAGTGCGGGACAGCGGTGTGCAGCCCGCTTGCCACTCCCAAGCCTCCCTCGAGCTGCCAGAAAGAAGGGGGGAAGGCTGGCAGCAGAGCAGTGCGGCTCTCTCTCCCCCCCCCCCCCGGAAGCAGCCCGGGATTGTCTTTTTTCCTCTTCCCTCCTTCAATTTTAAAAGTGAGGCTTATTTGCGGGTGAGTCTTATATTCGGGCCAATACGGTAATTCATTGTTCTACTGAGGAAAGCATTCCAGCTTGCCAGATGAAACAATCCCCCCACTCCTCACCCCACACACTGTTTCTTACACAGTGGGGTTTCTTACACACACACACACACACACACACACACACACACACACACACACCTTTATTTCCCTGGGGGACAGAGGAAAGAAAGCCCTGTTGTGCAAGTGGAAGTCCTTATACAGGGCTTACAGTGGTGCCTCGCAAGACAAAAAGAATCCGTTCTGTGATTCTCTTCATCTAGCGGTTTTTTTGTCTTGCGAAGCAAGCCCATTGACGGATTAGCGGATTAGCACTATTAGCGGCTTTTAGCGGCTTACCGGCTGATCGGATCAGCTGATAAGCGGCTTAACGGCTTAGAAAAAGGGGGGGGGAGGAAAAAAACCCCACAGGAACTCGCAAGACATTTTCGTCTTGCGAAGCAAGCCCATAGGAGATTCGTTTTGCGAAGCACCTCCAAAACGGAAAACTCTTTCGTCTAGCGAGTTTTCCGTCTTGCGAGGCATTCGTCTTGCGGGGCACCACTGTATGCTGATGGGACTCCTTAGTCGATTCCCATCCACAATAGGCACAAATTAGTGCCTGAGCTGAGGGACAGGTCAGCCTTTGCCAACCTGGTGCCCCTCAGATGTTTAGGACTACAACTCCAGTCAGTGCAGATGTATAGCACAGTTGTGCTGGCCGGGGCTGATGGGATCTGTAGACCAAAACATTTAGAGGACCATAGGATACCAAATACTGCCCCAGGCTGTGTAAACACCACACATTAAAAGAACCACCAAAGGAACCTGGGAACTGTACATTACCCCTCACAGAATTACAGCTCCCAGTTTTGGAGGAGGCAGCAGGTGGGGGAGATTGCTTTGAATGCAGTTTGTACGAAGCCTTGGTTATTTGAATCAAGGAACTTCCTTGACCCTGGGGGTAATAAACTTGATCCAAGATCAAGGAAGATCCAACTATCAATGAACCATGGGGTTTTCCAGGACCAAACCAGACGTAATATTAAATGGATGCAGTGGCGTAGCGTGGGGGGTGCAGGGGGGCCCGGCTGCACTGGGTGCAACATCTGGGGGGCGCAGTTAGGGTTAGGGGGCGCAAATCCACGGGTTAGGGGGCGCAAATTACTTGCCTTGCCCCGGGTGCTGACAACCCACGCTACGCCACTGAATGGATGCAAGCATTTACCATACCTAACTTTTGTTCTTTAGTTAGCAGCCAGGGTGGGGAGAGGGGGGCAGAAAAGTATCTGGACCATGATATGTGAGGGATTAACCTAGCCCCACTCCCCAGGGTTGTGGTCCAAATAGAAAAACAACCCTTCCTGAAATTCCAAAATCTGCTCCTAATCTCATTGGATGTAGTGGTGAGGCTGGAACTAGTTTCTGTACAGCTTGAGTATCCCACCATTGACCCTAATTGAAACAGCCTTTGTTTTAATCCTCATTAACAGGCACTGTGGTGACTGGGTAAATGTGCTGGAAAACTAGTATTAAGTATAGAAAGCATTCTGGTCACACAAATGCTTCATCTATTTCCCATGCCACCACTGCCACACTCATTACGTTCTTTAGTTATAGCCTCTGGGATTGAATTCCTCTGGCTAGGTACACATCCTTTTTGGATATACACATGCATTCAAATGAACACATACCTACCAATGTGTACCGCAACATATACATACAAACAAGTGAAAACAGTGGCGCTCAGTCTCAGTTTTCCATCACTTACTCTTGTGAAGATCCAGGCTGTCCTGTTTGTATCATCCCTGGCCAAAACTGCATGGGAGTAAAAATAAAATAAAAAATTAAATATTTTTATTTTAACGCACACAACTTTTTTCAATTGCTCTCTTTCAGGGCACATTTCCTATATATATTTTCCACTAAAGAATTTTATAAGGGAAGGGGGAAGTACATTTTATAGAGAAATTAATTGATCCATCCTTCATTTCCTACCAATCATTGTTCTGAAATGTACTTTTTTATTGCAGCCAATTAACTTACTCCAGGTGCTCCAGGAAACGTCGGACGGGGAATTCCTGGCAGGCCCAACTTATTGTGAATCGCTGTTGCAGATACTATTTGAGCTGATGACATAGCGGCCATGTGCTGGAGTGCTTTGTCCTTTGCAGTCTGATCCTTCAACATGACAATTACAGGCATTCATTAATAGAATGGACACAACAAATCACACCAAGCAAGCACAGCTAGGAAGCACATATGCTAAAATTAATTAATTTTTTTTAAGGCACAGGAAATGTGAAAAATAAAAGCATACCATGCAGGGGGGGAAACGTAGCACAAGGGGTAAAATACATTTGGATTTCCTCAGGGTAAAGTTCTCTGCTCCATATTATCATGACTCGGTTTGAGTATGAATACAATTCCCTACTGTAAATCGGTAGGAAGTCAGCTAGAATTTAACCCAGGACTGAACTTTATTTCCCCCCCCCCCTCCCCACAAGCCAGAACAGAGTCTGAACCATCATTTGAAAGTCTTTGTTGAGCCCAAACAGGAACACAACAGCAGCAACAAAATCAGATGACTAGTTCATAATAGAGATTTGCCTAAATACGCAACAGCCCTGATAGGGGTAATGATCTGAAGGCAGCTGAGGCTACTGTCTTGCTAAAGCTAAAGAGGTTTGGCTCTGGTCACTGCCTGCAGGTGAGACTACCTGGGAATTGCATGTAAGCAGCCTTGGGCCCCATGAGAGAAGAAAGGTGGGTTATTAATGTAGGAAATGAATAATGTCACTGATTGCAACCAGATGGGAACCTGAGACCCTGAAACTAACATCTATAAGGATTTTTAGGTATTTCTGGAATCCACCTGGCTTCTCTTTAACAGCCCTCTCTTCAAGAGTTGGGATAAGGAAGCATGTTGCTTTAAAGGCCACACTTCACTCTAAGAGGCTGGAAGAAGAATAGGAAGGCAGGGCAAGGCAAGGCATGCACTGCACAATATTTCACACATGCTGTAGTGCTAAGCTACTGCTGGTGCCTATTAAAGTTGTGGAAAACTGAACCAGAGGATTTAATCCAGCCAAAGTTAAATACTTTTAAAGCCTATTGCTTTCAGCAGCAGAGATTTAAACCTGTACTTAAGGCTTCTGTTGAAACCAAGCTTTCCTTAGGTCTGACTGTACCCTTAAGGGCTCCACACCCACACCCAGTAAAGTAGGAACCCCAAAAATACTTGGGAAATACTTGTTTCCATATATGTTACTACATATGCTATTTATGATACTAAATGCTAAATAGGTTTATTTTATAACAACCCTTAATCTATAAATAATACTGTTCAAAAATCAGTGGTGGACTTGCTCTAATGCAGAGTTTCTCCAACTTAGGTCTCTGACTGTTTCTTGATTACAACCCCCATCATCCCTAGCTAGCAGGACCAGTGGTCAGGGATTATGGGAACTGTAGTGCAAAAAGAGCTTGAGATGCAAGTTTGGGAAACCTTGGTCTAAAGGTAACCCTGGTTATCCCCAATCCCCATTATCAGCCATGCCAGGGTCAAGCTAGAACCATGGGCAGGTGCACCATGGTTTAGATGTGTGATCTGCAGAGCAGGATCCCTGAAGTAGGTGGCTGGAGCTGGGAGGTACTGGAGTCTAAAGTACAGCAGGCACTGCTCTCTTGAGAAAGCAAGGGCAGCTTGCTAAGCTCCTGGCGCTTATGCCGAGTAAAAAACTGAAGAGGGCTCTGAGGCTTGAAAGTATACAGTCCATAGAAGCTCAGGTCCCAGCCTGAAACAATCAAGTTCAGATATCCCAGCCCTGAATTAAATGACCTTTGGGAGTAGACCAGGCAGCAGTTTTATATTTCTCTCTCACCCTATTCCAAAGGCTCATGCTAAGGGAGCTAAACACAACCCAAACACAATGAAGCCCTTGTAGGAAGGGACTCAAATCCTACACAGGCCTGCAATAGCACGTCTAGCCTTAGATTTGAATACTTGGCTGCACAACTGGGCAGGGCCTACATGTCACTTGCTGGCTGCTTGTGCATAACACAACCAAGCGAGTGAAGTCAACTGCGCAAGGAAGATGCATTTCCCTGGCCTCACTTTCCCTGGCATTTCCCAGCATTCACACACTGAGCTCCCTCACCTCCACCATCACCATATGGGACCACACTGCAGGGAGGTGGCTCCTGTGGGCGGCTCTCTGTGAAGCGGCCTGTAAGCCCTGGATTTGGGGTCCCATTGGGTAAGAAGATACTGGCAAGGCATGGGAAACTGTACCATGGACCTCCAGGTCTTTCTAGGGAACCGTTCCCTTGTTACGAATAAATCTGGCTTCAGCAGAATTCTGTAGCAGCCTTATTTATACATTCCACGCCACAAGTTCCTCTTGCTTTGAGGGAGAAAATGTTTTGGGCGAAAGCTAAACTTTGGGTATAAGACTGAACGATAAAGGAACACAAGCGCTAAGAGGCAGATTCATGGTTACAAGCAAAATCGCAAGCATGCTAGCCAGGAAAGCATGCCATCCAATATGGTATACGAATCCGCACACATAATTCCCCCCAAAGCCCATAATGAGAAGTTGAGCAGCTTCTTCATTTCAACAGCTCCTTTAGAAACAGCAGAGGCTAACAGTACAGTTAAAGCTAGCTAAAAGAAAGAAAAAAAGGGGGGGGAGCCTGCCAAGCACAGCTGAAGTATGTAATACTTGCTTTACTGAAAAAAAATACTTACCATGCTTGTTACCTGGATGCAACAACAAAAAGTTTGTTAAAATGCTTCTGTACAATTGTAGTTTCTTAGCAAAATATGCTCTAGCACAATTAAAATTGGAAGGTGTTCCTAGTCATTTCGTACACAGAGATTAAGTTATTATTAATTTTCACCAAGGAACTGATTCATCAAAAGAAGAAAAGGACTAATTGTATTAATGCCTACCACGCTGATAAAATTAAATGACCAGCTTGGCAGCTGCTAGGTCCCCATTTAAAAACCTGTGGAAACTGCTGTAATAAAACTATTACAGGTTGCCTATTTTATGCTGGTTTGCTGGGGGTATGGGCGGCAGGGGGAGCAGCTGCTCTCAGTGGTAACTCCCCCCCCCCAACGCCCCAAAAAAATCCTGAGCAGAATTCAAGCGGAAACCTGATCAGGTGTTAATGCTTCGAGAAGCGACATTAACACCTGTGGACCCATCTGTAGCCTGCTCTTCCAGAGTCACAGGGGAACTGGCTGAGAGCAATATGGCTGCTGAAGAAACCCGGCTTTTAGCAGCAGCGGGGAGGCCGTAGAGTGAGAAATCAACTTATTCAAACAATTATGCCAACTGCTTGACCTATTTTTCGACTCCTGAGGTTTTTGGGTCTTGCATTATTATTCCAAATAGTTAGCAAGGAACTCTTCAGAGTGAAAAACGAAACGAATCTGCCTCTTTCGACCAGATTTATAATGATAAAAGAGGGACTCTGTTTTGTTTTCTTCTATCACAGGCAACACTCGGTGACTGTACATCTGTTAGTGTCATGGCTGGGCCAGTGGCACTCATGCCAGGAATGAAGCTTGGAGCTTCCACTCCGTAAGCAGGCAGGGCAAGAGAGGGCCAAGCTCCTAACCAGCCCAGAAGCTTCAGGTTGCCTGCCAATTGGAGGAGCAACGTCACATGTCCATATTCCTTTTTCGTTCCCACAGAGAGCTTTTGCTGCACAAGCATGTACAGACCCCGAGGGGCTATATAATTCATTTGTGGATCAATGAAACTGAGGTCAAGTGAAGGATTATATTATTCAAGAAATTTATAACAGCTGTTTTATCATTTCTTTTAATTACATGCCATTGTATTTGCAATCCATTTGGTCAAAAATTAGCAAATAGATATGTGCATATACATTTTATATGTATCTGTGTATGTTGGGTGTGAGTAGGGAAGAACGGCTAACATAACTGCAGAACGTACATTAAAAAGTGTGTCCTTTTGGAAAGAAATTTTCTATTCAGTAGAATGAAAAATGGGGATGGGAGAATTTCTTACTTGTTTGGAGTCTTAAATCATTTCTTGTCTGAGGGAACCCCAGGCAAGGTGTGGTTTGTTTGTTCCAGAATAACTAATGACCCACTATTATCTGGATTAAATGGCTAATTTGTAAAATAAAATATGATGTATAAAAAAGGCATATTCCAGCATATTACAGGGCATGGATAGGACTAGGTAGCATTCAGGGTCTCTTCAAATCCTCTGATTTTATTATCAACCCTACATAATGAAAAGGAAGCTTTACCTTCCTCACTCATATGCAGCTATTTCTGAGGTAACTCATAACAACTGATTAATCACACATTAAAATGCTACATGACAGTCTGAGCAGCTAGTGAAGAAGACTACATCCAATTAAAACTGGATGGGGAATTTAGGCAGGCAGATTAGTAGTAATTACTGAAACTGGAATTTGGCCAAGATACATGACTTAACACCCGTATTCTCCACCTCTGAGTGCACTGGGATCTTTAATGAACACAAGCGATCAAGACCTTGACTTCCTAAGAAAATGGGTGTGTGTTTCCACTGTCAGTTATGCTGCAGTAAATACAAAATGGCTTAATTGTAGTCACACAGAATTATGCAGTCACTAGGCAAATGTGGAGCAGAATTTGTTTAGATTAGTTTGCCTTCAAGTGCCATGATTGGCTTCTGGTGCTAGTAATGCTAACATCATTTTCCTGTCGTTTACAGTAAAGTGTTCCTCATCTAGTATTGATCTTTGAAACCTTGGAACAGGCAAGCATTCCCCCAAGGTGACCCTGAAACAGTCCTTGAATGTCTCTTGCAATAAGTTATTTTCCAAAAAAGGGGACGGGGCTTAATTTGCTTCCATATTTTGTCATTTTTGATCCATAAATTTCTGATCTGAATAGCAATTGCTAAATTCTTGACTAAACTGAGAGGTAGTTTTCATATTTAGACATACAGGGACCATTGCAATACTGTTCCCCAAGAAAAATGATCGCCGCCCAAGTAATTATCTACATAGCCTTGTTCCCTAAAAAAAGTCACCCCCTCCTACTTCTGGGAGAGAATTTGGAGGGTATCACATGTGAGGCATGGACTCCCAATAAAATATGTGGCTAGAGAAAGTGGTTTGTGGGCGATGTTCTCACATAAATGGCCAGAAGAGATGGGATGGGTGCCTAGGCTGGGAGAAGTTGGTTAAAAAGAAAGAAAGCGGGTACAGTCGTACCTTGGTTCTTGAACGGAACACGTTCCAGGAGTCTGTTTGACTCCCGGAACCGTTTGAAAACCAAGGCTACAGCCAATCGGAAGCCGCGGAAGATGTTCAGCTTTTGAAAATCGTTCGAAAAAGCGGAACACTCACTTCTGGGTTTCAGTCGTTTGGGAGCCGATTTCTTAGGAGCCAAGGTGTTTGAGATCCAAGGTACGACTGTAAACCCAATGGCATTGCCTTTCTGTCCAAGCTGTTGCCCCTGGTTTGGCTCCACCTGTAAACGTGTGGAGGAGAGAGAGGATCCCAAGAGCTCACTTCACTCCACTCCACTCCACTCCCTGTGCTCTCCAGATTTGTGATGTGTGATTTCTATGTGCACAAAGTGGTACACACAGAAATTTTTCTGGAAGCCTAATCATGCAGGGTTCCTGATGATTGGAAAGGGTCTACAAACAGAGAACCCCCTTGCTACCATTTGCCCGATGCACAAAGGTCAGGCGGTGGGGGTCTTCTGCCACTATCCTGCTCTCTTTCCCACGTGTTTCCTCTACGTATGAAGCCAAATGTAAGAAAGAGCTTGTGAAGAAAGATTTATTTGAAAATGAATGGTTATGAGTGGCCAACTGCATGAAAAATAGAGTGGTAATGAGCATTGCAGATGGGAGTAGGCAGAACAGCAGGAACAATTGTATGCATGTGGACAGAAAGAAAGGAGGATGCTGGGCAAGTAGGGGCTATAAAGCAGGTTCTTGGAAGAGAGGGGTGATCTTTGGTTCAGAGAGAGGGTTTCCTGCTCATTGAGATGTACCAGTTGTGACCAGTTCATAAGCAGTGACTAAACCAGGCATAGGCAAACTCCGACCCTCCAGACGTTTAGGACTACAATTCCCATCATCCCTAGCTAACAGGACCAGTGGTCAGGGATGATGGGAGTTGTAGTCCCAAACATTTGGCGGGCCGGAGTTTGCCTATGCCTGGACTAAACACAACAGCCCTCTCCCCACTGTGTATCTCCAGTATCTTATATTCAGAGTTCTATTTTTCTGTTTCTCTGTAACAGAAAGTGTCATTTAGTGATTATGGTGGATAGCCACAGATAAGACTTGCACTCCACAAATTTATCTTATTCCCTTATAAGTGCACTTTGTGAGTAATTGCTCTGTCTGCCACACATACTCTAACAATAATTTTCACTGGGTGATCCCAAATTCTAAGGTTGTGAAGGAGCGTAAGTAAGATGCCTCTCGATCCATCTCTTCTCCTCATTATGGAATTTTATAAAACTTCCTTATGGGTCTCCCTTTCATCTTTTTTTTATTCTGAACTACAAAATACAATGCACCCTGAGCAAAGGCTAAAGGGAAGGCAATCCACCTCACTGAGAATTTTGGTTGCTCTTGCGGGGTCAGACAAAGTAGCTGTACATGATAAAAGGGGAGGGGAGATGGAGGGGCATGTGTGTAAAACACAAAAAGAGCTTTGGAGCTGAGGAAAACAGGAATCAAAGTGTTTGTGCAGAGCACAAGGTGCAGATGATGATCCTATGCATCCCACAAAACTCTTGAGGCTGCATCTGTTATGAAGCTGAGTGTAACATGTTCATGATTAACAATTTTATTGTTTTCTACTTTGATTACTACTTGTTTTCAAGTTGCAAGCCATTAGAGAACATTAACAGATATGGGATATATTAAAATTAAATGTAAACCAGCATTTACATTTGTTCCCCCCCAACTCTACAATGCTATTATATCTTTTAATGAATCAGAGCCCTGTGTTCCCTTGAGTGCCAATTGGTTTTGAAGTAAATGCCCTAAAAGATTAATATGCTGGCCATGTTACATCCACCATAGTTTAGTTTGCTGTATACAAACTTCTGCAAGCCTCTGACTAGCACCCTTCCTCCCTTCTCATTTTCTGGTTCAGAAGGGTTTGGAAAATGCTGCTCCATTTTTGCTTAGCCATAGTTTGTTGTATCATCTAAACTGACAAATGTGCTCAATGTTAATTACAGCTTTAAAAAACTAAACTAAACTACAGACAAGCATGATGTCCAAATGTGGCCATTCCATTTTTTTAAAACCTGTGATAAAACAGGTTGGAATGGATTTTTTTAAAGGCAAGAAATCAGCAACTTTTGTTCATCATCTGTTCTAAAACTAATGTACACTTCAAAATAATTCATTGAGCCTAAGCAACCTACTCAAAATGATTTCGTATCCCAGGGAAATGAAAGAGATATGCAATATAACTTTTCAAAATATATTCTTGGAATAATTAAAAGAAGGGATAATGTGCATTTTAAAAAATCAACAGCATAAATTATGTGGTATTACATATTTTCATTAAAACCCACATAGACATCTAACAAAACATTACTTTAAAAAATGTTCAGGCAAAGAAGCTGCAATTTGCTCTTAAAATGAATTTTACAGTAAAGCATGAAATACTAGCATAGAACAGTTTTCTAATAAGTAATTTTACAAATCTTAGTTCTGCATTTAGACTGTATTGATTAGAATAACCTCTGAAATTATTTGCTGGCGCTAAAAAAAACAAACCATGGAAGTATACAATTGTACTGGGCAAAAGACAGTTGAATAATTGTAGCCATGATCTCCAATTTGCTTATTATTAGAGAAGACAGTAGTAAATACAAAAGCCAGCTATTTCAGCCAGGCAATAGCTAATGCTAAAAGAGAACCCACATTCAAAGCTATTCCAACTTGCTGCCTAATGAGGAGCAATTAATCCATCTTATTGTATCTCAAAATGCAGAAGACTTCATTCACATCAAAGGGAATTTTCCAAGGCTTTTATCATTGTTCATTTATTAAAAACAAGAAAAAGGAAAAGGCTCTATAGAGCTATCTTTAGCATCCTAACTGTCAACAGTATTTTCTTTTTACATGCAGGCAGCACAGAATGTACACTAATGGATTTTAAAGCACCACATACATGCAAACTGTAGGCATTTTTAATTTTTTTTTGGCTTCCTTTAATGAATTTTAAGCTTATATGCTAATGAATACTGGAAATCAAAGCCAAATTCCTTGTTATCTCTAGGACAAAATACTCTTTTAATATCCATACACCTGCTCAGATCTTTTGGGGAGAGATATCCACATCTATTCCCCCCCCCCAGTATGAAACTGTTCCAATGTTTACAGAAGTAACACATTATGGCACGCCAATGAAAAAGGAGGAGTTGTGACATTTCCTAGTTTTAGTGGTATTCTCTTCCTGGACTATCAAAATTGCCATCGCTAACATTGAGGAAGTTTCCATCACCTATGGAAGGAAACATTTTCAAACTTGGGTTAGAATGTGTAGACTTCTCCAGACTATATATGGGGTATTCCAGAGGCGTTTCCCACAGCAAGATAGGGCAAGGACAACCATGTGTTCCTTAAGACTCAGGTTCATGCACCTAGAAACCATCCTCTCCAGTATGTGCCTAAAGGTACAGCTGTTGCCATGATAAAACGCTTTTAGAAACTGCTTGTTTGAATGCATATTTATTAAAAATGTATTCAAACTGGCTGTATTCTTCTTGATTATTAAGGCAAAATATGTAGTCAGGCCACACTCTGATTTTAACCCTTTTATCCCACAGTTTTTGTGGGCAAATGGAGTCGTTCCCTTTGTGGGCAGCTAAGTTTGTATTTAAGCCATTTATCATTTGGCCTTTGGTTTTTATATTCTGGGACTTGACCCTAATACATTATGATGCTTGGGCAAAATATCCTAGAATTTCTGCTTGTGCAACAGGACTTGCCTCCCTCTGCTTCCCTCACACACGCCGTGGATCCAGGAACAAATTTAGGAGTTGTGCAGGGGAGGAAAAAAGGGGAAGTCCCATTGTGCAAGTAGAAATCCTTGTGATGATGAGAGGCACCACTTAGTACTGCTTGGGATAAGCCCCAATGGTTCTCATCATTTCTTCATTTGCCCTTCGATACTGGGTTGCAGCTCCCACAGAACCCAGCAGCTGCCCATAGAAAAGCACTTGGAACAGCTTGCTGGTGGACGAGATGAAATCTTCCCTGTCCCCCTTCAAGACATGCACATGTGGATTGGACCTGATGGCTATGTGACAAGTTATGGCCTATCAAGCATCGTATGTCTGAGCTTGTGTTAGCTGAGATGGCAACTGTTGGATTGACCACTTCTGTTTACATGATGTTTCTCCCTTGGGTATCATAACTAGAGAGGATGGGCTTGCTGTTTCCCTCCTTGATTCTGCTTATCTCCACACCTAAGGTAAGGGCTAGTTTTCCATATCTGCTTCAGTGTCATTTCTAGATTTCCTAGATCCCCTGAAGCAAGGATGTTGGCTGCACATTGCCCTGCTCCTATAACATGGCACTTATAGGGAACAGTATGCTGCAGGATCACATCACTAGCAACATTGAGATATTCAGAAGATCTGAAAAAGCCCACACAGATACAAATGAAGTCTGAACATGGGCCATTATTGTGAATACATTCTATTCAGATCTTCTGCGGTACATAAAATGTCATAAATTGGAGAGAGACACTTGATCCCACTGCCCTCATGCATTATTCTGTCTGATTGCATGATGCCAAGTGAACAATGCACTAGTTGAACAGTCGTCATCTGTCAGAAATGGGGACACTGCTGAAGTTCAGAATTATCAAATTCAGACTACAGATTTGCCCAGTTTTTAACATTTTGCTGTATGACTCAAATTGTATTTCCCTGAAGCCATACTACAGCTCAGAATGCAAACTAAAGTTCTGCATATGTGCAGAATAAGCTTTTAGCAAAAGTCTATTTTCATCCCTAGTCATGGTGGCCTCTGCTTCATACAGAGGCTTACAGAGGAAGTCAAAACTTGTATGAGACTTTGCATCTTCACAGAAAGCCAAAGTCTCTATCTTCTCTGATTTTACAAAGTAATTGAATAGGTTTGATAATATCTTGGCTGATGTGTCCCAAAAGAACTGCAAGGGGACACTACTCCTTAGAAGGACTGGTAGTGCAAGAGTAAATGTACTCAGTGCTCCACCTGGTGCTACAGGCAGACTGAGAGTAGGCACTGCTACCTCAGTCTCCCACCTAGTCTGCACGAACTCGGGAAGAGGCTTGGTACCATTAGCTGTGTGCCATTTCTAGTACTGTGCTGGAACTGTCATTCAATTTCTCAAAAGTATTCTTTCCCTAAGAATGAAGCTTCCATTCCCCCCCCCCCCGCCCTATTCTCAATGCATTTTTGAATTCCTGTATGTGCAGGGATCTGATCTTGAGTTATCATTCAGCAATAATAATAATAATAATAATTTATTATTTATACCCTGCCCATCTGGCTGGGTCTCCCCCCCAGCCACTCTGGGCGGCTTCCAGCAAAACACTAAAATACAATAACCTATTAAACATTAAAAGCTTTCCTAAACAGGGCTGCCTTCAGATGTCTTCTAAAAGTTTGGTAGTTATTTTTCTCTTTGACATCTGGTGGGAGGGCGTCCCACAGGGTGGGTGCCACTACCGAGAAGGCCTTCTACCTGGTTCCCTGCAAGGTGGCAGAGGTCTCTTCTTTACAATAAAGAAGAAGTTGTAGTTTGGATTTGATATCCCGCTTTATCACTACCCTAAAAAGTTTCAAGGCGGCTTACAACCTCCTTTCCTTTCCTCCCCCACAACAAACACTCTGTGAAGTGAGTGGGGCTGAAAGACTTCAAAGAAGTGTGACTAGCCCAAGGTCACCCAACAGCTGCATGTGGAGGAACGGGGAAGCGAACCCAGTTCCCCAGATTACGAGTCTACTGCTCTTAACCACTACACCACACTGGTGGAGTGTGTAGTCCCCAGTACTTTGCAGCCTCCCTAGCTGCCTGCACTTCCTGATCTCAAAAAGCCCCATGGGAAGAGTTACCTCATGACATCTTCCCTGGACTTTAATTGAAGCCAGCAGAACCCAAGAAGACTGCAGAGTGCAGAACAGTGGCAAGATTATTTGTAGAATGAAAGAAATGGCACTCACAAATGGTCCTTGGCAATTGTAAGGCAAGCAAGAGAAAAATTCCACACCCCATCTATAGAATTTCACTGAAAATTTATCTCCCCTTTGGTAAAAATGCAAGTTAATTTTTTGGTGCATCATTAGTCACTACTTCTTTCCACTCAACCCACAGGAGCTAGAAATAAGCAGGCATATGACAACCTGGGCTGAGTAAGACATACGCAGTCACCAGAACTGTGTGAATTTGGGAGATGGTCTCACACTTTCCCTCTCCTCCCCCTACCACATTCTTCTGCTGTCTTTGCATACACTGTGCTGGCATAATATAAAAGAGAGCCTATGCTTGCAGGTCCCCTGCAATAGAATCTCATAAAGCAAGTTCTACAGTGGTGCCCCGCAAGACGAATGCCTCGCAAGACGGAAAACCCGCTAGACGAAAGGGTTTTCCATTTTGGAGGTGCTTCGCAAAACAAATTTCCTATGGGCTTGCTTCGCAAGACGAAAATGTCTTGCGAGTTCCTGCGGGTTTTTTTCCCTACCCCCCCTTTTTCCCAAGCCGCTAAACAGCTGATCCGCTAAGCCACTTATCAGCTGATCCGCTAAGCCGCTTAACAGCTGATCCGCTAAGATGCTAAGCCGCTTATCAGCTGATCCGCTAAGCCGCTAAACCGCTTATCAGCTGATCTGCTAAGCCGCTAAACCGCTTATCAGCTGATCCGCTAAGCCTGCTAAGCCGCTAATAGCGCTAATCCGCTAAGCTGCTAATGGGCTTGCTTCGCAAGACGAAAAAACCGCAAGACGAAGAGACTCGTGGAACGGATTCTTTTCGTCTTGCGAGGCACCACTGTACTCCACAAAGTCAAAGACATCCTATATTCAAGGAAATGCAGGATAGCCCAGTTCCATTGTTATTATTATGATAGCACTGAGGAGGATGACAGGGAGAGAAAGTAGAAACCTCATACCAACTTCCAAAATCATCATGGATTCTGTTCTGGTGAACCATCTGATTTTGCCCTCTTGTCTATTTCTTCCTTAAGGACCATATACATAATTTCTACTTCACATAAAATAATATATTTTGCATGGGTGTAGTCACTGCCACTTCATAGATGGTTGTTGTTGTTGTTGTTATCATCATCATCATCGTCAATCCTTTTCTATAGAAACATCTCCTAGTTATTTTTTCACTGTAGCAACAAGGAAACTCGAGAGCAAGACTTGTGATAATCAGTGGTTAATTTCCATCAGTGCCTGGTCGCCCAAAGCACTTTTTACTGCCGCAACTTGTCTCTTTACGCTGAAGTACATGCTGACATTGTGGGAGTGGCAGAAATTATTACTCGACAGATGTATCAGCAGATTCTTTCAGCAAATTCCATGGAACCAGTGCATTCAACAGAAAACATCACTAAACTAAATTCAGTGGAGAGAGAGAGAGAGAGCCCACCAGGAAAAAGGACTTGCAGGTATCATTGGTGTTTACTTTGCTGCCTTGCTCTGCAGAAAGCTTCATCATCATACAGGCGGTGCAGCAATAAAAAATAAGTTCAAATTTAAAAGCGGTGCATTTTAAAATATTTTAGGTGTGGGTAAGAAACACACCTGGGTGGTTTTCCTGCACGGCAGAATTGCAACCTTTTAATCCTAAGAATAGGCTCTTTGGTAGAAATTGAAGCAGGTAGCCCATGCTAACAAATGTCTGACTTCAGTTCCACAAAGGAATCTGCAGGTGCCCACTATTAATTTAGTATGTGGTGTCAGTACACTGCTTAATTTTCTAAACAGATGCCTAGTTTTAGCCATTAAGTTTGACAGTTTTAGTCTGAAAATGCTACAGCCTTCTGTATCGTTGCACCTTGGGTTAAGAAGCAGTACTTTCAGAGTTCCCTTAGTTCTTCACCCACCGCGACTGCTCAGCCAGCCCAGCTCACAAGCCAGCCACCAACAGCCATACAAGCTTGCCAGCATGCTGCCCACAGCATATTGAAAACCCAAAGCTCCTGACAAGTAGGACAGTTACAAAGCCAGGCCTGTTATTTACATATTGCAGTTCCAGGATTGCGGCAAGCAACATCCACAGTGTTTACCACTTAGGGCAGCATAATCACTTTCTGAAATGCTTTTTGCTTTCAAGTGACTTTAAACAAACAAAAACAAAAAAAAGCTCAGCAAAAAGACAGACAAACATTAGTATGATTCAGGTGATAGTCAAGAAGATGCTATAGTTTACTGAAAAATTAAAACAAAGCAAAAAAAAAATCACCCCAAACCTAACAACTGAACATTCAGGGATTCTTTTATGTAAAAATCTGGCAACGGAAGCATTTTTTATCACTTCGTCATTCCTCTCAGAAATCAGAAAATGGGGGGTGGGATCATCACTCTTAAAGTTTAAGGGAAGCATTTAATATCTTTCCCTAGGTTATGCAATTTAGGAAACTACAAAGATAAAACTATTCTAAAAGCCCAATCCTACAGATGGTTACTCAAAATTAAGTCCCACTGTGCTTAGTGGAGTTTACTCTCCAATATGTGAGTTTAGGATCGCAGTCAGATTTGCACAAATGGGACTTCCCCTTTCTTTTCCTCTCCTCTTTGAAACAGATGGGGAGACCTGAGACTGGATCTCACCCAAAGGGCGTAACTCAAAGTTAATCACTTCTAAGTCACACTGATTTCAAGCCGAGAGCAGATGCCTAACTCTCCCGCTGAAGCCAATGAAAGTGCTTCACTTTGAGGGGATCATAGCTGGAGTCAACATTTTACTTTGGGTAACAAGTGATTTAAAGGTGGATGTCGCAAATTAGACTCTCCGGAAATCACAGACAAATGTAAAATAGCCTGAGGTAGGATAGGAATCTAATGCTGATCAGAAAACGTGTTTTCTTTTATCTATCTATCTATTTATTTATATTAAAATCCCTGCAAGTATTTTTAAAATCCCGATAACAAGAGGGTGGGAGTGGGAAATGTACCATCTCAGTTATCAAACTGCAGCTGCATGTGTGTGCACATACAAAACTCCTATTTAACTGCAATGCTTTTAGTGCAAACACTAAGGTAATGCTTTTTTTTGTTTGTTTAAAAAAAGAACCTTTAAAAAAGGAGTACACATGCACACAGCAAGTAACATTTTTGAAGGTTGTTAAAAAAAAATAGAGAGAGAGAGAGGCCAGTGCAGAAATCAGCGAAGGGAAGAGATTAAACACAAAGAAATGTAAACAGCCACCACATGCAAGGAAACTAGGTTACAAGAATCACAGCACCAGGCATTCACTGATCACCAGGGAAAACAGGAAGTGAAAGGCATAGCAACCACAAGCCCAAAAGCAGAAAAGCGCATACCTTCAGCTTGGAATGAAAATCACGAGATTTCCTTCTGGCAAGAACCTGAATGTGACTAGACACCTGCAGGGTAGGGGAAGGGAGGGAAACAAAGGAAAAGCCTGTAACCATGGAGATGAAAAGCCCCCTACAACTGGGCAAGCCAAACGTACCTTAATGGCGGCTTGAATTTCTCGAACTTTCTTCCTTGCTAAGACCTGTATGTGACTAGACACCTACATTGTTCAGAGTTATAAAAAAAGGGGGAAAAAGAATAAAAAAGAAAACACAAAAGAAACACAAAAAATCAAACATATGTTTTTCTTTTTTAAAAAAATAAAAAAATAAAAGTTTATTTGGGGAAGTTATTTGCATCTTCAGTAAGCTTTGCTGTTAAGAGAAGACATTCCCAGCCACACACCACGCTTTTAGCAGAGTTTACTGATCATCACTGCAGTGACATGATTAAGAAGAAAACATTTTAGACTACTCAATTTATTTTTCTGACAGAGAAACTAGGACGTTGCCTACCGTTAAAGACTGCATGCTCTTTTCTTAAAACCTTTTCAGCTACAGTCTTTGTTGTAAAGGCATGCCTTATGGATAAATATTTGCAGATCTTTTTCAGAACAAATGTTTGCTTAATATCTGATAAGACTATATAAAATTTAAGGGCAAGCAGAGTGCCAAGAAAGTTGTATTTTGATGTATTCAATAGCTGATAAGTTTCGTTGCAATTAATTAAGGAACACCCAGTTTCAAATGGAACATGAATGAATATTGCATATACAAGTACTGCAGTCATAATTGTGGAGCAAAACTATCTTTGCTAGACTATGGCTGCAATAGAATCATGACAAACTTTGTAAGCAATTTATCTCATGGTCAGTTTCAGGTCATAATTTTGCACTAAACCAATGGAGGAGGAGGGAAATGTTATGTCAAAAACAGAACACTGGACTCAGCTAGACTGGTAAAGGAAAAGCAATTTATATGCGCTGTATGTGCAATACAACATTGCACCACCAGATGGTGAGGTGGAGTCCCGTTTTTCTCTACCTGTTTTCCGTTTAAATTTACAACGCTTTAAACTAAATGAATGAACCAAATACAGGGTGTACCGAGTACACATGTTCCATGGGGCCTCTTTTAAAAGACTCACCCTGTATAACCATCATGTTGCCGACTGCTGTGTGTATCACATTCATATCCTATCCCCTTTCAAAGGTGCTCAAGTTAGCATAGGTACTATTTCAATATCACTACAACCTTTTGAGGCAATGAACCAAAAAGTTAAGATCATCCTGTGTTCTTCGTTGTTGAGTGCAGATTGAACTCTGGCTTCCTCGCTCCATGTCCTACACACTAATGGTACTACGTGCTACACATCTGTAAGACAGCTCTATCATTATACTGAGGATACAAAAGACTGGTGTAACAAAAATGTGCAGGAAGCATTAAACTTCTGTATTGTGTCCTGTATGATGAAAATTACAAATGACCATCAGCATAAGAAATCCACACAGTGTTTTCTGGTGAAGTCCAATCACAAATCCTTCCTCTTGACATAACAAGTTTAATAAACTGTTTCAATAGCCATCACTTTTTCTGTTAATCATGAGCGTCCATAATGCAGAGAATTTTATCAATCACAAATGCACATATCACTTAAAATATCAAATCAGTAGGAATAGCAATGTCCACACAGCTCTCTGGCAATCTCCATAACAGAATATTCTATGTAGATAGAAGAATCCTTCAGCAATTAAGTATCACATGGTTCCAAATGCAATAAAACTAAGAAACATTAAAAATCTAATAATTGCCCCTCTCCCCACCTCAATGCTCCTATAAAACATCTTCCCAGGGGACAAACTGTCTATCACCAAAGGAAACTTTCAGAACCTTCACCCAAAAGGCAGTCAGATAATTGGCTGGAATGACATGAAAGTCACTACCTTTATAAATACTTCCTCAGAATCACACATAAAAGATACTAATGGAAGTTATTATATCCCACATCTATTCATTAGAGGGATATTTTGTATTACCAGTGCAATTATACAGAATAATTTCATAGCTGTAGGTTTGCATCAGGCAGACCCACAGTCACAGCACAATCTAGTCCCAGGACACAATTCTTACCCTTTATAGACAATCTGTATTATTGGATTATTTATTGATATATTTTTACTTTTAAAACTTCAGGAGCCCTTTAATGTCCACTTGCGGAATTTCCACACAAGTAGGCTTTCCTGCTGAATTCAGTTTGAGGGGTTAACACACAGAATCAATGGGAGGAATGTGTGGCACCTGACAAAATCAGCTGAGAAAATCCTCTGTGTGTGAGAGAGAGGGGGGGGGGGAGAGAAGGAGAGGGAGAGAGAGAATGTGTATTCCTGTAAACTGGAGAAGTTTGTGGAATCTGCCTCAGTTCTGTACCACACCAATTTGACTTAAATGTGTTTTCTAAATGAAAATGCAGGGACTTGGCACTTTTCTAGCTATACGAACAGGTAAGGTGGAGATCAAAGAATTAAAAAAAAGGAAGTCTTCATATGTAAAATGTCTCCATTATAATTCCTAAATTCTGTTCTCTCTCCACTTCAGTTAAAAGCCCTGTTTAGTAACCTTTGGGAATAGGTGGCAGCTCAGTGGCAGAGCATATACTTTTTGCATGGAAAAGATTCCAGGGTCAATTTCTCTCCAAATAGGACTGGGAAAAGGCACCACCAGTCAATGTAGAGAATACTGCACTAGTTTAATGAATGATCTGACTTGCTGTGAAGCAGCTTCTTGTATTCTGAACAGGAAAACCTAAGTTTACATATGACTGGTGCAAAGACTGGCTCCATTCAGACACACAAACCAGAAATGAGCTTCCAAATATATAGGTAAACTATATTTCACACCTATTTGTGTAATTTTATTTTCCTTCCACTCTACACAGTCTTTAGTTGCAGCAACGATGGTTTATAAATGGAGATACCACTCCAAACTATCGTTAGCAAAAATCATGATTTCCACATTTGCATTGGGCCCGCTGGTTCACAAATGATGGATTCAGTGGTGAAGCTTCATGCTCCGGCACCGGGGGGCAGACAGGCGGGACGCGCCGTCCGCAGGGGTGGGGCGCCCAGCGCGGGCGGGGGGGCAGCTGTGATGGCACCCTACCGGGATCGCGCTGCCAGGGTGTGCTCCCCCCGCACTCCTTTTCCTCCGCCAGTGGATGGCTCGTTGATTTAACTAAGCCATAGTTAAACTTTCTCAACCATGGTTGGCACGGTATCTGAACTGACCGTAAATAAGACAAATGGAACACAACTGTTACTTATCCAGGGAAAAGACTAAGGGCTGAGTGATGCTAATGCTGCCTTTGAGTCTCTTATGAACTCTGATGCAAATTCTTCAAAGCCATGTGCATCTCTTGCCTGATTTCAGAAGTCATGTCTGATAGGAAATTAAAATGTTACTTGTGAAAACTACCTAAGGCTTTAAAAAATAATAATACACAAAATACGACATCCAGTTCTGTAAGGAAAGCAGATAGTTGTGGGGGTTTTTTAAGCCTGCAAATTACCTGCAGGTAACAGCTTATCCAAGAAACACAAATAACATTGTAGATTGGGTTACTAGTCTATTTTTTATGGTTGCTTGCCCCTCATTTTTGTTGCTGCTTGCCTAAACTTCACTGTACTTACGATTTCACCAGCAAAAATACAATTATTTCACTATAAATAAGTAGCTGCGTATACCACTGGCATTTGGCCATTTCCTTCCCTTTTCCCCTCAATTGGCATTGCCTTTCACCATGCCTCAAAACAGGCACAGCATGGCTATGTAGGAACTTCAACCTTTCCCTTCGCACACACCAATATTAAGCCCATGAGAATTCTAGATGAGTAAGATGGAGTTCAGAATGAAAAAGGAGGATGGTGTCTTTTTTAAAAAATAACAAGAATGTTGAGTTGAGCAGAGCTAAATGGCAGAAAAGCATTGGTGGGAAGCTACATCAAATTCCAGTCTGCTGCAATTCTGGAGTAGATTGTGGAAGCTGGAAGGGGTTGCATAACTCATTCTGGGCCTCCATAAAAGTTTGTGATTCTTTTTAGATAGATTGGCCTCTCTTCACAAGGTCAATAGTCCTCTGATACAGAGAGGAGGAGATGGCCTGGCACCTGCTGTGAGCATCCTAGGCCAGTCCTGGGATGAAATTACACTCCCTGAATTCCAGGGCAGAAGGTGTGCAATGCAGCAAGGCAAGAATCAAAACTCTACTCCCTCATTGTTTTGGAGAATCACTGGGTTCATGAGCAAATGCACCACCCAGCTCCTAGAACCAAAGGCCTCCATTGACTTTGGAGGAAGGCTTAAAGCAGTGTTTCTCAAACTTGGGTCCCCAACTCTTGTTGGACTGCAACTCCCATCAACCCTAGTTAGCAGGACCAATGGTCAACAGCTGGGGATCAGCAGAATCACATAGCAACCCCTGGAAGAGGACCTTGTGTGTATTCATTTGTATTAGAGTCATTGCAGAGAAGTAATCTACCAAAATCTCTTGCTCACATTCCTGTACCAACCAGTCCCAACAAGAATGTATGTCCTGCAGCGCCAAAATCTGATATATCTGACCTATGTAGCAATCTTACTAATGTCCAAATAAATGACCTCTGGGAACACATTTGCACAGCCCTCTTCTTAAGAGGTACCAACTTTATTATTATTATTATTATTCTGAGCACAGGAAATTTTCAACAGCTCCAAATTGCAGGAACCATAAGTGCAAAATATTAAATTTCCTATTTTAAAAAGTGGGTCAACTAATCATAGTTGCGCAAATAGGCTTGAAATGTCTGTGTGTCTTCGGTGATCAAAATCCTTTTACAAACCCCATGTTTTTATTTCTAAGAATGTTTTAGGAAATCTTGCAGGTGGGGTTATGATAAAAACAAGGCTAAGTGAGATAATAAACATCATAAGGCGAGGGTGATCCCTACTTGAAAATGAAATAGATGCAAAACTCACAAAGGACATGCATAGTGGCATATGTTGATTTACATATGTAAATGAAGAATGTTCCATAATCTCTGATGAAAAATATTACAAGGGAATACAAAGTTACTAGCTCCAGGTGAAGCACAGACAACCCTTCATAGTTTCTGTGTCTCTCTCGGAAATTGTAATGCACACCAAGCTTTGTCACCTCAGCACATAAATATACTTTGTATTTCTTTCCTGTGTCATAAAAATGTGAGAGAGCAGCTACAACTCTAATAATTCAACAGGCTTGAATGGCTTGCACAGCAATGTACCGTATTTTTCGCTCTATAAGACGCACCAGACCACAAGACGCACCTAATTTTTGTAGGAGGAAAACAAGAAAAAAAATATTCTGAATCTCAGAAGCCAGAACAGCAAGAGGGATCGCTGCGCAGTGAAAGCAGCAATCCCTCTTGCTGTTCTAGTTTCTGGGATAGCTGCGCAGCCTGCATTCGCTCCATAAGACGCACACACATTTCCCCTTACTGTTTAGGAGGGAAAAAGTGAGTCTTATAGAGCAAAAAATACGGTAAGTAGCTGAAGGAGGTAGATCAGCTTAAAAAATTAAAATAAATAAAAAGAATCCCAAATCCCATTTCATGCAAATAGACAGATGTGGATTCTCTGTCACATTGACAGAAGGACATATCCTCCTCTAGATCTTCCATGAAATCTAAAACCTCTATTTGCCTATTCTTTCATTATTAGCTAGTTTTCAATTCTCTGTCCCATTGGTTAAAAAAAAAAAAAAGCCCTTTCTGCCAATCCTGCTTGGATACACTTTCAATACCAAGGAAGAGACATATGAGATACAATTAAGCGTCTCTTTGCAGGTTCTGGGGACATTCTTCTTTGTCTGGAGAAATTCCAGTTGTAACTTGCTAATCATGGTGTAAACTTCCTGCTTTTTCTTGCTCCTTTGTCCTGAGACAACATGAGGCTGTCCCTGTTTGAAATGGCTTGAACAAAGGACTTTGGGGAACCGTCTTAAGTTTGGATCTTGCAGGGCCTACAAACTGTGTGGATGGCTTTACTTAAGAAAACGTGCAATTTGCTACCCTTTCTCTGCTCTTTGCTATAAAGCATTCAGTTCCTTTTACTAAAGGATTTCCTTAAATATATTTGGATGACTTTAAAACGACGTGTTTTTATATTGGATTTTTATGTTGTGAACTGCCCGGAGAGCTATGGATGAAGGGCAGTATACAGATTTAATAAAGAACATAAATAAAAATAAAGATAATAATGCACCTTGAAATTTGTCAGCCATTGCCTCCCGAAGTCACCACAAGATCCCTGTTACCACTTTTGCTCCCCAAATATTATTAGGATTCTTCTCATAAGAGCAATTTAATAACGTCTTTGCGTCAAAAGGAAGGATTTGATTTTGGCCGTCCAGATGAGGTTCTTGCCCTTTGAAAGCCAAATGAATGGGCTGGGAGGACAGGAGTAGCTGAAGAAAACACAACTATGTCCCATCATAGCAACTCAGTAATTCTGAAATTAATTGATTAATGCATCCAATAGTTGTTGTTTTTTAAGATAGGTGCTTATGACTGCAAGCATACAGTGTGCTTAAGGAAGTTGTCACTGAAGTGATGAATGGCATAAACAGCAGTCTTTTATTTCTGAACACAAACTCAATACACTGAAAAAGCAAGGCAGGAACTAACCAGAGCTGAAGCAAAGCCAGCCACTGCAGCCAAGACCGCTACATTCTGTCATTCATTGACATGCACAGTTTTTATCCTGCAGGATTTCCTTACCTGTTTCCTGGTCCGTGTCTTTCCCGTTCTAAGTTTGATGTATCTGGCTATCAGTTCATTCCTACCTGAAACAAATACAGATTTACAATGAAGAACAAAAACAGAAATTCAGCATGAAGGTATAAATGCGAAGAGCTGCACAATTTAAAAATACAGATCAGCAACAAGTATTATGTGCATTTTACAAATGGATCAGGTCCTGTGCCCAAAAATTGTATTTTCAAATGAAATAGCACAAGCAAGCTGGCATGTGGAATGAAGAGACTGATAAAAATATATTTTAAACAGTAGCTTAGCGACTGAGCCACAAGAGAATTCTCCTGCAAAAGCAGTTGCAAAATTCAGCAACATTCTGGGAGGCCATGACAATATGATTATAAAAACTGCAATACTTTTAGAATTTTAAACTACAATTCTTTTAATGGCTAACATGAGCTAAGTCAAAATAAGTAGGGGGAAACAACCTGTGCTTTCTTCTTCCATCCCTCCCCGAAGTCAAAAACATCATATAATACTAGATATGTCTTGAGAAAAGTAAAGCAAGCATCACACGTGTGGGGTTGTACCCAGGAGACTGGCAGAGGACCACAGAGGTCATCTCAAGCCCCTCCTCTCCACAACAGAAGAGTTACCGGTAAATGACATGAGGACATTCAAATAAATATGGAATCTCCCCAGTTCATTCAATCAATTTACTTTTCTCCTTGGCAAATTTATGGCACAATGCGTTTTTCAGTAGCCAAAGCCTGGCTACTATTTGCCCAAAATGTTTCTATTTGAAAACCACCAATGTATTCTGTGTTTGGATCTTTGCAAAATACCAGAGTCAGAATTCTTGTAATCAAGTGTTGGAAGAGTGACTACAGGACTTATAAACTGCTCGCTGGATCGTCCACAGCAAACAAGAAATCTTTTGTGAACTGGAAGAGAGTCTCTTAGTCCATCAGTTGGCTTCAAATGACTTTGTGTGGGCGGACAGGCTACTGGCTGAGCAAATAACTTGTGTGAACTTGTTGGAAACACCGGTGACAACTGTGCTGTTTCAAAATATAACACCATACGTTTCTGTGTGCTTTTGCCTCCACCTCTCCATTTTCTCCTTCCGAACAGGGTGATATTATTAGTCCATAGAGGTGATTTAAGATTTAAACAACCCCAGTACTGCCTTCAATCAGTTTGGATCCTCAATATGATCTAGCTCTGTGGTACAGCCGGAGATTATGAAGGTATGCTTGTTTGTGACTATTCTGTTACAGAAATCCATCCTGTCCAAGACTCCTAAAGTATATCCCGTTATTATTTCAGCCTCTTGATTTTAAGACATTTTCTTTAAAAACTCAACAGACCTAGTTGTGTCAGGTGCTGCAGATCATCAGACTATATGCTGGTTTTATTTAAATGCTCAGCTGAGTAAAATTCATTATATGTTCCACATTCTTTATCACCATCACATGCCTGTTCTTGGGTAAGCAGGACTATCCCATTCTTTCTCAGCACAGTGGTCATGTTATGAAACGGCAGCAGACATCTGGTTTTCAGGATCTCTGAGAACCTGAAGATATAGCAACTGGAGCCAAGTGCAAAAGATGTGTATGCAGAATTTTTAAAAAAAAATCACCTGGGGGTTTGATTAGAGTCCCAGAGTTAAACTGAAGTCTTTCCACATAAAGTCCACTTTAGGTTACCCTCCCCATCTTGATTTCAACAGTAACTTTTTTGGTGGGTTGGGTAGTCTTTTTGTTGCTGGGAGTCAGAGAACCTTGCTGATCCACTTCAAAACCTTGTGGTCCCTTCCAATTCTATGATTCTATCTAGAAGTCTATAACTAGATCAGGCATGGCCAAACTTGGCCCTCCAGCTGTTTTGGGACTACAACTCCCATCATCCCTAGCTAACAGGACCAATGGTCAGGGATGATGGGAAGTGTAGTCCGGGCTTCCGGAACAGATCCCATTCGTAACCGGAGGTACCACTGTACCACACACCTGAGTCTTCATGAGATCCTTCTGCTGCTCCTCTGCTTCACATCCAGAGGAACAAAATATTCTCTTGGTGTAAGAGGTTATGCTTTTGTTTTTGTTTGTTTTCGCCTAATTATCTAATTTCGATGTTTTGAAAATCTGTTCTTCAATCTGTTCTCGTCTTTCTCTCCCCCTACCTCACCAATACATCTCCTCATGGATCCATTCCTTCCATAGTTTTATTTTTTAAAAGAATTAGGGTTGTCAATGGAAATTTTGATAACTCTGTCTAAGAGGGAAGATACAAATAATAAAAATGAAAAGTAATATAATAAGAAAAGTAAGCAAAGCCAAAGGGATATTACAATATAAAAATAGTTGTGAAATACAGTGTTTGGAGAAGCCTCCAGGAATTCTTCAAGGCACATGAGGGAATCAAACTCAGGTGTGAACTTTGAAAATCAGAAATGTTGAATTGTGCCTTGGATATGTGTACAAATTTTCATTCTTCTATCTTAATCTCCAACTGCATTATCACATTGCAAAGAAACAGACACACAAACAGAAGGCCATATGGGGCAGTTAAACCAAAACCTTACTTTGCTTGGTGAATAATATACAACCCTGTCAAAAATCTCTTTGTTAAAAAACAAAACTTTTTTTAAACCCCCACATTATTTAAATCAGGGTTGGGAAAATAATGACAAGCCCTTGCTGGGAAAATGGGAAAATTCCTAAGACGTTAAGCAGAACAATCCTATACAGAAATAGCTCCTATTAAATTCCACGGTTCTTATTCCCGGGTAAAGGGGTATTGGATTGCAGTCTTAGGCACTCTTCCTCCCCTCCCAAGTAGAGACCTGATTAAAAAATTTCAAATAAAATACTTATCTCTGTTCATAGATGCTTGAGCAAAGAGGGAAGACTTAGATTTCCTATGGAAGGTACTCTAAGGTTACCAGACGTCCCCATTTCCCGGGGACAGTCCCCGGATTTACAAATCAGTCGCCATACAAAATCCATTGAAGCTGAAAAGGTCCCCGGGTTCATTGAAAAAAAATATGGTAACCTTAAGGTACTCGGCACAAATTCTAACACCAAATTTACTCAGGTGAATAGAACATGCAAGTTTTTGTTTGAAATCCTAGATCCAACCAATTTTTGTCTCACTAACTTTTAATAGAGATTTTTGTGCCATTTGGATCGGTGACGTCTGAGAATTATTCTTCATTAGCAGCATTCCTAAAGAAACTTTAAGCCAGCATGAGGAATGTCTGAATGCTCTCAGGCCTTCCAGGATTTTAGCATCTTACACCACAATAAAATTCTGCGTGCCTACCCATGAAAGCGCCTGTGTTAAAGGCGTGTGCGCATGTGTGTGTGCATGCGAGCAAAAAAGAAAAAAGAAAGAAAAATCCACCTTGTGTAGCATTTGCGGCCAGGGGAGAGAAATTTTAAATCCAAATTAGTTAACAAGAAACCTCTCTTGTAGATAAAAGTCAACAACTGATTAAACAGATTTTAAGACACCCGCTATTTTAAAGCCATGAGCAAAATCTTTCTTAAGCCTTTAAAAAATATTATAGGCAGGTGTTAAGTCATCCCCATAGCGAGTGTTTAGAGTGTTCCTCTTAGTCAGTTTTGAGAAGGCTTACAGGAAAGGGGTGGGGTGGGAGATTGGGCAACGCTTTCCTATGCAGGCAGCGTTTTGTTCAGACAAGCTTACTGCAGAAGGTCATGTGACATAGGCCAAATAAACAGCATCTGGGGATTTTCAATTACAGACCTTCACCCAGCATGCCTGCACTGTAATCTCTACCAGATGAGGCTCAGGCCTCACTATTTTCAATAATTCACACACTGTGTACACATAACATGACAATAAGGGCATTCATGCAACCGCCTGATTCGCACATCAAAGCTCCCAAATGGCCAGCTGTAAGCATGCTTACTGCTGAATAATTCATTCTTTTCACAGGCTTGAAAAAACGCTCAGCAGGACTTGGCAAGCTTGTGTTCTTTCCTGTGTGGTATGCTAAACTCAAATTTTGAAAGAGGCACAGCCCCACTTAAAAAAGGGGAAAAGGGGGGGGGAGAGAATAAGAAGGGAGCTAGAGATTCAACCATTTAAATGCACATTTGCAAGGATTCAAATGGTGCGTGTGTGTTTTTTGTGTTGTTTTTAAAAAAATGAAAATTAAAAAGCAGTCAGCTAAATGAGCTTCGGTTCCAAATGAGGGAAAGAAAGAAGGCTAGAGAGTGAAGGCAGACGCACAAAACGCTCTCGTGCTTTTGGAGGCAGGTGTTTCATGTGGGGGTGGGGAGGAGCAGCTTTCGAAGGGTTCTCTCTTCCAATAAGCAGATAGACAAAAGTATTTCTGCCCTGCCAGATGCTTAACAGTTTTACAATTGCAGAAAATTTAATTTCAACATATCTAGATTCCCTCCCAACTGTACACTGCCTAAAAAACTTTGCTCTCTATAAAGACCATACTTGCCTAAAGGATGGGGAAATTATAATTAGAATGCTGCATTATTATTATTATTATTATTATTATTATTATTATTATTGCCTTGCTTCATTTTAAACACCATGCAGCTAGAATTTTAACTGCAAGACAGTTCTAAATGTATTTATATTATATTCTGATAAATCTGTTTTGCTGGCCCTCCAAAGCCACATTCTTTTAAGGAAATCCCAGGCTTCATAATATCAAGTTTTCTTATCTGCCAATCAACACTACAACCAGCAGGATCAACTAGTCATGACCTCCCCTCATAGCAAACACATGCTGCTTACCAGCTGTGGGCTCTGCATTTTTACACCCTTTTCCCTATCATTCAGAGTGGTTTCCCCTTAATCACAATAATCCTAAAAGTGCTAAAACATATCAATCGTCCTCTAAGCCCTGCCTACAAAAGGCCAGCCATCATGCTTTTATGGGCTTGTCCAACAGCAGCTGATACTTCATTCAGCTGCAAATCCAATTTAGCAGCTACAAGAGGTTTAGCATCCCTGGAAAAAAAAATTGGGTGTTGATCCTTCATGGTTAAGCCAGCAATATTCTTCTGCCATATTGTTTTGCTTTCTCTGTTGGATTTCCCCAGTTGAGATGAAATAGTACAGGTTTACTTTTGGAAGCATTGTGCTGACAGCGATTTTATTGGTGTGTGTATATTTATGTATCTATTATGCTTATATACAATAGTAAGTACCGGTATATATTACAATAATATTAGGATGCTTTCATAAGCTAAATGTTACAAATGTAAATAAACTGTAGGTTAGTGTAATTATGACAAACACAAAACACACACCATATGTATATATATATATATATATGTGTGTGTGTGTGTGTGTGTGTGTGTGTGTCATTCCTTAATATCTTCTTCAAAATATCATTTGCCATGTGCCCATGAGAAAATTCATGTCAATTCCTCTAGACATTGTGCTCTGACCATATAGCCAATTCATTCGTTCCTGCATGAAATAAGAACTAGGGTGCCGAATAAGGACACTAAAATAATTCATTTCATGCCCACTACTTTCAAATCCTTTGCCACGAACTCCCCAAAGCAGAATGGCTTCTCTCTCCCTTGCATTTTTTCCTTTTTCGTCATCTTCTTTACAAAAGGAACCTTCCAACGACCTGGCTGTAACCTCCTTCTTATCCCATTCCATTGCCTTTAATATATTTGTCCTGAAGTATCCTAGCCATTCATGACAAATCTATAGTTTTGGAAATTCTGTTCTCAGAGACTACAACCCAGCCCAACATTAGATGTGATTAAGCCCATTGGTTGGAACAGTGCAAAGCACTTCTTGTTCTGTCTTGGATTTTGGCTTTTGAAAACCCATCTTGCCGTTAAAACACAGCTACTCCTAGGAGTAAGCATACAATGTTTAATGATCTTAGGCACCTCAGTTTATACAATTAATGATTCAGATCCCTGCCCCCACAGTGCTGTGAGCCTCAGCAACAGAATACTTAAGATTTACATCGGATGAATTTGCATTTATATACTTTGCTATGCAATAGTAAGTGCATCATGTTTCACTGAGAAATTTGTCCAAAATTAATGTCTACTTAGTGATTTCTCAAAACATCACACAACCTTAAGAAACCACAATCTGCAGTTCTGACCAAGGAAGATGAAACAGAACAACAGTTTGTAGAAAGATCATTACCACTATTTTTCTTGCTGCGGTAACAGGCCAACAAACTAATCAAATATGAACTTTATATGTTGAGGTTGTATTTGACTTTTAGAAAGTGCTGATTTGTACAGTGCACCAAACAAATTAAAACAAGTACTCTTCTGCCAAGAATTCACAGTGAAAAGTCCAACTTGGACAGAAATCCTTCAGATATGTAGACAATGGGTTGGCTCATCTGTCATGCATGATGGATGAGTTAGGGGGATTAAAATCAGGATTTGCATCATAATAGATAAAAATTAGCAAAATAGAATTTCTCAGTTGGTGGCTTCAGTTTTGCCAAGGAAAAAGGAGGTCCCTTTTTCAGAAGAATTACAGTTGGCTTGCAGTTTTCATTTGAAGAGGCTTTATTCTAAATGCTGATTAACTTTCTCAATAAAGAATGAAGAACGGTTAGCTTGGATAAGTTTCAGATTCTCATACAGTCTTTTTTTTTTTAAAGCTCAGTTCTTAACTGTATATATGTGTCCAGGAAATGTAGAGTTTTTCACTGTTCACATTACATTATAGCATAAAGGAAAATTTATGGGGAAAGGAGTAATTTAATATGAAAGGAAAATTATTTTCTTGCAAGATTGGAAAGATATTCTCTGTGAGAATAAGGCCAAGTCTGTTAATGACATTGCTCATAACACCACTTTGAAGACTCATTGAATTTAGAGAGTTGCCAAAATACTCTGCTTATGTTATGCTAATGTCACACTACAACATGTGCACCTTTCACAGGGATTAACCAGGAAGGCCTAAGAATAAATGGAAGAAACAGGCAGGACTCAATTAAGTTGTTGCCTGCAAATAACATGGTCAGGTCACGCAACAGGGCTCCCCCCTTCTCCCCCCACCCCATGCATCCAGACAACTGTAAAACTGTTCTGGAGGCTTGGGGGATCTCCAGAACATGTTTAGAGGGCGTATGGAGGGAAGAGGGGAAGTCCTATTGCACAAGCAGACCTTGTTCCCTATGCACATACCCCACTTAGTGCTACGTTGGATTCGCCTCTTTAATGCAAATATATTCATGTACGCTGTCAAATGTATAGTTTAGCAAAAGATAAGGTAAAGGACCCCTGGACAGTTACGTTCAGTCAAAGGCGACTATGGGGTTGCAGAGCTCATCTCGCTTTCAGGCTGAGGGAGTCGGTGTTTGTCCACAGACAGCTTTCCGGAACATGTGGCCAGCATGACTAAACCTTCTGGTGTAACAGAACACCACGACGGAAACCAGAGCACACGGAAACACTGTTTACCTTCCCGCTGCAGTGGCACCTATTTATCTACTTGCACTGGTGTGCTTTTGAACTGTGGGACGCGGGGTGGCGCTGTGGTCTAAACCACTGAGCCTTTTGGGCTTGTTGATCAGAAGGTCGGCAGTTCGAATCCCTGCAATGGAGTGAGCTCCCGTTGCTCTGTCCCGGATCCTGTCAACCTAGCAGTTTGAAAGCACACCAGTGCAGGTGTGCACAGCTTCACAATGAAGGTTTAGGTAATGGCTTTGCTCCAGCTCAGGGAAGCTCCTACCAGCTGAAGAGGAAGACATTGCTTTGGTCCTGCCCTCCCATCAAAGCCACTGATGCCTTTCAAAAATCTGCTCCAAAGGACTGGAGATCCCTCTGGCATCTCCAGAGGGTGGGGTGAGGGTGGTCTGTGCAAGGGGAGAGAAAAACTGGCAAAAATAGGCTCCTGCTTCTGCTAGAAGGATTTATCCACCGGACCAGAAGCTTCCTGTGGACAAAAGGGAGTTCTTCCATTTGTGGATGGTGAAATTTAGGACCCACTCAGTGTAACTGACCACAGTGACATCATTTTTAAAAAATCATTCAACAGAAGTATCAAAAGTTGAATACAAAACACAGTGAATATAAAAATTTAAATAAGTGATCAAAAAGAAAAATATATATAAATGACATGGGTATATATTGTGTGGATACATAGCATTACTTTATTAATATCAGGGTACCACATAAATGTGCATTATTAAATGCCCCATAATAAAGAATATGGGTCTACTAAGTATGGAGTTCTATCATTCCAGTATAGTATAAACAAAATCAATTTTTCAATCAGTTTAATATATTTCTATCTGCCGTCACTTACACTAATTAGATTAGTCAATTTCAACTGTATAAGTCATTCTCAAAAGTTAACTAGCCAGGAATCACCAGAAGGCAGAGTAGGGGATTTCCAGTTTTGACACATCACTATTTTAGTTACAGTTAATAAATAAGCTGTCATTTCAACATCCTCCTCTGATACTATATTTTAAGGTTCTCTGTTTTTGATACAGAAAGGAATGCTGCCTCAAAAGTGTTCTCTCTAGCTACACTATCATTAGTTCAGAAGCTAGTGACTTAATAACAAAAGCTTCTTGCAGGGTAAAGCTTTAAAAACAGAAAAAGAAATCATGTTTTCATTAAGCCAACGATCATTTTGTGAAAGAGCCCGGCCCCTAAGTTTGCATACCCCTCCTATTAATAGTACACACACAAAAATCAAATGCTACAACCATCGTGACAATTCGTTTTCTGTGCCAAAGAGACTTATGTGGTTTACCTGACAATGTTTAGCACATACTTTATTTTTCCGTGTATAAGGCGTTGCTTTTTGCTAAAATAAAAAATAGGCAAAAATTAGGTGTCGTCTTACACACGGATAGTGAATCCGGGGGGGGGGGGGGACACATGCGATTAATGGCAGCAGGAAGCAGGAGATTGGCAGCGGCGATTGGGCAAGTGATTGGTAGCTGGGGCAACTGGGCAGGCGATTGGCGGATGCACCAAGTGGGCAGGTGGGCTGTTGGTGGTGGTGAGCAGGCAGGCAATTGGTGGCTACCATGAGGTGTGCGATTGGCAGTGGCTGTGGCAAGTGATCGGCAGTGGCAGGCAGGTGGGTGAGCAATTGGCGGGAGTGACTTCCCCCACCCAACAAAGCTAAACAACTTAATTTCTTAATTTGGGATTTTTAAAAAAGGGGTTGTCTTATACATGGGGACGTCTTATACCCAGAAAAATATGGTATGGCCAGTGTGGAAAATAAATTTTGCATTTGTAGCAGGTATAGAGATGTTTTTAATCTGACACAGTGTTAATCAAGAAGATCTGGAATCAGGTTACACAGTATCACAAGTTCAGATGGCCAACAAGGGCCAAGTGGAAAGTATTTAACCAATATATTTTAATTTATTTTAAATGTATCCAACCCCTAACTTTGCTATCTTAAGTGCTGAGTGAGACACTGCTTATTTGGTCAGAGCAGAATTTGTAGATATATTTTTCCAGAAGTGCAGGGCAAAAATATTTGCTCTTATTAATGAACCCACAGGCCTCCACACATACATTTTCATTAAAGACATATTTGCGCACGCACGCAACCAGCGCCCTTCATTTTCAAATTTAGGAGTAGTTTTGCCGCCACCTATTCATGATCCACCTTATGATCGGGGGGGGGGGGATTAAACTGAGCAGTTTAGAAGGACCATTCTGAATTAACAGGATAAGCTTGATCCTTTGCCACTTATGTAAAGAGATCTATAATGCGGATGACAGAGTGGGGTTGAACCGCAAGGTGCCAGGCAGGAAGAAGGTCGGGCATAGAAGATTTCTATCTCACTTGGAAGATCAGCAGCTACTTCTCCACCAAGCTTCACTTTCATCCACAAAGAACTGAAATACTGACTGGGAAATGGAAGATACTTCGCTGTAACTCCCCTGAGATAACAGCACTCAGGTGAAGTTCCTTTAAAACGTAAAAAAAAAAAATGCAGCCAGGAGAACAGCATGTGACAGTGCTCTCTAACCCTCTCTAAAAGTGACTTTCTTTTTAGATATATTAGAAAGCAAAATTACTTATAGCTTGTTTATCCTCCAATGAGCTTATATATTTGAAGCATCCTTGTGGCCTGTCATGCAGGTACAGGCTAAGTGCAAATCAAGACCATCTTTTCAGCTGAAATTTTCACATGGTAAAAGTGCCCAAGAATACAAGACTTCAGTATGCCATAGCATGAAAATCAGCTGGGGTGGAGAGAAAGAGGCTTTAATCACATTAATATGGAGGAGTAAGGACTCTTCAAGCAGCCATGAAATTAAAAGATGCCTGCTTCTTGGGGAAAAAGCAATGACAAACCTAGACAGCATCTTAAAAAGCAGAGACATCACCTTGCCAACAAAGGTCCATATAGTTAAAGCTATGGTTTTCCCAGTAGTGGTGTATGGAAGTGAGAGCTGGACCATAAAGAAGGCTGATCTCCAAAGAATTGAAGACTTTGAATTATGGTGCTGGAGGAGACCCCTGAGAGTCCCATGGATCAAACCTCTCCACTCTTAAGGAAATCAGCCCTGAGTGCTCACTGGAAGGACAGATCCTGAAGCTGAGGCTCCAATACTTTGGCCACCTCATGACAAGAGAAGACTCTCTGGAAAAGACCCTGCTGTTGGGAAAGATGGAGGGCAAAAGGAGAAGGGGGTGGCAGAGGACGAGATGGTTGGACAGTGTTATCGAAGCTACCAGCATGAGTTTGACCAAACTGCGGGAGGCAGTGGAAGACAGAAGTGCCTGGCGTGCTCTGATCCATGGGGGTCACAAAGCGTCGGACATGACTAAATGACTAAACAACAACAACAACAACAACAACAACAACAACAACAACAAAGGACTCTTCAGCCTCAAAAACAGCAGCACAGAAATCCATGCTTAGCAACTCCTTCTGCTTGATCATATATAGTCGCATTCACATTTCAAACAGGGCATCATGCAATTACTGGAAAATGGGACTCTGGTCCTAGACTGACCTTGCTTCCAGTCAAGCACACTATTGGGATGCTATGCCAGGCGGGCCACCTGACTCTGGGACCAGGATCACAATCCCACTCCCCAGAAATCGTGTGCTGCTCCTTTTGCACATGATGAAGGTGTTTCGTTTCAACAGAATGTGAGATAAAGAGACTGGCATGAGCTTAAGCATGGAAGTGAATGTTCTTTGACCTCTGGAAAGAAGAGGCGATTGGTGAGCAACCACAGAAAAACTTTCAAATATTCACATTTGTGCAGAGGCAGAGGCCAGCAGCCAGCAGCCAGCAACATTTCCCCAGCAGACTGAGTGAAGAGAGCTTAATGCTACCATCCGCATGGCATATCTCCCTTCCATTCACATTCTCTTCAGCATAGCTATCATACTGAATGGCTTTAGCTGACAGTAACTTAGAATCTTGACAGCAGCAACTTATATTTCAAGATGACCAGAGGGTTCCATTTCAGAGTTTAGAAGCACCGTGTGATATTGATTTGGGGAGCAGTCCTTGGATGGACCAGGAGTAAACAAGGGAATATTCAAATGCCATCATAGTTGCTAAGGCTGTCACAACTCTAGGAGTTAAACCGGAATCAAATGCAAGCAGATCATTAGGGAAATGTGCATGCGTTCTATATTAAAACCCAGTATTTATGAACACAATAGCTATTTTAGGGCCTCTCGCTTTTATAATTTTAGCTTTCTTTATAATCCTCTAAGACAATGACTTTCAAAAGACTTTGCCTTTTAGGTCAAATATGCAATTTCTATAGCTCCCCATCTATAGCTCCGCTGCGAGATGCAAGCCTCATTCTTAGGTTGCAAGACTGATCTCAATAATATTAACCAAAAGCAGAGGTGCAATGTTATCTTCTTAAAACTGTGTGCTTTACCTGTCTGCTAACAACCAAAGTGGCATTATGTTATTTTAATCCAGATTAGTTTGTCATGTCAAGATGCTAAACATCAACATTATACTCACACAGTTTGTAACACTAAAAGAGATGGATACATGTTCCAAAAAGTGGACACATTGAATTTGTGTCTTATCCTCCTGTAGAACAAATTTCTCAACAAGTCGCTTCATTGTCTCGGTCTCTCAACCCTAGCCCTACCTTCATTCACAGATCACGCAGCTGCTTTAGATAATCAATGGGTCAAAGCCACACCCCAAATCATATTTTATTCCAAGTCCTCTTTACCAATTTGACCAATTGTTACTAAAATTCCTGATTAGGGGCTGTGTCTAATGCTGTGCAAGTGAAGTTCCACTCACACAGTAGGGAATTATCCTTCTCCTTCCCTGTAGCCCCCTGTGCACCCCCAAATTCTGCTACTGCAGGTTCCCCAATCCTCTGGAGAAGATTTTGAGGGTGCACAGGGGTCTACAGGGGAGCGGAGGAGCAAGTTTCATTGTGCAAGCAGAAGTCTGCTCCACAAGTGGGGGGGGGACAGCATTGGATACAATCCCTAGTACCTTCCCAGCTGCTTTTGCTGCAATACAGTCGTACCTTGGTTCTCGAACAGAATCCGTTCTGGAAGTCCGTTCGACTTACGAAACCATTTGATAAACAAGGCGTGGCTTCCAATTGGCTTCAGGACATTGGACCCTCGGCTTCAAAAAAATGTTCGCAAACCAGAATACCCACTTCCAAGTTTGAGGTGTTCAGGAGCCAAAATGTTTGAGTCACAAGGCATTTGAGAACCAAGGTGTGACTGTATATTTAATTCTGCTCGCGAAATAGAATTCCCTGTATTCCATGCCCCTTTCATCCCACACACCATGACCACATCTACAGCACACACACACACACACACACACACACACACAATATTAGTAGATATAGTACTGCTTTATCTATTTTACAGCAGAAGCACTTAGGCAAGATATTGTATCCCAGTGCAACATGTACTTAACTGGGGACATACCTGTGTGGTGAAAGATGTGATTTGCATTTGCCATTCGTGTTGAAATGAATTCAGCATTGTACTAAGGTGATTGTTCTGGCCAAGCATTCTGGCTTACCGGATGGAACAGTTCAAACTCTTCTTCACCCTAAGTGCTGTTCGAGGGGTTTCCCTACCCCCCAGGTCAATTTCAGAGGTGCAAGGAGGGCACACAGGTGGGGGTGAAGCTCAGCTGCCCAAGCAGAAGTTGTTGCACAGAGCTTCTGCTGACAGGACTCATTGGTTGAATCCCACCCCCTTAATTTATGGCATCTCCAATTGAACCTTCTCATGTAATATAGGCAGAAAATTCCTCTGGCCTAGAGAGACCATTGACCTAAATCTGTGTAAGGTGAGGCTTTGTATCCTGTATCATATTATGCAAGAACTGTGTGTAGATCTTTGTGCCAACACTTCTATATTACATTCTCATCCGTATTGTGCCTTTGGCAATATACAGGGGTACATGCATATGTGCATTTTAACACTTTTCTTGTGGACACTCTCAGTTTATTTCTTCTGCTCATTTCATCCAGAAGAGACTGAAATTCAGTCTATAAAAATGGATTACTGGGGGTGTTCCCCCCACACAGAGATCCTTGAACACCCACCCCAATATTCAAGGGTGTGTGGCAAAAGACACATCTCTGTAGGAAAGCAACTCTATACTTACTAGGCCAAATACTAACTGTCTAACCAAGAGATAAAAGTATTGATTAAAAGGGCCTTGGAAATTCTGCTTCATTGCTTTACTTAAACATAAATATTGCATTAGCCCAAAAGCTCAGGGCAGGCATGCTGAAAAACAGGTAGAAAACATTAACAACAACAACAACAACAACAACAACAACAACAACTAGAGTACAACCCAGCCAGCAAGGGACAGTGTAGTTTGGTCATAGCTGCTTTAAAATACAAAGATTGGCTTCTGATGAAACTCGTAAGAGAGGGATGTTACAATAATTACAGTATTATTTGATTATTGACAGGTGCTATGAATTGTACCAAATGCCACAACAGAAGGTAGGCTGTATGCAGTAGCTTTTAATACCGCTCTTCTGCATTACCCTAGATTTCCCTGGCTGGGAGGCCTCATTAAACTGCCATGGTCTCCCTCCTTGGCTGCCCTCACTCCAGCAACCAGTGCTACCACCAGCATGGATCCCTTCCAGTCCAAAGGCTCTCCTCTTGTACAACTCCAATCACTCCACAGGCAGTCCCCTCAATATAGAGGCTTACCTTATTTCCATCATTTCCTACACCTTGAGCAGTTAGCTTTGCAGCTGTAAACGTCTTTTAACACGTTTTTTATTGTGCATTATATTGTAGCAACACCTGCCCCGCCCAGTCACAGTGAACGTCACCCTCAGTTGAGGGTTGCTCACGGGGCACAAGTCACAAGGAGTGAAATGAAGCGTAGTTACCCCTACAGGGTTGTAAAAGGTTTATATAAAGGCATTAAAAAGCAAGGGGCTGAATACATATTTGTTAGGAACAAAATGAAAGGTTGTTTCTGGTGAAGCTTACAGCAGCGATGTGTTTTCTGTCAGGGAAATTTATAGCCCTCTGTCAAGAGCAGGAGTGAGTCACAAAGATTTCCAGGTGCCATGTGTCAGGTTTTTCATTTCCTCAACTAGACTAAAGTACATTATCACCCTAATACAAGCAAGCTTTTGGCATATATTTATCATGTGAACATGTGTGGCCGAGTTTCCTCAACTTCAAAAGAGCCACCGTTTCTCATGGGGGGGATTCCAGAATTTTCGAGCTTTAGTATTCCTAAACAGCAACGCTCCATCGTCTCTTCCTGCTCTTGCCCAGTGAAAATGTGAGCTGCTTGCGGAGAGCATACTTGTCCTGCTCTTAAATAAAAATCTTCAAACTTATTGACTAAAATAATGACTCAAAACGTTGATCTGCACATTAGAGTCCGCACTGATTCCATGGAATGAGAACAAGAGTAAAAGAGCCTATGGCTTGAAGTAGGCATTATGGAGGATGTGAGCCAAGTTTTGCTGGTGATCCAAAATCCTTAAGGGTGGTTAAATCGAAAAGGGAAGGCATATATCAACTGCTACACAAGTGCTCCAAGACAAGTGGCGTTGCACAGATATTGATGACAGATTAATGTTTAGGATGAAAAGAAAGTGAAAAGAAAGTGGCAAAATAATGATCAGTTATCCAACCAAATGCTTTTGAATCTATACACTTCTTTCAGTTCGGGTGCATTACTATTACTAGACACAGGATATTAACAGTGTGATTGGATAAAAAAAATAGATGTTACCAATATTCTCAGCTTGCATGTGCACTTGCCTGATATATGGTAGTAAATGGCACTTGGCATGGAGTGATGGCAAGTTTCCATGCAGTCAAGAGCCCTATAGACCTACCATCCTTCTTCAATATTTTTTTTGGCCCCATATTCTTGCCCTGTCAAGCTGATAAGTTGCTCAAAGGAAAATGGGAGCACAGTAAAACCGTAATTATTTCCCAATACCTTTTTCACCTGTTCAGTAAGGCATGAGCACAGTGCATTTTGCTGCAAGGATAAGCTCACGAATTCCTTTTCTGTCCTTGGTATATAAAATATTAAAAATCTAACTGTAAAGTTCTTCCGAATGCTCAACAAGTCATTATGGCACATTTTCTGACTCGAGATACAGCATATATACAAACAGGGGAGGCTTATTCAAACTCTGAACTGGCATGAATATGGATCGCTTCTCTATTGTGATAAGTATGCATGTAAATTATCAATAAATTGCATCAAATCTAAAACCTCCAACCGTCTTTGAGCATTTGCACTTTACACATTAGACTATCATCAGTGAGCTCCATTAAGGCATCTCAGAATCATTTGCAACATGTGTTAACTGGGAGGCCAGGGGAAATACTTGAAGGTGGACATTTATGTATTTCCATTATTTAAACCCTTTTAATGCAGCTACTTTCATAGTTTATAAATGTTTGATTTAAAATATAGCCATTTTATCATTTGTACCACATTTACCTCATCTTACCACTATTCTGACTGGATGAGAGTCTAATGTAGTCTACACTGTCTGGTCAATTATGGCATGGACGCTGGGGACCAATTAATGCCATCCATAAAAGCCTGAATCATTCTGTCAATTAACTAGAACTAACTATGTCATCAGATATATTACTGGTGAGCAAGTCTATTTGGTTGCAATATGTCTTGAAGGAGAGCAGTATCAAATGAATCACAATTGACTTGGACAACTGCTAGCATAATTTCAGAAGATGAAAAGACAAATGTGGTAGTTATTAGTGGTCCCCTGAGGAATTACGGCCAAGCAATTGTAATGTGCTAAGACTGCGCTAGCAGGTGCCCACAGCACAAATCAGGAAGAGGGTTAAATCAATATTTTCAATTTCTTTGGATCAATTCAGTGTTTGAACGAGATGGAAACTTGTTAGCAATTGGCAGAATGTGTAAATGAAAAGTCAAACTTCTTATTATTTGTTAAAAGGGAACGGGCGCACTGCATCATGCCCTTGGCACAAAGTAGCGCTTTCATGATCCAGTTGCTTGGGCATTCGCTGAGAATCAAGCAGTTCTTAAATTTTAATAGAGTGCAAAAGGTTAGTTGTATACACGTTGACAATTCAAGAGCTTTAAAAATGATTGAAGTGTCAATAGGAATGTTTTTGAGGTGTGACAACAGTACAGTTATTAATGATTAGTGCAAGAACCAGCAAGAAAAAGAAATAGTTGACTGCTTGAGAGAAAGAGTCCCACCAAGAATGCACCTTAATATCTGACACATTTGTTCTTTTACACGTGAAAATAGAACTGGGGTGGTTTTAAAGTTTATCTCTCTAACCATTAAACATCGCAGGCAAACCTCTTCTATTCACATGACTTGTAAATGACTCTATTAAATGCTGCAGCGTTTACATAGTCATGTTTCTTAAGAGGAAATTAACATGCAGGAAAAACTAATTTTGCCATCAGAAGATACTCTTCTGCATTGACTACAGGTGTGCAACATATTATCATAGTCTAGTGAGTTTAAATAAACAGTAGAATCCTGTGTAGTCTGAATGTATGTCTATGTTTCCGAGCACAATTCAAAGTGTTGGTGCTGACCTTTAAAGCCCTAAATGGCCTCGGTCCTGTATACCTAAAGGAGCGTTTCCACCTCCATCATTCAGCCCGGACACTGAGGTCCAGCGCAGAGGGCCTTCTGCTGGTTCCCTCACTGTGAGAAGCGAAGTTACAGGGAACCAGGCAGGGGGACTTCTCTGTAGTTCTCTCTATGGAAACCTTCCCTTCAGATGTCAAGGAAATAAACAACTATCTGACTTTTAGAAGACATCTGAAGGCAGCCCTGTTTAGGGAAGTTTTTAATGTTTGATTGTGTTTTTAATATTCTATTGGGAGCCACCCAGAGTGGCTGGAGAAACCCAGCCAGATGGACAGGGTATAAATAATAAGTTGTTGTTGTTGTTATTTCAATGTAAGCAAGTACAGTGGTACCTTGGGTTAAGTACTTAATTCGTTCCGGAGGGCCATACTTAACCTAAAACTGTTCTTAACCTGAAGCACCACTTTAGCTAATGGGGCCTCCTGCAGCTGCCGCGCCGCTGGAGCACGATTTCTGTTCTCATCCTGAAGCAAAGTTCTTAACCTGAAGCACTATTTCTGGGTTAGCGGAGTCTGTAACCTGAAGCGTATGTAACCTGAAGCATATGTAACCTGAGGTACCACTGTACAGGATTTCAACCTTGGGGCAGAATTCAACAAAGTAGTTCCACTAGTGCATGGATTTCTGGCTGTACAACATAACTTCCTCTCTCCTCTCCTCTCCTCTCCTCTCCTTCTGTGCCCCTAAATCTGTTATGGGGTTTCCCAGTCCTCCAGAGCAGATTTGGAAAGGCCATCAGCAGGGAAAGAGTAGCAAGTTGTACAAACAGAAATCCTTGCTCTACTGGAACTACTTCACTGAACACTGCGCTTAATCTCTCTCAACTATATCCTTAGGGAAACATACAAACTGGACTTGAGTGCTTGTTGGAACTTTTAGTAACTGACGTTACTATTTTCACTTCTAGATTTGCCCCAGTTGGTTTCACTCATTTCAGCATGGACCTTTTTGGTGATACAAGTTGCAGAACTTGAGTGGGGATGGGCTGATCCAAATCAGGCCTACAATGGAAAGCAAAGAGTTCAAGACCCAAGCTAGGTTTCCAGTCTGGCTTGGGAGACCTGCACTGCCTATTTGTTAAAGGAGGGTAGGAGGAGCCTGCAGAGCTAAGTGACTAATGCCATGTGTAGTTTGGCCTCACACAGAAAATTGTTGCTTCACCATATAAATGGCTATAATTTTATAGCACTATACCTAATCGTGTTAAATATATTTTTTATTTTCTACATTCTCAGGCATGACAACATGCTAGCAATCTTTAAATCCATAAAGAATGTCAAAGATTATATTTTGATATTTCCTTAACATGGGCCCCCATACAACAGACTCTCTTGTCCTTTAAAGTTGAATTACGATGAGGCTCAACTTTTTCAAATCAAGGTTCAGAAAAAGAAAAAGAAGTCAACAGAAAAAAACTGTGAAATTTGAAACCAGCCCACACATCGTTCAAGAAAAATCAAAAGCCTGTGTCTCCCACTCAGTTCAGACACACCCCAGTTTCTATTCTAGAAAAGCACATATTCTGTTTATAAGCCAAGAAGCTAATTGACTCAATTGTCTACTGTATAAGAAAGCTATAAAACAAAGACACAGAGAACAATAGGAACATACAGCTCTTTTAATGGCATTACAAGAGTTTACTGTTTAACAATGGCACTGATTAGGGAACAAATGGATGAATTGTTTCATGCAGTTGCCACATAATATGAAGAATGCATAATTTAATTGAGAACTGTATGTCTAGTCATAAAATGCATCTTCTGTGGTATAGTAAACTGGCTTTATATTCAGCACTTATGAACACACTCTCTAAAGATACACATGAAAGATCAACTCTATATAATTCTTTGGAATCTGCTACATCAGCAATCCTCATTTCTTTGTGAAAACACTATTTGTAGCTCAGTCTAAGTTCAATAGCAAGGTGGTACAACTGATTTCATGGGAACCTACTTGCAAATATCTTCCTTTGCTTGTTTTAGTACACCTAAGGTAAAGGTAAAGGGACCCCTGACCATTAGGTCCAGTTGCGGACGACTCTGGGATTGCACGCTCATCTCGCTCTGTAGGCCGCGGGAGCTGGCGTTTGTCCGCAGCCAGCTTCCGGGTCATATGGCCAGCATGACTAAGCCACTTCTGGCGAACCAGAGCAGCGCACGGAAACACCGTTTACCTTCCCGCCGGAGCGGTACCTATTTATCTACTTGCACTTTGATGTGCTTTCAAACTGCTAGGCAGGCAGGAGCAGGAACTGAACAATGGGAGCTTACCCCGTCAAGGGGATTCGAACCGCTGACCTTCTGATTGGCAAGCCCTAGGCTCTGTGGTTTAGACCACAGTGCCACCCATGTCCACCTAATCTGACTTTTTAAATAGAAAACACTAGTTCTGAACAAATGACTTTGTTCATTTAAATATTTATTAAGTGCTCTTCATCAGAGGATTTTTATCAGTGAAAAACAATTCGTACAATATGATGGGTAGTATTCAACTTCATTTTACTCAGAATAGACTGATGGGAATCAATCAACATAACTAAGTTAAGTCCATTAATTTCACCAGGTCTCCTGTGAGTAAAAACTAACTGAAAACTGCCCATAAACACAATATTAAACAAAAGAAAATACAAGGCAGACTAAAAATATTTTAAAAATATATAAAATCAAGGAAGGGGGGGGAGCAGTTCCAACTAAGATTCTATCTAAAACACCTAAGAGAAAAGGAAGATGAGGTAAAGAATCTGCTAGACTGTCTGCTTGCTCACAAGTAGCCCACACAGCAATCAGCCAGGATGGGCAGCAGATTAGGAAGGGCCATAGCTCAAGGACAGAGTGCATGCTTTGAATGCAGAGGGTCCCAAATTCAGTCACCAGCATGAAACTCAGGAAAGCCTCTACCAGTCAGCGGTAGAGTCAAACTCACGAGCCTGCCCAGCCTGATGAAGAAAGAAGAGAAGGGGAAGCCTCATGGAGCTGCTCTAAGAGCCTCTACCATGCCTTCACGGCAGGCTCTTGACACCGGCAAGAGAAGTCTTGCTCCCACTGCGGCTACTGGCATGTAATGGAGACATTAATATGTGTGAAACACCACATGACACGAAGCATTAAGAAAGCAAAGACAAGAAATGGCAAAAAGCTATCAGTACGTAGCCTTCTCATGCTTAGAAGAAAGACCAGCTGAGGACGTCATGCCATTTTTGGGGCACCCAGGAAGGCTGCAGAGTTTGGCCACTGGAAATATGATTTGTAAAATGAAAGAAAGGGCACTTATACAACCTACTGGCCACCTTGAAAGTAAGAACGGTGAATTTTTTCCTGAAATTTCCTCTTCCCTTTGAAAGTTTTCAAATGCAACATTAATTGCCAAAAAGTGGTGGAAAAAATGTGAGAGAAATTTTGAACATAGTGCTAAACTGCCTATTTGTTATCAGCACTATTTGCCATGCTCATCTAGTATTCCAAAACTAACTGCATGAAATAAAATATACACAAACAGCTATATATTATTTCTAGGAATGTGTTATATTTCAGCTAACAGCATTCTGAAAACAATCTGCTTAACAAACATCTGGCCAGAAACTTGGAGCTGAAGAGATTTCCATGCCCCTCTTGCCAATGAGATTTAAAACACTGTTGCTTTCTAGTAATTACGAAATGCTCCAACATGCATAAGAACAATGGGGAATATCCTTTTTTTCTCCCTTTAAGGCAATAATAACATCTTAGTTCCCTGCTTATTTGTTCTGCGGAAGTGATTTTTTAAAAAGTCATAAAAAAGACAAGTTCAATAGCAGTGACGTTATGGGGAATGTAAATATATGTTCAATGGCTTATGGAAATCAGTACAAAATAACCTAAACAGAACGTCAAGTTATATGCGTGATTGACTCTGACCGCCACCGACGCATCAAAATGTATGTGTGTGTGTGATATATATCCAACTCAGAGCTGACTCAGTTATCTTCCCTATTGTCAGTCATATCTATTTAACATCAAAACAGTGGATTCCAGAGGCAGAGAGTTAGATGCGAGTCTGACAGTTCATAAAGTTACAAAGATGAGCACCTTCTGGCCACTTTTCAACATGTCTTGCTTTGGAGTTCATGTGTGATTCATTTAAACTGGAAATCAATGTTTCTGTGTAAGATTTCTATGAGGATTACCCTCAGGGAAGGCATATACGCCATGGAGAGAAAGTAACTCAAGGAAATTTAATTAGAAGCCTTAAATGTACAGCATGTATACTTAGCTAATCGGATCAATTGCAGCCCACTAGCAAAGCATATTCTAATTATCAAGACAGATGAAATTTTGCCACCTCTCAGCAGTGGTGCAAGTCACCTTCAGGAAAATAAGAGAAGCCAGGCAAGGTTTTTTCGTACTCTGTACACCATCGAGTTTTTCTGCTTGCATTTTGCAGAGAAACCCCCTGTGGACTTTTGATTTGTTAAAGGTGGTTTTATCACATAGATTTTCTAGTGAAAGACACCTACCATTCCAAAGAGCCAGATCCTTTTCAGAACAGGGCTGCTATTCTACCTACCGAGTCTAAAAGAGCTTTAATTTCAAGGCCATCTTGAAATTAATTCATGAAAACAAAATACAGATCCTCAGTTCTCACATCTAAAGTGTGGTACTAAGTAAAAATATATGCATATTTTAGCACCAGCATATAAGTGAATGTACCATACAAATGCGTCTATCTACCCTAATTGAAGTTTGTAGCATAGAATCACAGAATCATAGAATCTTAAGAGTTAGAAGGGACCCAATGATCATCTAGTCCAATCCCCTGCAGTGCAGGAATCTCATAATTACTAGCATAATCCTATCCTATGGACCTTCACTTGAAATTTAGTCTCATTGTGTTCAGGACCTACTCCAAGAAGGAATGCATAGGATTACTGTGTAAAGTTGCAGTCTTAAATACTCTTACTAAATACCCAAAGGCTCACTTGGTGGGGACACAGGAGAGGGCCTTCTCAGTGGCTGCTCTCAGACTTTGACATGCCCTCCCTAGAGAAGCTAGCCAGGTACCCTCCTTGCTGTCCTTCGGCGGGCAGCCAAAATCTTTCTTCTTCCAATAGGCTTTGGGGAATTGACTGCTTTTAATTAAAGGGCTGGTGCCATGCTGCTTTTATTGTAGTTACTGGCATGTTTTAAACAGATTTTATAGGACTTCTGGGTTAGCACCTCCGGCAATGGCTTTTGCTTTTTTATATGTACTGTAATGTATTGATTTGTATTGTTTCTTTTTTTTCTTTCTTTTTTCTCTTTCTTTTTTACTTCTCTCTTTAATTCTTAAACTTTTAATAAATATTATTTAAAAAAATAAATAAACAGATTTTATATATGCATATAGTTTTAATTCTATCAATGTTTAATTGCATTTTAATAATTGATTTTTCTGCATTTTTAGTGGTTCCAGTTTTTATCTGTATGCTGCTTTGAATCCCATCAGGGGAAAGGTGGGTATAAATAAATATATAATAATAAGACTATAAATCCCACTGAACTCAGAGAAAGATTCAGTTTTTAAAATCTTGTTTTCAATGTACATTGTTTGGATATCTTAGGGGCTAAATGTATTTATCATCACTGCTCTTATTTTTGGCTAATCTGCTGAAATACACTTCCATTATTTCTTCCACAGAGCTGTCATAAAAACCTTTCCAAAGAAACTTGTAAATGTATAAAAGATTAAAACCCCAATCCTGAAAGTTATATGGTTGTGAATGCTACTGATTTCAGTTAAACTCACTTCTAAGTAAGAAAATACAGGATCAAAGCCATAAACATATTTTTAACTATCAGTAACAAAGAAGTAGCTGATAAGCTCAAGGTTTTCTTCTAACCTCTTTGATGAAATGGGTACTGACCTACAGGTGTTCATGCTATAGTAAATTTTCTAGACTTTCAAGGTGAAACCTTCACCATGAATAGCTGTCACGAACAAGGTAAGTTCCTAGAACTTGTACTTGATCTATTGAACCACTTGACAGACTGTCAAGAGAAAGCATCATATAATTAGAATAAAAGGAAGCATCCACATTTCAACTTTCCTCCTGAACTGTCATGTTTGAACACCTTGGACATTTTGCAGGCGATAAAATGTTCAGTGCACTAGTTGGAGTCTGCTTTCTGCGTCCATTTACGTTTCACGTGTAGTCCATCTAGATGTGTTTGGAGAAGGACAAAGATACTTGTGGATTTGAGCATGCATCTCAAGAGGAAGCCTACATAGCATTGTTAATGACGATGCCAGGGGTAGAAGCCGGACCTTGAAGCTGATGTACAATATGTATGTTACAGGCATGATGTAATGACTGCTATTGTGGCACTCATCATGCACTTGAGTACAGTGGTACCTCGGGTTAAGAACTTAATTCGTTCTGGAGGTCTGTTCTTAACCTGAAACTGTTCTTAACCTGAAGCACCACTTTAGCTAATGGGGCCTCCTGCTGCCGCTGCGCCACCGGAGCATGATTTCTGTTCTCATCCTGAAGCAAAGTTCTTAACCTGAGGTACTATTTCTGGGTTAGCGGAGTCTGTAACCTGAAGCGTCTGTAACCCGAGGTACCACTGTAAATCGATTCCATGCTGTCAGGATGTTGTCAGCAGCTCCCGGCTCATTGCCCAGGAAAGCATGAAGAAAAGTTTCTTACAGTCCTTTTTTTATTTCAAACTTTACAGAGGGAGCCTATAGAACCCAGCTTCTTGGATAATGGCATTGTCCCGAGTGAATCTCCACCCCCAGCCCCTGTCTCTCCCACTTCCTCATTCATCATCATCATCATCATCATCATCACCTCCTCTACGGGTGCCACTCTGTCTTAGAGCTCTTTTCTGCTTTTAAGGTTCTGGGAGATGGTGGGTCTGGAATGCTTTCTATTGACAACGTGTCAGCCAGCTGCTGTTCTGGCTCTGCCTGCTCCTCCTCTCCCATTATTTCCCAACTTTTCCCCTCATCTGCCTCTGAGCTGTGACCCCTGCAAACCACTACTGTAAATCTGTACTGTCTTCTTCTTCTTCCTCCTCCTCCCTGAAAGGGTCAGGATGGGGAGGCGGTCTCAACCACTGCTCCTCCTCCTCTGCCCAGTCCCTGACACATGAGCTCCAGTAAATCGCCTGAGAAAAGCAGATCACTCGGGTCACGACCACAGCAGCACGACAGGGAGGCTGGTGTTGCTGTAGTATGGGTGCCAAATGACCGACTTGTACTAAGGGCAAGCCGTCACTGTGACAAACGTATGACGTCAATAGAAAAAGTATATATGTAGATAGGAGCCAGCTCAAAAGCTGTTATGCTTGATGACTAATACTGCTGAAAATTTCAGCTTTCATGTTGGAATAAAGAGTTGCCGTCCCTCATTGTTGAAGACAAAAGCCTGAATGTGTACATACAACAACAAGCTCAGACACTAGGAAAGGATTGAAGCATCAAGTGCTTAGGAAATAAGGCATTCGAACTCACGGCTCATAACTCTAGCATGATGACTCTCATCATTTAGCACTTTTTATCTGACAACAGAACTTTTAATGTTACAGTCTCTGCATTCAGATGTTTCAAAAGCAAATGTTTCCACTAAGGCTGAGCTGAAACGGGTAAAGGGTACATTTTGCAAACACTTTAACAGCAAGAAAAAGCATCTTCCCTTCATTTATCCTTTTTTTTTCCACAGAGGGCTGCAAAAAGGGGGTGAAAATGTTCAGCCATTTGCAGGGAAGGCAAATGGAGGACAAGTACCGGTAAATATTTGCAATGCAGAAAGATGTGGAGGGTCAGCCTACCCCACTTCCCCCCTCCTCTCTCCAGCCACTTATTCACAGTTATTTTCATTGGGCCTTAGCAGTGTCATGTGACCAAGTGGCTTCATGACATCATGATGTTATCACACTCACTACATGACCAGGAAGAGAGAGAGCTGATTATAAATAAATAAATAAATAAATAAATAAATAAATAAATGGATGGATGGCTCTGGAGCAGTAGCCAAGAAAGGCAGTGAATAGGTGCAAAATAGTAATAATTTGCATTTTCCAATGAAAATGTTGTCTTGCACCCAAAGGTACTACTTTTGTGTTCAAAATGAAATCACACGAGCATTTATTGCAAGCCTATTCTTGTACTCTAAAGATGCAGTTTGATGAACTGACTGAAACCCCAGTTGTGGCTGCAGTCGATGCATGGGGTGGGGGTGCGAGGGGTCTCAAGGAGCCACAAGACAGTAATTAGACTCAAAATATTTTATTTCTAACTGGCACAACGCTCTCTATCTGCCTCGGCTGCAATGTGTGTACATGTCAATACAAATTAGCATAAACAGTAATTATCTGGGCTGTAGTATTACGCATTGCAAACATCATTTTCTTTATTTTCCTTTTTTTAAAAAAACAAAACCAAAACCCTTCCAGATTGCTCAGCACTAACACACACAAAAAGCCACCACCCTCCGAAGTATAATATCTATGCAGTTAGCACAGCATATAATCACTGTGTGCTCTGAAGATTTCACAAACATATTTGTAAACAGCATAAATTAAATGGCCTCATGCAATAATTGCATGTTTATCTGTGCCCTCTAAAACATAGGGTTACTAATACTTACATCTTTTTAAACATGTGCTTTGGCGAACGCACAATGTGTAAAGGGCTCTGGCACCGAAGGCCACGGGTGAGCACTTTCGGCAGTTGGCAACTCCAGACAATGTTCCCTCAGGGTGTGCTTCCCTGAGTGCAAGCCTTATGCGCTGGCATATCCTCCAGCACAAATCTCATATTAAGCCCTAGTTTTATTCCACGCAAAATACTCTGTGAGGTCACGGGCACTGGAAGTACTCCAGGATTTAAGGGGCCTACCAGGGGTGTTGCTAAGCACTGAGTGAGCTAACCTCTGGAAACCTGACCCACTTAGCATTGTCCCATGTGAGCAGCATTGAGAGGATCTGATGGTTTCCTCTCCAGGCCCTCATGCTCCTCTGTCGCTATTCCAAAGAAGAGCCCATGCCACTATCGTATGGGAAACAAGACACGAATGGCAAAATAATTGCCACTGCTGCATATAATGTCAACCAAAACTCAGGTCTCCAGCTGTTCTTGAACTGTAACTTCCATCATTTCTGGATATCAGGACCAGTGGTCAGGGATGATAGGAATTGTAGTCCAAAAACAGCTGGAGGTCCAAGTTTGGGAAACCCTGCGTGAAACCATAGCTTAGCTCTCCACAGTGAAGCCTCCACGAATTTGGAGAAGATAACCTATGCATATAGAGTTTGCACGAATATAGGTATGGACGTTGAGGCAGGACAGGTTGGTTCTCATGGTACCAAAGGAACTCCTAGCGAGTGAGAGTTAGATATGAGCTGAGCCTCTGCCTCCAAACCTACCTCTCTTATATTTCGGTTGCTGCAGTTACTAGGGTCCTACACCTTACTTGGGGCTTAGGGCAGTTGCTCCTTGGTAAGAACATTGAGGAACCCTGCTCATCATGGGGGAAACAGATAACTCAGCCCCAGCCTTTCACAACCCACAATGTCCATTTTCCTCCCTCGAGTGTCAGCTTCTGCCTTCTCTAGGCCTTCTCTTCTGCCTCCTCTTTGGCATGACTTCTCCAAGGCTCATAAGCCATCAGGCTAAGTCTGCAAGTTTGCAGACTCTCATCACTGCCTGGCTGCAATATTGGACTCAATGATGGAGCAGGTCCATAGCTTTAGGCTCCTCCTAGAGCCAATGTTTTCAGTAAGCAGCCTTAGTGGTGCAGAGTGACTTCTATCCGCTGGTAGTTGAACTCTTTGCAGTCTGTGCTCCGGTAACCTCTAGGATACTTTGCTACAGTATCTCTCTGATGAAAGAGACCAGAAGTTCAGCTGTGATATTCCTCTACTCACAGGCATTTAATGGTTGGTTAATTCTACATCTTTCCATACTTGATTATCCCTGATCTTTTGTCCACTGGTATCGTGTGATGATATTTCAGTAGTGTTAAAACTATTTTGTAATACAATTGTGTTTGTTTGTTTTTTGTATATTTTAAACTGTTGTAAGTCATCTTGAGTGTTTTCTTTTTAAAAAGAAACAAGCATTTAAGAAATTTAGTAAAACTAAACTAATAATCTGCCCTACCATAACCTAGCTCCAGACCATCCTGGCTGATGTATAGTGAACAAGCAGCTGGTTTATAAACTTCTTCCCCACGGCTGTCTTTTATTGTATTTAATTTCTATATACAGTATTGTATTTTCAGTATTGTTTTGGTGCAAGCCATGGAGGGAATGTTTATTGATGGGTGGGCATATAAATTTCACAAGTGCAAAACTAAAAAGAAAGGCATGGATGTTGTTGTTGTTTAGTCGTTTAGTCGTGTCCGACTCTTCGTGACCCCCGTGGACCAAAGCACGCCAGGCATTTCTGTCTTCCACTGCCTCCCGCAGTTTGGTCAAACTCATGCTGGTAGCTTCGAGAACACTATCCAACCATCTCATCCTCTGTCGTCCCCTTCTCCTTGTGCCCTCCATCTTTCCCAACATCAGGGTATTTTCCAGGGAGTCTTCTCTTCTCATGAGGTGGCCAAAGTATTGGAGTCTCAGCTTCACGATCTGTCCTTCCAGTGAGCACTCAGGGCTGATTTCCTTAAGAATGGAGAGGTTTGATCTTCTTGCAGTCCATGGGACTCTCAAGAGTCTCCTCCAGCACCATAATTCAAAAGCATCAATTCTTCGGCGATCAGCCTTCTTTATGGTCCAGCTCTCACTTCCATACATCACTACTGGGAAAACCATAGTTTTACTATACGGACCTTTATTGGCAAGGTGATGTCTCTACTTTTTAAGATGCTATCTAGGTTTGACATGGATGTAGCTGCATCTTAATTATTCATTTATTGAAGTGTTTATATATTAAAAGGTAAAGGACCCCTGACAGTTAAGTCCAGTCACGAACGACTCTGGGGTTGCGGCGCTTATCTCACTTTACTGGCTGAGGGAGCTGGCGTTTGTCCGCAGACAGTTTTTCTGGGTCATGTGGCCAGCATGACTAAGCCGCTTCTGGCGAAACCAGAGCAGCGCACAGAAATGCTATTTACCTTCCCACCAGAGCGGTACCTATTGATCTACTTCCACTTTGACGTGCTTTCAAACTGCTAAGTTGGCAGGAGCAGGGACCAAACAACTGGAGCTCATCCCGTCTTGGGGATTTGGACCAGCATACAACCATATGTAAACAATAAAACCTGAAAAACCATTAAAAACATGGTTGCATTTGCCAAAGTGGATTGCAGCACCTCTTTATCACTATAATTTGTAATACCTTACATTTGATGCAAGCTGATCAATGAGAAGATTCCAGCGCTGAACAGTGGCAACAGACACTATGGTAGCACACATACATAAGCCATGTCGCTCACAAGAGGTATATTGGGAATCTGGTGAAGGATGCACACTGATGATTCATGTACTTGGGCATTTTAGTATACCTGAAGGAGCGTCTCCACCCCCATCATTCAGCCCAGACACTGAGGTCCAGTGCAGAGGGCCTTCTGGTGGTTCCCTCATTGCGAGACACAAAGTTACAGGGAACCAGGCATAGGGCCTTCTCAGTAGTGGTGCCCGCCCTGTGGAACGCCCTCCCATCAGATGTCAAGGAAATAAGCAACTATCTGACTTTTAGAAGACATCTGAAGGCAGTCCTGTTAGGGAAGTTTTTAATGTTTGATCTTTTATCATGTTTTAAATATTCTGTTGGAAGCCTCCCAGAGTGGCTGGGGAAACCCAGTCAGATGGGCTGGGTATAAATAAAAATTATTATTATTATTATTATTATTATTATTATTATTATTATTATTATTATTATACCACAATATCACAAACATGTTGACAGAAACCTGCAAGGGTCCAAAACAAGCTTTCATAAGGAAATTGTAAGTATCAGACAAATATAGCAAATATCTATAGCATTAGTGTTATACAATGATTTTGCCTTTAGAGCTTCTGGATTTATTTGATTTTGGCAGACTCTAAATCTTAAATGTTGCCACTGAAAGCAACTTACAAAACATTACTTTAAAAACTTTATCAGAGAAACAAAGTCAGCGCAATCTAATCTTGCAATGCCTGATAAAACAAGCAGATCCTCAAATCAGGCTCATCCGCCTGGAATGATACAACCTCTAGATAAGTTGTGGCTTGCGAAAAGCAGCGTGCAAGTTTAATTCAAATTAAATAAATAGCCGCATGAGCTTAATTAGACAAAAGCTATATTCAGTAGTTTAATTAGAATCAAGATTAAGCTGCTTGGAATAATCTAAAATGATATTATAGGCACAAAAAGAATTAGGAAGGCTAAAGACAAACGTTGAACATTATAATGTATGACATACAACTTCATTTCCCACTCCTTAAACATGCCGGTGTGAAGAGAGTTACATTATCCATTGATCTAAGGCAACTGCATTGCTTTCAGCACCTACTAAAAACTCTTTTTGTTCCAACAAGCCTAGCCAGGCATGGCATTTTGGCACATGATTTTAGTAGGTACAAGTGTTTTAAAATTACTGGGTTTTCTTCTGTATTTTAATTTTTTATGTATCAATATTGGTTATTTATAGGCATTTTTAAAAAATATTTTAGACTGTATTCTAAACTGCTTGGAAGTTAGATCACTTAGAACCAGTAAACTGCTTAGAACCACTCAGAGTTCCAGTAAATGGTATATAAATTTTGTTAAATAAATAAAATATTGCATCGAATGTCCAAAGTATTCTTCAGTGTTTTGTCATGAGAGAGGTGAACAGAGAGAAGAATACCAAAACGTATCATACACAGGTATATTTAATATGAACGGGGCAGAATACCCAAGCCGTACTCCACATTTTAAAATTCGCTTTACATGTTAACTTTTGAAATGATTTTTTAAATTGTATGACTCTCATTTGTAATATTATATATTTTGCAATGTTCCATCTGATCATTTAAGACGAGTTGTAAACTCCTTAACAGATTCCTTTGGTACTGTTCAGTGGTATAGAAATCATTAAAAGAATAAAAATAATACATTCAGCATGTATACAGTCATTCCACTAACATTTTTTCATGTGGAAATCATAATGTGTAAACAGCACTAGAGTATTATTATTATTTTATTATTAATAATATTTTTAATTTTCTTGTTATACCACTTTATACTTTTAAGGGGAAAAATCTCAAAGCAGTTTACAATCTACATTAAAACATCAGGAGTATGTGTAAAATAGATTCCTGAATTTTTTATAGTTGCTGCATTTTACCACCTAATGCCCTTTTTCTACCTTTGACGTTATCATTAAGATGACAGGTATACATTATGTCACTGCAACAAATGAAAGCATTGTTGGCTGTTAATAACTACACTGAGTGGGTAAGAAACAGCGACACACACAAAAACCCCTGGGGACAAAGCTTCATTGTGAACATTAAACAATTATTGCAACATGAAATTAGACAGTGTTGTCATGCAATAGCTGTTTCCCTGCAAGGGAAATGAGGGCAGGTCTTTTCAGACACATGGAATGACTCCAAGCAAACTAGGATTACTTCAAGCCTCACAAGCTGACGATAGAATGGTACTGAATTCACATTTTAGTAAATACTGAATGTTTGTTAAATACCATGCCTTGCAAAATAAGATAACCCAGTTGCTTATTATCAGTGAGTAAACGTAGATGATTCCCCCCCCCCCTCTTATTACAGTCACCTTAACACTACTATGAGATCTTTGCACTGCTAGTCTACATTTCTAGAAAGCTGGCCTGAAAAGAGGCCCTGTGGCTCTCAGAAGGCTTCCCAGAATGCAGCAGAATGAAAGGGAACGCAGCACCCCCTTACCTCTTTCACAGAGGATGGCTTAACACGGCCATTTATCCCATGCAATTGCTTTACTAGTCAAAATATCTGGGAACCAGATCTCCTGTATAAGATGCATTTGTGTATAAAATCTGGATACAAATTCACAGTTTAAGAATGTCATGTGGAGCAAGTCAGCTAAGACTCTGCAGAGCAGTGGCATTGCTTGGGTTTCCGTAGACACATGTGTTCCCACTTACACACGTGCCAAAAATGGGGGGAGGTGGAATGAGGAAATCCCCACTTACGCACGCCCTGTAGCGGAACCCCAGTGTAACTGGCTTCCACGGGGCGGCCACCAAAAGGATGGGGCTGATCAAGGGAGCTGTAGACTCAAAAAGGCTGAAAACCACTGTTCTGGCATATAGCAGGGAGATGAGCAGCCTCCACAAAGCAGGAGGAGGGTGCTCAGGAGCAATCGTGTCAATGGCCAGAGCCATTTGGATGTTCCAGAGGTTGGCCAGGACCTTGACAGAAGCGCCAGTCATATCAGCCAGAAAATCCCCCAGAGCCACCTGGAAACCCATTGGCTCCATCAGCCTCCAAGGGAAGGACCATCCTAATAGATGCCTCACCTCTGCAAAGTGGTAAAGGTGTTGAAAACCTTGACCTTAACAGGAAGTGATCTGACCATTACACAGAACTGATGTTACTTTCACCCTCTTCCTGCCCAGTTGAGAAAACAAGGTCCAGAATGTAGCCAACCTCATGGTTGTCATGGCAGCCATGAAGTCCTGAGCCAACCCAGAGCCAGTCACCTTGGCATGGATGTTGAAGTCTCCCAGAAGCAGCAGTATGGAAGTCCTTAACAACGCCTCTGGGACCAGCTCTGTCAGCTCAGGTAGGGAGACTGCTGGGAAGCAAGGCAGGCAGTAAACCAGCAGAATTCCTAATCTGTCCCAATTGCTCAATGCCAGGAACATACAAACTGGATGGAGAGCCTTGAGAAACAGATGGAATCTCCATCTAGTATAGCAACTCCCGCTCCCTGACACACAAGTCTGCCCTGATGCTGAACTGAGTATTCTACCCTGCTCACTTACCCAGGTCTGGGAGATACAGACCAGATCAGCCTCCTCATCCACAATCAGATCATGGATGAGGGTGGTCTTACTCCAAGTTGACCTGGCATTCAGCAGAAGCAGACCCTAGGGCTGGCTGATAGGACAACCGCAATTCCCCAGGTTGGATGAGGAACTGGCACACAGCACAGTCACTAACTGTCTGCAACATGACTTCTTCTTTGGCGATCACTCCAAGTTTCTTTGCTTGCTTCACTAAGGGTGATATTCAAAATTAGTCATACTCCATTGTTTTCAGAGACTTTTTTCTGCACGGTTAATGTTGGAGATCATCCGGGGAACTTGAAATATGATCAACACACAGCTTTTGTCCCCACCAGAAGTTAAAATAATTAATCAGAAAATCAAAGGCTGATATAGCTTCCCTGTACTTGGATTAGATGAGCTTGTTTATTGGACAGCTCCCTTGCTCCCAAACCTATTTGGGCTTGCCAAGGGTTTCTTTGAGGTTTAAAAGTCATTTTCATATTTCATTTCATTTCATTTCATTTACAATTTGCTAGGCTGTTCCATGAAAGGTTTCTCCTTATTTTGCACACACACCTACAAAACAGCCACATTAACCAGAAAGTTTTTAAAGGAAGGATTAAAACCTAGGTTTGTTGTTTTCAACATACAGTGGTACCTCCGGTTGCGGATGGGATCCGTTCCGGAGGTCCGGTCGGATCCCGAGGTTTCTGCAACCGGAGGACCACTTCTGCACATGCGTGCACAGCGGTAGACCGGTTCTGCACATGCATGCATGGAAAAACCTGGTCAAATACTTCCAGATTTGCCGCTTTCGCACCCTGAAGTTTACGTAATCAGAGGGTAACGTAACCGGAGATACTACTGTACTAAACTACTGTACAATACACATTTTATTATACAGTCAGAGACCTGTAATACATACTAAGCTGTAGCTGAACGTCTTGGGGAAATGGTGCTTGATCCCTAATATCTCTTGAGAATTGTGAGTTGGGTACATTTATGTTCCAAACTAGATAAATTGTGAACTTTAGCAACTTCACTAGTGTCAGTTAATAGGTATGAAATTCATAATTCAAGGTCTTCTGTCTTTTATCTGCCTCCCACAGTCAACACTGATAACAAAACAGCCACAAGCTCTGCTCTACAGAGAGAAAACCCTTCTGTGTTTCAGATTTTATGAAAAACAACCTAAAATTAATGGTAGTTGAAAAGTATGCCATTATAATAGCTTCAGTTCTAAGGGTGCAAAACATGGTTGTTGTGGTTTGTTTGTTTTTAAGTATTTATTCAACGCTAAATCAAGGCTTCCAATTATGCTAGCTTTCAAAGTACTGCTTCGTACAAGGATGTGAAATGATTCAACACACAAAAAGCTTCAGATGAAAGAATAACTTCCGCAGATTATTCTGCAGGTTATTCTGCAGTTTAGTAAATTATAGAAGTGCAGGTGGGGAAGTCCGCTATGACAAGGTATTACCACAAATGGCTGGCTTCCCTTGAATTTCTGAGAGTGGATTTACAGGACTATTTTCCCTAGGAAAGATTTACTATCAATCATATCATAGCAAATATGAAAGCTTGTCTTGTGAACAGTATAACATGTTTTCAAATGTCCCAGAACAGCAGTGCATATTGAGTCTTTCTTTAATGATAGGATCCACCAAAAGATGATAAAAATTGTCAGAGGGTGAAACAAAAAAATACATAAAACAGACTGCATTTCTTCACTCATTCTCTTCTTGAATATGCCTTTCCTTCCTGCTTTCAGGACTGTCCCTATGTACTCCTTAGGAGTATTAATTAAGTTCAAAGTTAAATTATATTCTCTCAGAGACATTTGATGCCCTGGCTGGTGGCAGAGGCCAGACTGTGATTCTCTTAAGTTCTATGGTCCTAGGAACATTCTCATTTTCATACAAGTGGGCTCTTGGGTCTTTGGTTTGTGAAAAGATGGCCTTCTCCTCTGGCACAACTACACCCCTGTAATCATGGACACCCTCAATTGAAATAGCTGAAATTTGTGTTTGATAAATAGGACAGTGGTCATACTGAGGTACCCACAATTCTATAACTAAATGTGATTAACTTCAGGAACTCCTGCTGACTGCATATACTGTAGTTTGTATTCATGCTTCAGGGAAAAAATATTCTAAGGAGAAAGTTGAAGCATAAATGAATGAATGTAAGAGTACTATAACCAGAGGTGGCTGTCCAGTGTATTAAAATTGTTCTACATGTTATTTGTTTGCACGTACACAATGTACATACAGCCTTCTTCAGTAAACATTAAAGTAAACCAAATACACTCTGTTGCTCTAAGAATGATGCAGTGTATCATCACTCACTTTAAAGCCAGCCACACATTTTGACAAAGTACCAGAGGACCAAGATTCTTCTCTAATTTCCAAATGACTGTGGCTGCAGAGTTCTCAAATGCTCGGTCAAGATTCCACTTTCTGAATTACAATTGTGCTAATGGCACTAATTTACCATAGCGCTAAATCCGTGAATATAGGTGGTTTGGAAAGGTGAACTGAAGGATCCTCCTCTCCCATCTTCTCTTCTCAATCACGACATCTCATACAAACAAAGATTGGTCTCTCTTCAGAAGACACTTGACCCAGCACATTAACTAACCCCTTCAAGCCTTACTTTTCCCAAACCAGTATGGAATTGTATAATAGCAGCAGGATGCCTACGGTTGAAGGCTTGGAGGCTTCTGGGCACATGCTCAAGGGTATCCAAGCCCTGACTGCCACTGTTAGCTTGGCAGTTCTGATGCTAAAAACTTACAGCTTAAGTGCATTGAGGGAAAATTTGATTGCGAATGTTGAAGCCCAGATTCCGTTCACTCTGGTATTATTTCTCTTCTGCCTCTAAACTGGGAGTAGACAGAGAGCAGTCTGGGATCTACTGGTAGATTTCTGGGTGATTTCCATTAGATCAGCAAGGTGGGGTTTTTTAACAGAATTTTTCAACAACAACAAAATTATAGTGCTGAAATTATGAAGGCTGTTGCAGCTAGGGAAACCAAGTAACCACAAGCCTCCAAGAACTTCTACATCTACTTGAAAAACATTTAATAAGCCCAGTGCGATCAGCTCGGGTCTGTTCTAATACTCAAAACAAATTCCTTTGCTCATCATACTTTCATTCCTTTTGCACCAAGCTATGCTTGGTGGATCTTGGGGGTCATGGAGGGAGTTGGTCACAAAATAAAGCAAGATAATCTCAGCCAATGCAATCCTGTCTGTGGCATACAATTGTGTCCCGTGATAAACCCAAGATTAGTTTGGCTAGTGTGATGGACAGCAGAGCCAGACCAGAGTCTGGTGGTGCAGCCCCCCTGAAATTTCACCAGAGTGGCGGGAGCCTCTCTCTCTGATAGGCTACAGAGTCAGCTAGCCACAGAGGTGGGAGGAACAGCACTTTGGGGGGAAGAGTAAAAGCTGCTGCTTCTGAGGGAGAGAGTAAGATAGGGCTGGATTTGAGAAGAGAGATAGGATAGGATTTGAGTTGAGATGTTAGACAGGTTTCAAGTTGGGAGATGGGGAATGAGATAGGGAGAACTGGTTTTGAGTTAAGTTAAACATACACACTAAGGAGACTATCCATAGCGAGAGGACAGAGCCTTGCAGCTTGGATAGGGAGACCGGGTTGAGGGTCTGGGAAAGGTATGCAGACAGGCGTGTCCTCAGAGGGCTGTGACTCAACCGGGAGAGGTAGATCTTGTGGGATCAGCTCCCGAACGCCTCCGTCATTGTACATTTCGGGTCCCGAACGCCGAAAACCTGGAAGTAACTGCTCCAGGTTTTGAACAATTTTTGGAAGCCGAATGGCTTCCAGGGAGTTTCTTCTTTTTTCCCCATTGATCCTCTGTTGTCAAATGTTTCAGAAGTTGAACGGTCCTCTGGAACAGATTACGTTTGACAACCGAGGTTTGACTGTGCAGGCTACCTGGGTCTCAATATAGCCAGGAGGGAAGAGTTCTTCTAGGTACTGAAGACTCCCAAACCAGTGACAAGGGGTGAGGTGATCCCCTGGGTCTGTTATACCATTTAGAGGACCTCAGGTGTGGGATGGTTAAGAGGTAACTGAGGAGCTGTTTCTGTGAAGGAAGCAGGATGGTGTTGAAAGAATTTAATTGTAATATCTAAGTGACAGAAAGTGAGTAGAGCATTTTACCATCTATTCTGGAAACTTGAATATTTATCTACTTAAAGTGTACCAACTGATTTTTAGTAACTGAGGTTTAAGAAGTGTTGTGACTTTAATATTTTGTTTAAGCTTGAGACATCTTATAGTTAAATAAGTTAACTTCTACCTGAAAAAACACATTTCCTTACTCGCTTTGTTTCATAAACTTCTTTTTGTTTAATAAATTTTTGCTTGTTTGATCAACTCTTGCCTGAGACTTTAAATCATTAAGATTTTCCTCACACAAGTCCCTCACTGGATAATCTGTGGTAAATTGTAGAAATTTATTGGTGTACCGTGAGGTGGGTGCACTATATTTAATATTGGGCAGTCAGCAGGAGTGGATCCACTGCATTATTAATTCGTGGTATTAAGGGGTGGATCTGCTATAGCTAGGTTTCCCAGTTTGTTGGTTTTTCTGTGTGTGATCACATGTGTCAGATACATTTTCATGCACACATGTGCACTGGCACACAAGCAGAAAAAGCAAGGCAACGGATAACCACAGAGGTACATTGTGGCTGAAATTTATGTTTGGTGCAAACATGCTAAAGTTTTAATTGAACCTGGTAATTTAATTTCACCTGAGCTTTTAATTGTTCCTGATAATTTTTTCATGTATTTTTCTTTATCAAAAACATTGCATTATCCAGACAGGATATGGTTTGTGTGACCTGCAATGTGTTTATTCTTGCTTTGTACTACAATTTTGTATTCATGAAGTAAACATATTCTTTAGAAATCTTTTCTAATTGGACCTTAATCTTCAATTTCTTGCCCATGCAAAAAGCTAACTGCCTCCACCTTAATTGTTTTCTCATTATGTTAAAATTCTTTTTTATCCTTTTCAAAAATGAGTGTTATTCATCACAGAGTATGGACTGGGTAGAGCAATAAAGGGGGAAAGGGCTTCATAAATCAGGATATATCAAAACCTGGCTTCTCTTGACTCTGTACTACTGAAGTCTTCATTACTCCCATGCTAAATTAAGTAAATATATTAGTGACAAAAATGTGAAATAAGCAGTTTCTTAATGTTTAAGGGTACTGGGAAAACATATCCCTGTGTTCTAAACACATACAGAGCACGACAAGGGAGATAAAGCTCACATCTATCTCTGAAAATAACCGTAGTAGTTTAATTCCAATGCTAGACCAAGGAACAAGACAAAATATCTCATGTACCAAACACTGTGAAAACAGAGCCCTAGAAATGGCAAATACAAAACTATTCTCAACACAGATTGAGTTTGTTCTCACACAGATGCTATGTATTTTCAACCGTGATACCTACTTTAAAAATTCAAACATAAAGTGGAGCCCATGCAAACTTGTATTTAGGTCTGTCTGAAAGTACTGGTGGAGATGCTTATGAGCGTGAGTCTGAGTAGCTTTCATTTATGACTAAGCAATCACCCCCACCACTAATTTCAGATTGAAAGAGCAGGTTTCTAGTTAACCCTCTCAAGTGGAGGAAGCAATCTTGGATTTAGGGCAAATCGGAAAGCCGTTAAATGGGATCCTCAAAGGGAACAGCGCAGGCTTGCCCTCTGTGACACTGAATATTAGGTTTAGGCACAGAAGAGCTTAGTTCAAGCCCTTTGGACGTTTGGGGGAAGGGAGGCTTTGATGGGTCATTGTATATTATTTTAGCCTATTTCACAAGGGGCATATGGGGATAAAATGAGATTACTCTGTAATCTGCCCTTGGGTATAGGAGGAAATAAATTCCAAATGAATTAATATTGCACCAGGGCAATACACTCACATACTTCCTTATTATGAAGCAACGGGACTTCGTTTTTGAGCAATCTGCTTAGTGGCACAAGCCAATTCAAACAAAGCCTATGTGATTTGCCCAGGGTCAAATAGCTAGTACGCGACAGAAGTAGGTTGAACTTTCGTCTCCCCAATGTCACTGCATAATCCTCCCTAGGAACATGTCATAGGAATTCAAACACATTCCACCACTTGACATGAAGGTGGTGTGTTGAATGGGTGTGTGGGTGCATCTGTCTGCTCCCTCTCTCACTTTGTGTGTGTATAAACGGACACAGGCAGAGGGACACATTATTTCTAACCCTGCAAAGTGTGACGACTATCAATTTTCAGAATAGAGACACTAAGTTTTATTTAAACTTCAGTTTTGCCTCACAATGTTTTCATTTGAATTATTACTCCACATCCTCTTGTTGAACAAACAGCTTGACAGCAGATTTTAAAAAATCTTTAACAGATTTTATGCATTTCTTGTTCGCTATGCTCTTCACTCTACATGAGGTTATGTGACACTGACCAGACACTGACTCTTTCTCAGGAAAGAGTGCAGATGGTACACCAACCAAAATTGTGCAAAAGCACTCCTGGCAACAGCAGCAACCTGTCCCTCCAGGAGCAACACCTGATCTAGAAGATGAACCTAGTCTTTCAGAATAAGTGTTACTCCACACAGAGCTGGCTATATACACATTCTCAGATTGGTTTTTCTGTGTGGCCCAAAGCACCTCCTTCTCGCCTGGATTAAATTTTAGTTTATTATCCCAAATACAGCCAACTCAAGAGAATATATGGCAATAAATCTGAAAAACACATTTTGTTATCTATGTTGTAAGAAAACACTATTCCAAAACCAGGTTGTTTTATTAAACAGAATAGGCACCCCAAAAGCCACTTGTTTTCTGTCAACTAAAGCTATATTGGGGTACTTGGCAAGTTCAAGATAGCTTAGTTTGCATGCTTTATGTATCAATGGGTGATGTACATCAACTTGAAATAAACCCCATCTTCATAATCTCGGCATATTTTGAAAATGAAAGAGTGTAGGGGGAAGCAAGAATCAAAGCAACCTTCGTACAAAGCAGCAGTTTGAGGCTATTTGCAGATTAAAATGTAAAATTAAACCAGCTCTCCTTTAAACTAGCCACTAAATAATACAACTTTCCTCTTTTCAATTAAGTGTTTTATATTTCAGATGCATAGAGAACGAGCTCTTTACTAATTTAATTAGTGATGCTGACTTGATAAATTCAGGTCAGTCTATATAGATTCTCTCCTCCTGCCTAAGGAGTGAGTGAGCGAGAAGCAAATGAATTATCAAATTGTTTTATTTAAAAAATACAATTCCATATGTTTCAGACACAGCCTTCTACAAAGAAGTATATCACACTAGCCACCAGATTTATTCTTAATGAATTATGCAGAAACAAAACAATGAATAACTACTACACAATCAAACCTCCTTAATGCACAAGAGATTGGCTTTTCAAATGGCAGCTCTCTTAAAGGAAGTTTTTTTGTTCAATGTGTGGAAGGTGCTCTAATTATAGAGAACCAGGGTTGAGAGATTACTAATTATTCCATGCTTTTAAAAACAAGGGAACTTTCAATAGGTCAGACTACAGCCTGCACACAGGAAGGGATGAATAAGGGTCTTTCTATTAAACTGCAACGTAATCTTGGCAAGCCCAATAATTTAAGGCTTAATGTAAATCACTGCAAAACTTCAACTTCTGTTTCCGAAGAACTTTTCAAAAAATGTTTCTAGTTTCACACAGCAGACCCTGTTCAGCATCTCGCTGCCATGGCGTTTTTCTGCCTTGACAATTCACTTCCGTGAACAGGCATGCAGCCAACTCAAATGAGACCCAGCGCGGTGAAAAGCCCTTCAGGTAAACAGTGTGATAAGCTAAACTGCAAAAACTAGACAATGTTTTTGGACTACGAGGCAGTTGCTATGGAGACAGTTGCTAATTAACTGCATTCAGCCAAGAGAACAAAGGGTTTTAAGGGCAGACAGGACTCGGTATCTTAGAGTGAGCAATGTATAACATCTTATGCAATCTGCACATCTCCCATATCTGAAATACCTGAGCCTTTGCTTCAGCGGCAAAATACCTTAAGAAACCCCAAGCACTTCCTTAAAATTTAACCGCAACTGGCTCATCACCAGCAATTACCAATCAAAATATTATAAACTGTGAGCAAAAATGAATTTGGGTCAGGAGTGTTTGAGACATTATTCAGATCCATTCAGAGCAGCCCCTTCTCATGCTGAAAGTAAATTAGAAGTTGCCTTTGGAACCAATAGTTTCTGAATCCTATCTGTGTGCTAAGGTAGATAGATTTAAAATGCCAGGGCTTTATTTTCATTCCATACTCACATAGCCCAGAATATTCAGTAGGAAAATATCCAGTCAAAATACTATTGCTTCCATATACTGTCAGCACTCAATAAGACTTTTGTTTGACAGTTTTGTATGCCCATTTTCCTTAACCTGGTGCTCTCCAGATGTTTTGGACTACAAACTCCTATCAGCCTCAGCCAGCAAGAAGGCTGCCACAAAGGTCTTCTTTGATAAGGCTATCCTACCTCACAGAGCTGCTGTCAAATGTCAAGCCTCCATTATGAACCATAAGCTATTTGGAGTAAGGCATAAAAAATGCAGAAAACTGATGTTGTTTTGTTTTGCTTTTTTATCAAGTCTGACAGACAATTAACACCCTAATTCTGATCTTCCAATAAAGCAGAAATAAAGATTCTAGAACCACTCTTCTTCCATTAGATATTAGGGAGGTATGACCAAAATGGTCACAGAACCATAAAACACAAGGATTATGTTACCATAGCAAAAGCGAATCAAAATAAATACAGCGGTACCTTGGTTCTTGAACTTAATTCGTTCCGGGAGTCCATTCGACTCCCAAAACCATTCAAAAAGCAAGGCGAGGCTTCCAATTGGCTGCAGGAGCTTCCTGCTCTCAAGCGGAAGCCGCATCAGACGTTCGGCTTCCGAAAAATGTTCACAAACTGGAACACTTACTTCCAGATTTGCGGTGTTCGAGATCCGATTTGTTCGGGAGCCAAGCCATTCAAGTACCAAGGTACCACTGTAGTTAAGAGGACATTTGACAACATTAAGAGAAAATGTGTATCTGTAAGAGGCATCTGTTAAAACTGGCCACTTCAGTTTCATGCTTGAAAAGCTGACTGTATATAGAGAGAAAGCAGTAAGGATATATGGGCCCATTCTCACTTTAATGCCATGTGCAAAACACTCATGGGATGGCATATCCAATGACACATTCCTGCTAACCCCTCACATGCTCAGAACACATGGGCAGGTTGTACTGAACTACAGCATTTTGTGTTTTGTGGGTTTTCCCCTCAATCAGAAATAGAGAATGTTTCATCCTTTAACTCCTTGAGATGAAAATGTTGCCCTACCCAATTCTTTCTCCATATGTGCATTTAATATTTTTGTACAATACAAAGTTTTAAGCAAGACATAAATAATAAAAGTCATTACTGGTGCAGGTGATCAATACTTCATTTTCATCAAATTGCCTTCGGTCTCCAAACAACAATAAAGTACATAAAGAAAATATTATGATCCTTTACTTGTGGTGGAGAAGAATTCTGAGTAGTTGCTTGTAAATTTTCTGAAGCCAAGCTAGGTAGACCCACTAGATCTGCCTTTCTCAAGTGGAGCCCTACATATACTGTAGTACAGCTACCATCTGCCCCTGGCGACATGCTGGTAGAACACCAAGTTTGGGAAACCTGCACTAGGTGGCTTTAGCCCAGCAGGGCTCCTTATCTTCTTCAGAAGAAGCTGACAAAAGTGGTGTCATAGAAGTCCTACTCAACTGCGAAGCCACTGGGCTGCACTCAGTCAAAGCTCCTCCTATCAGCCAGAAGGGCAAAGTGGGACTTCCATACTGAGAAGGAGGTTACTTTGAAAAACAAAGGACTCTGGGTACAAATGATGAAAGCCATCAACTTCATGCCCAGGGGTCACCAAAACTAATTTACTCTTCCACCAAAGAGAATGAACTCAGACAAAACAATGTGAGCAATTTAAAATAAATCCAGGGGGAGCATTGGCTGTCCAATCGGGTAGACAACAGGCTGATGAGTCACGTTGCCTCCAGCCCTACACATCCCTCCATAGATAGCAGCACAGGTGCCCATACAACACTGTCTGCAGCCACATTTCAGGGAGCAAATCCTGTGAAGAAGACAAGAGGCATACAGTACATTTTTCCTATGCTTTTGCACTCAAGATGGCAGTTCAGTGCACACAGATTATTCTAGTAGGCTGAAATATATCCCTATTTCCTTGGGCTGAATCATACTATGGTGGTGCCTTTGGGACATGTACAGTGAGGTCAGGGCTTTGTCTGCACCCCCCTCCAATATGTCCAGTCAGTCTTTCTTTCTTGATGTCCAGCAGGGTTTATTGCAGCAGAGCAGTCCAAGTCGGGAAATTTGTAGAAATCAGTGTGAAGTTCCAGCAGTGAAGTCCCTTTTCAAAACAACTTTTAATCCCAGCCGTAAGGCATAATATTTTTGGCATAAGGAATCAATAGTAGGAAGCTCATTTCTATCACACAATGCCTTTGTTTTTTAGTGGAGACAGATAAAACTTTCTGAAAAGACTGAAACAAAATGGTACTGACCAAAAATATATATATTGAGAGAATACACCTGCATTTCTTGAATTTATTTACACTTCCGTGCTCCCTTTGGAATAGGGGCATCATATGCCTCCAGTTAAATAAATGTTGCATTCATTTTCTCTCTCATTTTCACTTGCTGTCTGCTTCTTTGTGACATCCAATCTTGCCTGTCAAATATTGTGTTAGGCTACAGAAGTTTCCTGGTGTTTCAGGAAGTGCACTATGGAGTTGCCTAACCAGCACTGAAACCTAATTACGTGCGAGTAAACCTTCAAGATTCAGTACATCTGCTCGTGGCGTATGGTCATATGAGCTACCATGCTAAAGGGGAAGTATATTTAAGCATCCTAGTCCTGGGATAAGGTCACAGGTGGTACCCTCACACAGGTGCCAGAACTGGATCTAACACTAAAGCAGCCATTGCTGAGCACAACCTAAGAAGAGCCCTGCTGCATCAGGCCAAAGGCACCATCTACTCCAACTGACTGTTCTCATAGTGGCCAACCAGGGACCTATGGGAAGCCAGTATGGGACTCTCCATGCTTGTGATCCCTAGCAACTGTTATTCATACTGCCTCTGACAGTGAAGGGGGGGGGGAGCCATCAAGGCTAGAAGCCACTGCTATCCAGGTTGGTGACCATCATTACACCTTGTGGGAGCAAATTTCATAATTTAATTATGGGTTGTATAAAGAAGTACCTTTTTTTTTTGTCTGTGCAGGACCTTCCAATGTTCGGCTTCATTGGATGCCCATGAGTTCTGGTGTTGTAAAAGAGATCCCCCCCCCAATCCACTTTCTCCATACCTTATTACATCTTAAACACATCTTACTTCCCTTTTCACTAAGCTAGAAAAAAACAAAAAACCACTTCCTCCTGCACCACTGTGCTATACGGGGACATTTATAAAGTAAGGGGGCTTCACCTTTCCATTGAGGCAGGGCTGGATGATCCTCTTGCAGATTTTAGCTCTTTATGCAAACCTCATGTACGGCTTCATCCTCCTCCTTTCCTTCAGCTGACGCAGGATAACAAACGCCTGTACACCCATTTCGATATGATGCTGCAATGGTAATTTCAGGCACAGCTGCCCAGGGGCTTCTAGGTCCAAAGTAGGAACCAACAGCAGCAGGCAAAAGGGGAAGAGCATGTGACCACCTGTCACCAGTTAGCTGTCAGGCTGCTTAAATACCTGCGCAGAGGCAATCTTTCTAGCAGGTGCCACTATAGAACAACTTTCGAAAGGCAAAATATTAAAATACAATAATTCATCAAATATTGTATTTGAATCTGATAAACCCTGTATTGGGTTGAGTTGTCAACACCTTAAAGTAGGATGGGAGGACCTATGGCCCTCCGATGTAGTGTTTGGACTACAATTCCCATAATTTCTTGCAATTTGCCATGTTGGCCGGGGCTGATGGGAGTTAGGAGGTCAAAAATATTGCCTTGCCCCTGGACGCAATGTTTTAAAGCAGTTAAATAACCAAACAAACAAACAAAACAAGGACACAACAGGGCCTTAAAACCAGGTGTCCTAAGTGTCAAAAAGCATATACTAATTACCGTATTTTTCACTATATAAGACGCACCAGACCACAAGACACACCTAGTTTTTGGAGGAGGAAAACAAGAAAAAAAAAATCTGAATCTCAGAAGCCAGAACAGCAAGAGGGATTGCTGCGCAGTGAAAGCAGCAATCCCTCTTGCTGTTCTGGCTTCTGCGATAGCTGCGCAGCCTGCATTCGCTCCATAAGATGCACACACATTTCCCCTTACGTTTTAGGAGGGAAAAGTGAGTCTTATAGAGCAAAAAATATGGTATATCATTTTCCAAGGGCATCATGTACCGTATTTTTTGCACCATAACACTCACTTTTTTCCTCCTAGAAAGCAAGGGGAAATGTCTGTGCGTGTTATGGAGGAAATGCCTACAGGTGGCATGCCTATGGATTTTCCTCCTCTAAAAACTACGTGCGTGTTATGGTCGGGTGCGTGTTATAGAGCAAAAAATACGGTATCTTGTGGGATAAACTCATTTTCACTTTATAAATAAATTTTATTATATTTATATTTATATTTATATTTATATTTATATTTATATTTATATTTATATTTATATTTATATTTATATTTATATTTATATTTATATTTATATTTATATTTTGTTATTGTTATTATTACTACTACTACTACTACTACTACTATTACCCCTGCTTCAGCTACCGAAAAGCCACCTCTAGATTGTAGCTGTTTTGCAGGTAGGCTACAATCAGGTACAAGCAAATTCCTGTTGCACACTCTTCCTTTCTGCATTAAGGAAAGGTAAGGGAAATTGCACTGAAATGAACAGATTGTGTGGAAACAAGCAAAAGATTCCATGTACAATTCAAGTATTTTAAAAGAAAGTCTTCCATTTGCAGGGCTTTTTCTTTCAATGGACAAAATCTCTACCTGCAACTACGCCAATCAAAGCAAGTTGACAACGTGTCTTAAGTGGATTTTTTCAGGTCTCTTGAAGACAATCAAATCCTTGGATCCAATTTCATCCTTACATGAACACTAGTAGGTAAACTTCTTTTGTTTTGTCTACACAAACAATGCCATTGTAGTAGCGTTAGCATGTGAACGTCTGGCCAGCTTTCCTCCGGAAATATCAAGTTCAGCATCGCAGAAAAGAGAAGACATAGATTTAATCCCTTCAGACAGCTAACAGATATTATTATTATTATTTATTAAGTCTGTGTGCCACCATTCATCCAAAGATCTCAGAGCAGTACACAACATAAAAATACAGAATAAAAACATAATAAAAACATGAACAAGAACGAAACAAACAATAATGCTCCACTTCCCACAAACACATTTAAGAGGACATAGACCAGGGATCCCCAAACTAAGGCTTGTGGGCCGAATAAGGCCTGAGGGACTCGTTTATCTGGCCTGTGGCACCCTCCGCCACCGCTGCCCGCTCTTACCGGCGCTGGGCAGCTGCCCACTTCTGGGTTGGAGGAGCACCAGAATTAGCTTGTGAGCATGCACAAGCGTTATTTGCACATGCGCAAGCATTAATTCCAGTGCACATCCGGGTCGGAGGAGGCCCCTGCACATGCGCACAAGCTAATTCTGGTACTCCTCCGACCCAGAAGTGCGCCGGAAATGGTGTGTGCGCACGCATATGGGTACGCGCTCCCCCGCCCTCCGGCCCACCATGCAATCAGTGCTGGAGACACCAACCCGAGGCACGATAAGTTTGCTGACCCCTGACATAGACTGTTAATCAGCCCAAGGCCTGAAGAGGAACATATTTGCCTGGCACCTATAATAATGAAGGTGCCAGACGAACCTCCCTGCGAAGAGCATGCCACAAACTGGGAGCCATCACAGCCTTTTGACACATGTTTTGGATCTTTCAGAACTCACAGATACTTAACCTACCCCCCCAAAAAAATTATCCTCATTTATATTCTCAGTCACAGCTCAGTTTGCTGTTATTAGGAGTGATGCTAAAGTAGCTAACATGAGCAAGTAGATCAGGGGGTCAGGAAACTTTTTCAGCAGGGGGCCGGTCCACTGTCCCTCAGACCTTGTGGGGGGCCGGACTATATTGTTTGGGGGGAAATGAATGAATTCCTATGCCCCACAAATAACCCAGAGATGCATTTTAGATAAAAGGACACATTCTACTCATGTAAAAATACACTGATTCCCGGACTGTCAGCGGGCCGGGTTTAGAAGGCGATTGGGCCAGATCCGGCCCCCAGGCCTTAGTTTGCTTACCCATGAAGTAGATTCGCTTAAAAGCTGTATGGCATGACCCAGTCTATCATGGGCAGGGAACATCCCTATATGGAGGACCAATAGCTGGGCAAACAGGTAAACAGCCGCCTGCACACAAAGGCAGTAGGAGGAGCTATTGGAGGTTCATGTGACCTCCTCCCTTCTCCCTCTTCCCTCCCATGACCACTACCAATATCTCCCTTCTCCTTCACTTGGTATATAGCAGGCGCATCCAACACCAAAGAGACAGCAATCTACTCACAGTATTAAAATACTGGCTGTGATCTACCCATTGTCATTGCCAGGTAAAGTTGTTAAGCATTTTTGGGGTGAGGCAAAGTTGTTTTTAGGAAAGCCAAACTTGCTGAGGTGGTTTGGGGGGGGGATGATTGCTCAGGGTCATGCGATTGACCGCGATCTACCATGGACACCATGCAATCGATCGGTAGATCGTGACTGACATGTTGGACATGCCTGGTATATAGTAATGCAGTCTATTCTTCTGTTCATACAAAGCAAAGATGATTTTATTATTGATACCCCAGTCCAGAGTGGCTAGGGAAACCCAGCCAGATGGACAGGATATTATTGTTGTTGCTGCTGCTGCTGCTGTTAGTGGATAAGCTTGTTGGAAATTGCATTTCATTTCATGAACGTTTTTGCACATTGATCAAACCTTTGATTTCAAAGTATGCAGGTATGGCCCACATAGTGTAGCCAGTATGAGCTGAAACAGTGTGTCATAACAAATGTGAAGTGCATGTTGGAGCCATAAGGACCTATGTTCAAATCCCTGTTTAGTCATGACTCCCTCCCTCTCCCCCAGCCAAAGATGTCTCACAAGGTTGTTGTGAGAATAACATGGGGGGAGAAATGTTCACCACTGATCTGCTTAGCAAAGGGGCAGAACACAAGCGTGACAAATAAACAACTGAACGAACAAATATAATGTCTGCACAACAACCATTTAGTTTGCAAAAATACGTGTGGACGGGTTTGTGTACTGTAACTTATCCACGAGCTACCATCCGAGAGGCCTCATCACTGGGGTATATTTTGTGTATGTTGCTGTGAGACAGAAATTGCAAGGCTACATCTTTGTACAATGATTACAGTAACAGTTGAATAAACATGCAACCCAATACTTCACATCTGGCATTTCATCTCTTCCAATGCTACTTCTGGATTCAGATATACTTGTCCTTAATGCTGTGCAAACTTTATGACTTACATTTTTATAGCAGTAGTAATGAAAATGGAACTTCTTGAAGTTAAAACGAACAAGAGGGGGGGGGGAATCTCATACATTTAGTGGTGAATCAGACAATTAGGGCAACTTAAAGCATTTTGTTTCTCCTATTTCAAAAAAGTGACATCTACAAAACATTTTAGCAATAATTCTACATATAAATGAAGCTTTTAAAATAACACTGCCTCATACCAGGGATGTAAAATTTGACTCCTCCAAGAGTAGCATTTTAACCTGAGGCATGGAAATATATCATTGATGCCAGTAATCAGGTACAATACAAACTCAGATTACCACTAATTTGGGAATGCATTTTTCCCCCTTTAAGTGTCTGTTCATTTTCAGTCAGCACCTCTCTGTAGCAGATCTTCAAATTAAAACACACAGAGACCCTACTGGTGCACCTTGAGCGTTCAAAGTATTTGAATGTTACACTCTTCCGAAGGGTAAATTGAGGCCAATTAGAACTTCATTGGCAGAGCAGTAAATTCATGACAAACTTGCCTCACCACCAGAGAATCATCATTACCCAAACTCTAGGTGTTGTCTTAGAACACGTCTCACACCTGTGCCAGTCTAATCCTCCATTAACCTTTCTTTCTCTCCCCACTCCTTCAATTTATGTTTTCCATATAAAGCCCAAAGCAACCATAACCCATAATTCCTTGACAAATGCAGGTTACAAATCAAAATAGCGCTCAGAGAAAATTAGTGCCTTTTCTGGATATAGTCCTTCTGAAGGAGAGACACATACAGGGAAGTATCCTGAAAATAAAGTGCATAGGGATCACCAGAAAAAAACTAACAAAAAAGGCCAACACTTTGAGCTAACCACAAATACAGATGAGCCAACTAACTTTCAGTCAAAAGGCCACGACTACTGGATTTAATGAATGAGACTAATACAGTACCAGAGTCAAGATTTACAATCTAAGGAAATGTTCTGTATTTTTAATTGCATCTGTCATGGTACAAACATCAACAGAAGTAGCCACCACACAACAAAAATTTCACAAAGGAAATGGTGACTGCTTGAGTTAAGAGTTGCTTTTCTTTTCAAGAGATTGATTTTATTATTTAACAACATATGAATTGCTAATGATTCAGAGTCAATTAGCCCTGGGTGGCACACCTACAACTCACATGGTAGGATAAAAGTCTGAAACAGTCAGAACGCTTTAGCCCTGAGTCTCCAGAAGTGAAACTTTTGGAAGGAGCAAAACATTTGATGGACTAAAAAGCATCCATTAGATTTAAGAGGATCTACATCAACCTCTTAATTAGTTGGGTCACATTTTCTCCACTTCTTCTCCCTACCTCTACCATCAAAAAATAGCTACTGCCATCCCACTTTTCTTTGCTCTGATGGTTATCACTTTAAAGACAATTTCAACCAGAAAATAAACTGGTACTAACTTGGAACTTCTGTCTTGAATGGTTCATGGGTGGCTGTCAAATTACCGTATACTCCAAACTCTGTCAAAGCTTTGAAATACAGCAATATCTCCGCTATAAATAAGCTTAGAATGCCACCAGAAGGTATTCTTTTATTATTATTATTATTCCACACGGTATCTAAAAACACTTACAGTGTTTTGATTTCAAAATCCTTGGAGAACAATTATGCTATTAGGGCCATAAGACTCTATTATAAAGTCCTCAAAAACATAGCATGGTTTCAATAAATCCTCAAACACTACAAAGCAGTTGCTCAGCTTGAAGAATGAAAACATGAGTTCATCCAATGAGAAAGAGTCAGGATATAAATTCTACTAACGCAGTCATCTGCATTTCCCCAGAGTACTTCTCTTTTTTTCCAGAATTATGGCAGTACCTTAAATCAAAGCTCAGCTACAATCTGAACACTGAATTGCCACAATATAAAAATACCAACTGAATTTTAATGTGTGTGTTTTTTAAAAAAATCTAAACTGTGTATAGCAGTTCTGTAATAGCAATTAAATAAATATGCATGTTTGATATATTCGCTAAATTGCTGACCGGCCCTTTTGCAAGTATGCTGTGGGAGTCCAATGAATCATAGAATTGTAGAGTGGAAGGGACCTTGAGGGTCATCTAGTCCAGCCCCCCGAAATTTCAACTAAAACATCCTTGACAGATGGCCATCCAACTTCTGCTTAAAAACCTCCAAGGAAGGAGAATCCACCACCTTCTGAAAGAGTCCGCTCCACAGCTCTTACTATCAAAAGTTCTTCCTGATGTTTAGTTGGAATCTCCTTCCTTGTCACTTGAATCCATTATTTCAAGGTCCTACTCCCTTGGGCGTAAGAGAAGACAAGCTTGCTCCATCTTCCATGTGATAGCCATTTAGATATCTGAATACGGCTATCATATCTCCTCTCAATCTCCTCTGAACGTTCTCAGATCTCTTCCACCTTAGCCCCTATGCTCTTTAACATTAAAGCACTGGGGACTGTCATTCTGAGGACTGAGGGCACAATGTCACCAATATGCAGGTGCCACCAAGTTTCTCCTCTTTTCATACCATCTGAATCTTGTGAAGGTATACAAGTTTTGGACCAGTGTTTGGGGCTAGTAGTGGGCTGGATAAAGGTTAATATACTGAAGCTGAAATCCAGCCAGATGCAGGCATTGTTGGCGGGTGTTTCTCATGCCTGGGATTTGGCCTGCGCTAGATGAGGTTGCACTTTCTCTTAAAGAACAGGTTAATTGCTTGTGGGTACTCCCTTATTGTACACCGTCACAGGAAAACCAGGTGGCCTCACGAGTAAGGAACGCCGATAACTTAAATGCACTCTGTGTGGGGCACCTCTGAAGTTGGTCTGAAAACTGCAGATATAATGCAGAACACAGCCTCCAGGAGTGGTGAGCATTGCTTTCAATTGGGATCCTGTAGCACCACCCCAGTGGATGCCAATATGCTAAAAGGCCTTAAGAACCACTGGGGAGACCTTCTTGCATTCCAGCTGCTAAGTGCAGCACAAGGGTCAGTGGCATGGGGAAGTGGAACTCTTCTGTAGAACTGAGGTACAACTAGCTCCCTCCTTATCGAATCTTAGGGAGGGTGTGAAGACACACCTTTTTCAATTGGGCCTAGGGCTTTCTGTGATTTTCAGACCAACTTCATAGGTGAAGCGTGTTCCAAGTTATCAGCATTCCTCACCACCGATGCCACTTGGTTTTCTGTAACAACAAAACAATGTACAATCATGGAGTACACATAATAAGGGAACCTGTTTTACAAAAATGTGTTATTTCATCATGCCTACATTGAAAGTGCTGATTTGCTGTGTTGTGTTATGGTTGAAATTGTGAGCCTCCTTGAAAGGACATTGAAAGCAGCATAAATATTAAATAAATATATATTTTAAATAAAATATAATAATGAATTCACCGCTATATTTACAGTACCCTCAATGGCTCCCCTACCCAGATCTTTTTCTCAAGTTTTACAATTATTTTGGATTTGCTAGTGGACAAATCTTACCTGGTTCAAGTTCTAGTGGAAACGGATGTATACATGCATATGTGCTCTCTTGTCAGGCAACTACAGAAAAATAATGCTACTGGGGGGGGTATTGGTTTGTTTTGCTTTCGTTCTTGTTTCTATTATGTATTTTATGTTTTTGTCTTGTATTTTTAGGCTGTGAACCTGAGATCTTTGGATGAAGAGCAGTATACAAATTTAATGAATAATGATAATAAGAACAGATCCAAATGCACTACATGTAAAAGACCTGTTTCAAAAATTTATTTATAATACAGTTAGTTCTATGAGGGAGGGAAGGAATTTCAGGTACCGGGCTATAATATCTTAATCATATGAAGCCTCCTTTGTAGAAAACCTCTCGGTATTCTTCTTCAGGGAATGCAACCACCACATAAAACAAATTTCTCCTCATTTCGTGATAAGAAACTACCATCACCACATGGATCACTAAAACATAACAAAAATGACGGAAGTATACCAGTGTCGGGAGGGGAAGCCAAGGGAAGAAGGAAAACTGTGGTGTCTGATACAAATTGAAAGAAGGGGAGGGGGAATCCAGCAGCCGGAGGAAGGAGGCCTCGAAAGTTTCTGCCAACAGCAGCTGAGATGCTTCATCAGAAGCCTATTTTTCCAGACATTATGTTTCATTTGGCTTCAAGGGTCACATGACAGCTGCAAACTAACGCCTTAAGGTCTGTTTCTCCCTCTCTGTGACACTGACAGGCTGTGAGAGACTCCAACACCACAGAAAGAATTTTTCCCCCTTGTTTCCATTACATCATCCAACCAGTACTGGGGGGGGGAGAGGGAGGGGGTACACAGCTGGTGGCAGCTGCAATACCATCTGCTTTCCACTTACAGTGCATGCTAGTTTGCTCTGCAGATTCCTACTGATCCTTTCTGGGGAAGAGCCTGCGTTTCAAGACAAAACACCCCATTGTGCGAAACATATTTGCAATTGTGGAGGAATAAGTTGCTCTCTAATGCTCACAGAAAGATTCATCAGGTAAGGATTCCGCATCGCTTGGAAAGCCCAGCTGCACAAAAGACAGAAATCGCTAAACACTCAGTGATTAGGGGAGAATAAAGAGCACAGCAACAACCTGCCATCTGCTTTCCACAATGCGAGAAGCCAGAACGGGGGGGGGGGGGGACTCTGCAGTCAGCAATATTTTCTGAAAGGGAAGGGACTGAAGGAAAGGGAAAAGAAGCTTAAGTCTCCAAAGTCAAGAGATTAGCTGGAGCAACTCGGAAAGAACAAAAAGTAAAAACAACTTATCCCCTAGCTGGGATAAACATCAAATATATGTACGAAATACTGTCAGCACAACTGATAATCTATGGCAGCCCAACTTGGAAGAAAAGACTCTATGGTGCCTTAACTGAAACGATGGTGGAAGTTAGTGAACTTACAATAAACTGTATACAATAAAAGTGCTTTATCTACCCTTGAGCCCTTACAAATGCATTGCCAAATACAAGTTCAAGTTGGATTACATTTTTTTATGTGATGTATGTGTTTTCAATACAAACAAGGACACCACCTTATGAATTAATATTTCATGTTTCTTTTAAACACACAAAACTATCTGAAGGTATTTAAAGCTTTTGATGAAACCTTCAAGATTAATATAAAGAAGCAATTTATCAGTTCTAAAAATCCTGTAATAGACACTTCCATAGAATTCTAAGCTCCATCAGGAAAAAGGAGAAAAAGCAAAACAATGCACACAAGTTTGATCTAATGCACATTATGTAATATTTATAGTTTCTTTACAGCTCTGAATGGGCTTAGATTTTGCCACACTTTTACAACAGATCAAACTACCACAACAGGAGTTTCTTCTCCTTTTTAAAATTATTGGTCAGTGCGGTCATTCTCCCTTCTGTTACGTCCTGATATAAAGCAGCAACGAAAAGCCACTAATTTCATTAGCTCGCCCAATAATGATGGCTAGCACTTGCTTATTTCTTAAGAAGGTGGCCCTTTAATCTGTGCACATGAACAACTTTACATAATATTTATTGAATTGTTATCAAAATGGCTGGATCTATATGACTTACCATACATTTTGCCTTCATCAGACAATATGATTTTCCTCCTCCCACAAGGGGGATATATAGCTAGTGCCTCCTGAAAGCTCTGCTCAATATCTGGGCTCCAGACACCTTCTGCATCATTGTCAATTGGTTTATCTGCAGAATCACTCATTCTTTCAATGTCCTCGGCAGGGCTCTCGCTGCCGCTCCAGCTGCTGGGCTCAATGGTGATGGCTGGGTTCTCCAAGCCTTAGCCTGGAAGCTTTAAGAGAATAAATCTAAAAAGGGGGAAACAGCAAAGACAAGAGTTTTAGGTTAATTTTCCTTGACTAGTTTTAGTAACCAGTACAACAGAGCCACAAAATGTTATTACAGAATTTAAAGACTGAGAACTAATGGAAAATAAGCCTCAAGTTCTATTTCTCTGTGGAACCAGACTGAAATTGGCCAGTTTACATTTGTCTGTATCTAACAAATAAATGGGTTAGAATATTTCATGGTGTATCTAATCTCACAGCAAGTGTAATATATTTATTACAAGACTGGAAGTTTGGAACAAATATGTTGGTTCCACTGACTTCATCCGAACAATAACTATAAGGGTTTCTAGAAGCTAAAGACTACATCTAAGGAAACTGTTCTATTTAAAAATGGCCATTATGCTATTTTAATTCACCTCAGGAGTTCTGGCACAGATGGAAAATCAGCACACTTCCCTTACTTGACCTATATGAATGGCACAGTTCGTGCCCGAAGAAGAAAAGGTGGCCAAGAGTTTAAAAATAAATGACACCTAAAGGAAAGGGTAACCAGGCCAGATTTTACACCTGTTTCAGAAAAGTGTTGGAAATAGAACAAAGTTTTTTGGGGGGTTTTAAAATCTCACTTCCAGATGTGGAATCAAAGTAATAAGAAATAATCTAATATGACAGCACCTGCTAACTCCATTCCACTCATAGATAACATCAATGTTTCTCTTATATTTGTGGGAGATGTACTGCTGATATGAAGGTGTGCTCTAGGCAAAAGACTGTGGTATCAGGCTGAGTTTTTCACAGTGGTAAGCCCACTAAGGATGGTGAAGGAAGCACCAGGAATTAATTTGCCTCAACCTGTCAAAGCATAGCTGAATATCATTAAGGACAAAATGTACACTAGTGGACAAAGACTGGGTTAAAAGAAAAACCAACCTCCAAAAAACATTTGCTTCAATTTAAGCGTCCTTTAAAAAAATAATAATCCAGATGTCAGTACTAAGAGGTTTCTTCTTTTTTTCAAAATAATAGGTAAATTAAGGAAAAATATGAGAGAATGAAAGTTCTGATTGAAGAAACTAATTTCTTTTAGAATCTTTGCATTCTATGAACTCAAGAGACTCATCAGGCATAAGGACCGTAAGCAAAAATCAGATATTGAAATATGTGTTTCCAGGATTGTACTTTCTCAGATGGATATTATACAAAGGAGGTGAGAACTTACTATGTTAGTATGGAACAAGCTGTTAGGGTTCTTTGAGCCACTGCATCTACACAAGTCACAGGGGTCACATGTACAAAAACCCCTGCACAGATGAACAATATACTTCTGGGCCACCACATGGAAATCCATTCTCATGAACGTTTAGCAAATTCCACACAGAAATTCCACTTGTCTGTGAATACTGACTGAATACTGTTTAAAATTGTTTACAGCTGTTTTTAATTTCTGTATGGGTTTTGTTGTTGTTTGTTTGTTTTTATTGAAGGAATTCTGAGGCCTAAGCCTTGTACTGTGCTAGCTTGAGTATAAAGAAACTCTTTGGGAAAGCAAAATTTTGAAATTATATTACTTTTGCTACACATACTGGCAAACTTTCTAGGTTCAATTTTTTTTATGGAAAAAAGGGTATCTAAAATATTTACTTTTACTTGACTTTTACAAATCCCAAGCGCACACACAGGGATATTGATATACCGAACATTGGTGTGTGTACACACACACACAGGCATGCATGTGTATGTGCTGCACTCAAGTAAACTTGAGCAAACACCACACTCAAACATACATCTAGCTGGATGGCTTCACTGGTTATGGACAAGATCTGCTTTGAATTGGTAGCAGATTGCTGAAAGTTTTAAAAACTGATATAAATCTGTCAAATATCTCACTGTTCAAAATCAACTTTTCCAGGGCAGCTAACCAGTCTCTGCCTTGTATTGCCTTGGCCTTTTCCGCAGGCACAAGAGGTTGCAAGCAGAGACATGCCTACTTTAGAGCAGACAGATATACATGCACCCCTTTCTTTACAGAGAATATGGTGCTCTCACTTCCACCTGCCACCATAGTAACTGTTAACTACAGTGGCTGTTATTTGTTGATAACGATCAGTGATTGAGCAATTCCCAATTTTTTGCAAGGTCTGTGCATTTTTTACAATCCTCCCTTCAACAAGAACAGGAGATGACTTTGCCATCTGCATCATCTTTGTTTTGTCTTCAGTACATTTGGGGAAATGAAAATCATTTTAATAATCTGGATTAATTCTTTGAAAATCCAATAAAGTAAGGCAAAGCAGCTTCCAAGAGCCACATTGTTGCTTATACTTCTCAGCTTCTTTAGGTTCTTTTCCTACAGATCACTGTCAAATTTGGAGCATCATTCACAATCAGACTCATTTGTGAAGGAAAACTATTTTTTTGTTAAAAATAATAATCCTCAAGTACAAATATATTAGAATTCGTATGTGAGTTGGGTCATCAAAAATACATGGTGTGTCTAATTGTAAATATTGCTTATTTAACCTTTTTTAAAATAAATGCAGAGATGTAAGTCAAGCAATTTACACCTGGTTGCTTTATGTTCTCAGATTTCTCAGTGGAGAAAGCATTTGGTTCAGTTGATATACAGCTTCAATATACACAAATCAACATGTTTTATTGTCTGACCTTATCACTAAATGATGCATTCAATATCCAACACAGAAGCCTATTTCTACAAATGCGCTCTCATTAATAACACTCTGCACACATGCAAAACCTGTTTGCAAATAACCACGGCAAACAAGAATGGCCAGCCTTTGAAGAAATTCAGAAAATCAGTATGTAATTATCCAACTGAGCCCAATTAGTGATATAAAATTATTTAGCATCTGTATTTGAGAAAGAAAACACAAGAATGCATTATAAAAAGGTAGCGCTGAACCTTTTATTAAAAAAACCAATTTAGTACATATGGAGCAATTTATCATTTACATTTCAAGTCTGTGATTTTGTTAAGATTCCTCAGGCAGTTCAACCCACTGACTTTTGAAATATGCAAGGTAGCAACCCATGTCAGGAAGACCCCAATGGATGGAGCCTACTGCAGCAGATGCAATTTTCCTCCCTGTCAACTGGATAAAGAAAGTCAGGTTGTGAGCAAGTGATTCTACAACAACAGAATCACCCTAGTATATGGTTTTACCATGAAAGAAATCTCAATAAATACAGGTAGCTTGTGGTTGCCTTTTGAGAACTTGCGATTGCAGTAGAGTTGCACTACGTATCTGTTTAAAAAGAGTGCCTAGTAAAAACATAAGTTTCGTTCCAAAAAAAGCAAAAAACAAAACAAAAACTCCACACCATTTACTTCCTTTTTGCACAGTTAGAAAAGGAGAAGTAAAAACTAATGAATCTAATTAACTGAGAAGATTTCCTCTTTCTGTCTTAATCCCTACTACTTGCTGAAAGAATGATGCCGCTGGAAAAACCACAAATCTAAGCAATGGTGTAGTTTAGTGATAAAGAGCATGAGCAAATTTGTATACCCTTAATTCAAATTTCACTTGAGTCCCCCAGGTGTAATTTGGGCAGTCTGCCTCTGGATACTGGTGGCTGGAGCACAAGAGTGCTCTCAAGTTCATACCCTACTTGTAGACATCTATCTGGCCACTGTGAGAACAGAATGCAGGATTAGACAGACCTTTGATCTGATCCAGCAGAGCTACTCTTGCGTTGTATTCTTAGCATTCCCCAACGCTAAAGTGAAGTCTTGTTCCCACAGTTTAGCTGACCACTTCCAAGTTTGATCCTAGCCAACTCTATTAAATCATGTCCAATACCAACACTGCACTCTCTTTGGCAATTTCTTCTTTAGCAAAGTTAAGGCGTGAAAATAAAGGATCCAACAATAAATTCTACTCGGAAATTTCCTTTTATAGTGTTCTCAACCATCTTCCCATAGTCTTTGGCTTGAGTGCATGTCCACCCTGTCCAAAAAAATAAGAAGTCTCCTTTACTACTCCATAGACTCATAGAACTGTAGAGTTGGAAGGGACCACAAGAGTCATTCTAGTCTAACGCCCTGTCAGGGGTGCCATCTATCCCTTAGGACTGTGGGTGCCTGCCAACGCAATTCCGATGTGTGACATCACATGCACACGCCTGTTGCACTGGCCAGCAGCCAGTGTGGTGTAGTGGTTAAGAGCGGTAGTCTCGTAATCTGGGGAACCGGGTTCGTGTCTCTGCTCCTCCACATGCAGCTGCTGGGTGACCTTGGGCCAGTCACACTTCTTTGAAGTCTCTCAGCCCCACTCACCTCACAGAGTGTTTGTTGTGGGGGAGGAAGGGAAAGGAGAATGTTAGCCGCTTTGAGACTCCTTCGGGTAGTGATAAAGCGGGATATCAAATCCAAACTCTTCTTCTTCCTCCTCTCCATAGCCAGTGAGGCACTGTTTTCTGGTGGAGTTGGAGGTGGAGGCAGAGTCTGTCTGCCTCTATTTCTGAGCTCCTCCCTGAGGAAAAAGGTGCCTCGCTAGCTAGCTGCTTCTCTGTCAGAGGCAGCACAGCTGCCACCTGCTGGCTTTTCTCATTGACTTTGTGGGTGCCCCACAATTATATTATTGTGGGTGCCCAAGAACCCACACACACACACCCCGGTTGGCTCCTATGCCCCCTACAATGCAGGAATCTTTTGCCCAATGTGGGGCTTGAACCCACAAGCCTGGAGATTAAGAGCCTCATGCTCTACCGATTGTGCTAACACAATCCGATCTTATTTTTTAAAGCCGTAACTTTTATAATTGCATATGATTTCACACAATTACTTTTTAATTCATCACCTTATTCATTAAAATAATCTGAAACAGCAAGGACCATGATTACCAGAAGTAAATCGTGGCTTAATGTCAGGTTATTAATTAAAATAATATGAAATTAAAAAGAGCTCTGATTTCTAGATGTTGCCCTGGCATTTGAACTAGTGCCACTGCAAAGTTTGGTTTCCATATTAGCCTGCACTAGACAACAGTGTTCTTGCTAACCTGTTCCTTACAGACACACTCAGCCTCCCCACCACGGTGCTATTAAGGATACAACCTAAGGCCTCAGGTTTTTTTGTTCTGTTTGCCTAATTCCAGCATATCTTGCTCACTGCCCACTTACTTGCTTTTAAATGGGGGGGCTACTTCTGCATTTAAGACATATTTTCTACTTGACTGTGAAAACTCAGGCAAATTGCAAGTCACGACACAAGCAAAAGTACAGCAGAACTCTTCTGCTGGAATAGTTGTGTGCTAAGTTTTGCAAAGAAAAGAAGTCTTTCAAAAAGTATCCCATCACATGATCATTTCATGTGCAGCATAATTACCTAGTTCATGAGAAACAGTTTTAGAGCTGTGCTAAATTTTCACATTCATCTACATGGCAAAAAATGGGGCTCTCAATGAGTGTGAAAGGTCCTTTGAAGAAAACTCTCAGTAGACTTGTGCTTTTCTGTGCCTTTTTGTGTAGCTTTGACATACTGCTGCATTACAGCACAATTGTAACCACATCTACTCAGAAGTAAGTCTAATTGAATTCAATGGGGCCCATTCCCAGGTAAGTGGAGCTGGGATTTCAGCCCAAATTCTATTTTGGGGCTTCTTTCTTTGCTATGTAATACCAGCCAACAGGGATCATGCAGTGAATGTGATGATACCTCAATGCCATGTAGACACCTAGATTTGGCAACATGACTACATAAGTGAGGACAAAGTCCTCAAATTGCCCAGAGTCTGAAAGGGAAGGAGGGAATACATAGTGACTGTAAAGGCCATCAGGCCAGCATGGCTTTCTGGGCGGGCAAACTCAAGAGTGTTTTTCAAAGGGAGCAAAAGGGGGTAATGAAAAGTGCCCTTCTGTTATTGTTCAGTGCTAAAACTTGATATACTGGTTTGTTTGTTTGTTTTTTTTAAAAAAGACAACTACAAAAGCACAGCGAAGTGATTGTGTAGTTTTCGAAGGTCCTTGCTCAAATAAGACTTGCAGCCCTTGCATTAACTCTCTCCTCCAACATTGCCATTAGAGGTGGCCTACATCTATACTAGGGACATGGGTGGCACTGTGCTCTAAGCCACAGAGCCTAGGGCTTGCCGATCAGAAGGTTGGCAGTTTGAATCCCCGTGACGGGGTGAACTCCTGTTGCTCGGTCCCAGCTCCTGCCAACCTAGCAGTTCGAAAGCATGTCAAAGTGCAAGTAGATAAATAGGTACCGATCCGGCGGGAAGGGGAACGCCGTTTCCGTGCGCTGCTCTGGTTCACCAGAAGCGGCTTAGTCATGCTGGCCACATGACCCGGAAGCTGTACGCCGGCTCCCTCGGCCAATAAAGCGAGATGAGCGCCGCAACCCCAGAGTTGGTCACAACTGGACCTAATGGTCAGGGATCCCTTTACCTTTACATCTATACTAGAAAACTTTAATGTGAGTTTTTCAAACCAATGTCTTTGGCTGGTACCCCATTCCTAACCTACACATTTCAAGTGTAGATCGTATCGTATGAAATATTTTAATAAATAAATAAATATGGCCAATGGAACAGTGACCAAGTCAGTAAAAGAATGCCAAAATTCATTAGGAAGGAAGCTTTGGAAGGGCAATATTGAAACATACAGGGGCTCTGGAAAACATAGTCACCAAGCTAAGGTAACACAGTGCTGTGGCATATCCTTCATTCATTCTCCACTTACCTAAGTAAAAAGGAAGTTACAGGTCTGCAATGGGCCCTTATAACTGAAACACATGGTTTCAAACTGGGTGGGATTTAACAGGAAAAGCTAATCTACTGTTGCAGACAGTACCTGAATGTCAGCTGCAGGGAATTGCAAGTGGGGAGAGTGCTCCTGTGCTCAGGCCCAGCTTCCAGACGTCCCACAGTCATCTAGTGGGCCACTATGAGAACCAGATGCTGGACCAGATGGCCCTGATCCCACAGATCTCTTTTTGTGTTTTTAGATGCAGAAATTTCCTCTATAGAAATGTTTAACCATATAGGGACAGAGTCCATTCTTCACAATTTTGCGCATCTGACGTTGCAGCCATGAAACACCTGATTGTGGGTGGACCACTGCGTCCACATTCTATGTATGTTTACTAGAAAGTCAGCCCGAGTAAACCATCAGTGCCATTCATGTGTGCAAGTGTGTGCATGTGTACACACCAGCCCCCTACAACTGTCACCTTAACATTTGGCGTAATGCACCATAAAGCAATTTTTCATCCTCCAGTGCTGCTCTTTCCCCACTCCCATTTTCCATCATGGACCTGCACATGTCCAAAAGCTGGGCAATGTCAGAGATTCAACTGGTGTTGCTGTTCCCAAAACATTCCCTGGCCGATTGCCATATGTTGCCTTCCCAAACATGTGCTCCGTTCTACATAGAGCCCTACCCACCTCCCTTGTGACTCCCCAAACCAGCCCTTTGCACTTGGAAATAGCATTCCATTTTGGGGCACCTTTGACTGTCTTTTCTTCAGATTCTTCATTTATGCCCCACAGGTACTAATGCAGCAGCTTGTGCTTCTGCCTGCCTTGGAAAAATGAATGGCAAAAGCCTGCCCATTTTCATTAAGGCCCATTGTACTTCTGCAATACAGTGAGGAGCACAAATAGTAAGCAAGCACTGCCCATAAGCATCTTATCCAGTGCAGCTTCCTCATGTTGTGTTGTTATGTGCCCAAGTGGCGATATGCCCAAGGTGGGCCTGACAAGACCAGCAGTCTTTGCTAAATTTGTGCATGGGTTCACCAAGGCCGAGCCTTAGCATTCAACTCCAGAATATATGATCTAAGAATGTATTAAAGTGCCCTGAGCAGGTGCATTTCTTCTGCCTGCAAAGGACTGGGACAAGGGATTCACCCCAGAGGACAGAATCACACTTCAAAACGACCTTGACAGATTAGAGAACTGGGCCAAAACAAACAAGATGAATTTTAACAGGGAGAAATGTAAAGTATTGCACTTGGGCAAAAAAAATGAGAGGCACAAATACAAGATGGGTGACACCTGGCTTGAGAGCAGTACATGTGAAAAGGATCTAGGAGTCTTGGTTGACCACAAACTTGACATGAGCCAACAGTGTGACGCGGCAGCTAAAAAAGCTAATGCAATTCTGGGCTGCATCAATAGGAGTATAGCATCTAGATCAAGGGAAGTAACAGTGCCACTGTATTCTGCTCTGGTCAGACCTCACCTGGAGTACTGTGTCCAGTTCTGGGCAGCACAATTCAAGAAGGACACTGACAAACTGGAACGTGTCCAGAGGAGGGCAACCAAAATGGTCAAAGGCCTGGAAACAATGCCTTATGAGGAACGGCTAAGGGAGTTGGGCATGTATAGCCTGGAGAAGAGGAGGTTAAGGGGTGATATGATAGCCATGTTCAAATATATAAAAGGATGTCATATAGAGGAGGGAGAAAGGTTGTTTTCTGCTGCATCAGAGAAGCGGACACGGAGCAATGGATCCAAACTACAAGAAAGAAGATTCCACCTAAACATCAGGAAGAACTTCCTGACAGTAAGAGCTGTTTGACAGTGGAATTTGCTGCCAAGGAGTGTGGTGGGGTCTCCTTCTTTGGAGGTCTTTAAGCAGAGGCTTGACAACCATATGTCAGGAGTGCTCTGATGGTGTTTCCTGCTTGGCAGGGGGTTGGACTCGATGGCCCTTGTGGTCTATTCCAACTCTATGATTCTATGATTCTATGATTCCAGATCTGAGGGTACTGTCCCCAAATAGAGTCGAGCGTTGGCATGCTTCTCTTTTTCTAGAAACAGAGCCCTGCCATGAGAAAGTTTTGCCCTGTGATGCAGACTAGGGAGATGGAATACAGTGGTACCTTGGGTAATAATAATAATAATAATAATAATAATAATAATAATAATAATAATTTATTATTTGTACCCCGCCCATCTGGCTGGGTTTCCCCAGCCACTCTGGGCAGCTTCCATAGAAACCAAAAATACACTAAAATATCACACATTAAAAACTTCCCTGAAACAGGGCTGCCTTAAGATGTCTTCTGAATGTCAGGTAGTTGTTTATCGCTTTGACATCTGATGGGAGGGCGTTCCACACGGCGGGCGCCACTACCGAGAAGGCCCTCTGCCTGGTTCCCTGTAGCTTTGCTTCTCGCAATGAGGGAACCACCAGAAGGCCCTCGGCGCTGGACCTCAGCGTCCAGGCAGAATGATGTTACAGACACTTCAGGTTACAGACTCCGCTAACCCAGAAATAGTGCTTCAGGTTAAGAACTTTGCTTCAGGATGGACTCCGCTAACCCAGAAATAGTGCTTCAGGTTAAGAACTTTGCTTCAGGATGAGAACAGGAATCGTGTAGTGGCAGAACAGCAGCAGTGGGAGGCCCCTTAACCTGGTACCTCAGGTTAAGAACAGTTTCAGGTTAAGAACGGACCTCCAGAATAAATTAAGTTCTTAACCCGAGGTACCACTGTAGTTCCTGAGGGCCACAAGAAACATTTTGAATGAAACAAAAGACTGCTTTTTGAGCAGGCAAGACCATAAGTAGACAGCCAGCAATAACACTCTAGCAAACAAAGGTACCACTTTCCCGGCACCTGGATAAGGCAAAGCACTTCGAGAAAACATCCTAGATTCTGGTATAATGCAGGAAAGGCAAAGGGAAAGTGAAGAAAGGGCTTCATGTGGCAACCCAAACTGTGGTTTGCCTATACATCTGAAAGTTCAAGCTGTGATTTAGGTTCCAAATGATGGTGACCGCAAACTGGTTTGGCATGATGTCTGAACTGAACCTGAACCAAGGCACTCTGAGCTACATCTCCCTAGCAAAACAGGCAAACCAGACTGTGCTGGCAGCAGCTGTCTACAAATCCCACTCTACGTTTTGCACATGGGTGGGAAAAGCCTTCCGGCAGCAGGTGCAAAGAGGTGCGAGAGCCCAGCCTTGCACTTGATAGCTATATAAGCCTTCTGGCAGCCTGCCAACCATGTGGGTCAGCCATCCTTTGAACCTGCCAGCTGTATTCAATATTTCAAAAACAGGTTGCTACAACAGCCCTTTGGCTAGTTATTTATTTCCACAACAATGGATAACCAAGGCAGACCTCTAGACACCCTCATTAAAAAGTGCAGTTGGAGGAAAAAAAGAATAGGCTCAACCCACATCCTCAAAAATCCTTTATAAGGATGGCAAAGAGGTGAGTTTTTCAACATGTGCAGAAGGTCAAATTTCCCCCTCCCAGAAAACTAGAGAGAAATACAGTCTCACAGGAAACACCTTGCTCATACACAGTCCGCTCCTGGATGTGTAGTTTGGGTATCATTGCTGGCAATCGATTTGCCATTTCGTTCTTTCTGACTCTTTTTCTCTCAACCTTTGTTTCCCTTGTAGGAAGATGCACAGATTGTTAGGAGAAGAGATAAAGTCACTTTCCACCAGCAGCAGAAAAGTAGGATGTTGGCATCCTGCAGAGGTTAGGGATATCATCTTCATAGCTGGGTCTGTGTATTTATGATCTATGTGTTTATTATTTAATCAGCTACTTCCATCACTTATTTATATTGCCCCTCATGTTTCTTCCCCTCCCCCTGCCTTTACAAGAATGTGCTCCCATATCTACAGAACATCATGGAACCCATTTTCAGACATACTTCCACAGCGATAACAATGACAGGACACTGTAGATTCTGGCAACCCTACATGAAAATGCCCTCAGACTGTTAGCTCCTACAACTTGAATCACAGAGTCAAAGAACTGTAGAGTTGGAAGGGACCACGATGATCATCTAGTCTGACCCCCCTGCAGTGCAGGAATCTTTCACTCAACATGGGGCTCGAACCCACAACCCCGAGAATAAGAGTTTCATGCTTTACCAACTGAGCTATCCCTCAGGTTCCATTTGTTGTTGTCCTGCTTTAAAAATATTTTAACTGTTTTAGCAGCATGCTTATAACCTGCCTTGAGACATATATCAAAGCTGTTTCATAAATTAATTCAATTACGAATTATAACACAGATCTACACAAACCCCTGCCTTGCAGAGACATCTTAAAAACCCGGCATTTTGGTGATCTTTAATTGCTATCCATTTTAAAACACATCCTACTCTGTGACCAACAATGACATTTACCAAAACCAATATCAAAGGTTATGTATTCAGCCTACATTTCCCTTGCAGTTATCGCTTGTCAGTGAAGCACCCTCTGTCACCAGTTCAGATTTATGTGGGCAGCCTTGTTTCATCTCCTCATTGCTTATGTAGTTTAGTCCTGTTTTTAAGGTATCAGTTTACTATAAAAATAACTCTGCTGGCATTCACCAGGATTGTGAAACCTTGGAGACTGAGATAGAGGAGACAACACAAAGCATACAAAATATGGTTGCAACAGAAAACAGCCAATAGGTGCCCAAAACAAATTTCTGCTAATAATAATTTTGTTTTTTTTTTATTTCCTTTTATTTATGTCATCCTATTCTAAATATTCTGGGTTGCAATGTAATGTATGCCATTCATTCTTATGAGAATCTTGAATTACATCCAACTGAGGCCTGAATTTTATTGGAAGCTTCTTCCCCACAGAGCTTCTCCTCATGGCTGTGTCGTGAACATGAATCCTGCAAGCAACTGCACAGCTGATTCTCATCCTGCCCCTTTGGTTTCTGTATTCAGGCATGTACTACAGGCACACGATGTGTGATAGCACTAGAGAAAGTGGCACCTGTTTGCGTGACTGAATGAGAATTATAGAGGAAAAGAGCCTTGAGTGAGTTCACAATGACAGCCATCAATAGCTGCCGACTGATCACTCTGATGGAGGAATATGCACAACCATTTAAGTGGGCCAGCTTCCAGGCATCCAAGTGCCTTGGAGTTGCATGTGAAATTATAATCTGTTCTTCGGCAGTAAATATTGCCCAATACACCTGCACTGGCTAGAGCAGTCATAGCTAACCATTTGTGGCTTGAGGGCCACATTGATGATTAGCCACCTCTCCAAGGGCCACATGCCAGCACAAGTCCACCTACACCCATGCATGTGTACAAACATACAGACCACAAGCACCATACGGGGCATGTTCCCATTCTCTTGCTCACTCTCTCATACACAAGCACCCCTCCCCACGGTATCACTGTAGAAGTGAGGAGTAGCACTATCCCTAAAGAGGCAGTGTATCCAGTCCCACATTGCATCTCTGCTATGGGGAGTGAGAGGAGAAGTATCTCTTGATCTCCACAGATTATTTTCTGATGATCAAGGGGGAAAGGGAAGCTCCAGTCTCCAGATCTTAAAGGGGGATGATATGGCTCAACATCACTCCTTATCCTTCTGATTAGATCAATCTGATAGGCAAGATATGACCTGAGTCTACATTATTGTGCTGGACTGAGTGGAGGAGTCACATGAGCTCCCCAAGCACAGGTTCAGAACTTCTACTAGCTCCCTTCAAATGAACTATGAATGCAAGATGGGGAGCTATATGTCACCTGCATACTGGCGACGCCCATGTTTAACCCATGGTTTAGCACTGTGGAGATTGTCAAAGGCCTGGAAACGATGCCTTATGAGGAACGGCTAAGGGAGCTGGGCATGTATAGCCTGGAGAAGAGGAGGTTAAGGGGTGATGGCCATGTTCAAATATATAAAAGGATAGAGGAGGGAGAAAGGTTGTTTTCTGCTGCTCCAGAGAAGCGGACACGGAACAATGGATCCAAACTACAAGAAAGAAGATTCCACCTAAACATTAGGAAGAACTTCCTGACAGTAAGCGCTGTTTGACAGTGGAATTTGCTGCCAAGGAGTGTGGTGGAGTCTCCTACTTTGGAGGTCTTTAAGCAGAGGCTTGACAACCATATGTCAGGAGTGCTCTGATGGTGTTTCCTGCTTGGCAGGGGGTTGGACTCAATGGCCCTTGTGGTCTATTCCAACTCTATGATTCTATGATTCTATGATTCTATGACTTACATTCGGGCACTTCATTTATATCCCAGATGCACATGCATGTATTGAAAAACCATGATATTCAATGGCCCTTGGCTACTACTGCTCAGCTGCTTAAGCAGATGCTAGAATGTTATTTTATGAACACATCTTTTGTTCGCTGTTTAAGACTTCACACTCCCACACACTTTAAAAGTAGGCCTTTTTTTAAAAAAAAAGGTTCTTGCACATCTGCAGCTACCACTGAAAGTAGCAGACAATGAAAAACCTGGCCTAAGATCAAACTGATATCCAAAATTATTCCCACATTGGAGGCAAACTGCAACCCTTGCTTAAACCCAATTTTACAATACAATGATCAGTTATTTCCATTCAGTACTCTCTTCCTTATTATTTGAGATTGTGCAGTTACTGTGCCAATCCACAGCACTATACTGCACTGGAACTCTTAATGGAAACATGTGTTATATGTACAAGCATACTACTGGGAAAAGGGATTTGATTTTACAAACTCAAGTGTGTGATTTTTTTAAAAAAACAACCTTTTTTATACCTTGATGATTTGGCATCCACTATGGACCAGTAAATGCTTAATCTCAGCATCCTCCTCCCAGAAAGCTGCCTTTAGATTTTTAAGGAGTTTAGGCTTTTACAGTTGGCTCAGTATGGTTACGACGAGAGTGATTTGTATCACGAAGTTTCCCAGGCCTGCTTTAAAGACTTTGCGGAGGCCCCTAAAATTCTGCTGGTCTTTTCTGTCTCTCATGAGATTTCTAACTAAGTATCTTGATACAGCCCCATTACTATCAACATATTATGAATTTGTCACAATTAATTATTGTAACTCTCATGGAACTAGTTCTATAATAGCCAGTATCCAGTATACTCACTATAATATTAGGTTTCATTATGAAATAATACTATCTTGGGCATTTTGGCATTTGAACAGCTCAAATAATCTGGCTTTTGGCCGTTTCCTTTTGGTGTCCACCCTTATGTGGGTGAAGTGCTTTTTTTTTTTACGCTGTTGGGGGATTTTTGCAGATTAACACTTTTAATTTGTTTTGTTGTTTATATATTTTGTATTAGACTCCTTATGTGTGAAGTGATTCAAAAACTGAATGAATTACACTGAACTGAATTTTTCATCAATGACTTTCTCACCCATGAACTCAGGCACACAAACCTAACCTTAGAAACACAAGTTCTACAATCAACTACTATTAATATAAACTGGGCGGGGGAGAGGGAGAGAAGTTAGGAAATGCTATTTCCAGCCATTTTGCCTTCATATCCTGGTCTATGACCCCATTGGGAGTTTCAATTGATTTTCCACACCAGGTGCTTCTTGCATAAAAATGAAACATTTTTAAAAATCCAGCTTATTTCTACTGTATAAATTACCATTTAGAATTGATGATCTGTTCCTTCAATTCCATGAGCTTTGCCGCATCTAGGTATATTATTATTTCAGTGTTTCCTACTGTATCCTTAAGGTGCTCTGAGTACCTTAATTGAAATTGTAGGGTTTTTAAAATGTATTTTAAATTGTCGTAACCCTCTCTGGGACCTTTGGCTGGGTAATAAAATAAGATAAAATATAATAATTATTCAGATAAAATACAAACACGGTACAATAACATTTTATTCGCCTGCTTTTAAAATTAGATATCCGAATAAATGTGACGTTAATAATGACAAGGAATTTTTAAATGATGGCACACTGATCTGGTTCAGCCAAAATGTTAAACTATAGTTTAATCTGGCATGCATGACCCTTCAAGTTTGTGCATTCTGCCCTCCCCTCCTCTGGTGTGGCTTTTGTTTCTGTTATCAATCCATTATCATTTTGCCTCAGGGCCCAAAACTGTATTTAAACTTAGCTGTGGTTCAGGGAAACACACACCAGAACCATAAACCATGTTTTGAAGTTGGTTGGTTTTCTTAAACCATAGCTAAGACTCTGATGATGATTTATTACCCTCCCTTCACCCTAAGGTTCCAGGGCAGATTACAATTTAAAATAAAACATTGAAACAGTTTAAAACAAATCATAATCAAAATAATAGTGTGGGTCCTCTATATCTGTATCTATCTATCTATCATCTATCTATCTATCTATCTATCTATCTATCTATCTATCATCTATCTATCTATCTATCTATCTATCTATCTATCTATCATCTACACACAGAGAGCAAACTGAGTTGGTGGAGTGCCATTAAAAATTGAGGGAAGCGAAAATGCATGACCCTATAGCTCATCATGTAGCACTAAACCACATGCTAATACTGTTTCTGACTAAGGTCACTGGGTAACTACAATCTTACATTCAGAGACCAGCCAAGATAAAACAGGCTAAGTGTAGCTTCGTTTAACACAGCCTCCATTACGCCTCTGAGTTCTAGCTGATAGGATGCAATGGTGGGTGAAGACTATCGCCTTCATGCCCTGCTTGTGGGAAATGGTGCCTGGTTGGCCACTGTGGGAAACAAGATGGACCCTTTGGTTAGTTCAAGCACAGCTCTTCTTATTTCCTGAGGGATCACCTCATAGCATTCTTGTAACAAGACCCACCACCACAGGGCAACTGACTGTCTTGCCCTCAGGCAATAAGCTATTGTCATGTGGTTGCGTTGTAGGCATGCCGTGAGATAAACCATCAGAAAAGAACCCCACTTGAGATGCTTGCACCTAAGAAGCAGGTTGGTGTGAGTGACAGGGCTGGTAAAAATGAGGAATAATCAGTAAAGTGAACTAGTTTTACAACATAACCATCCTGGCTCCTATCTAACAAACTGAAACAGAGGCTGTTGCTTGGAAATAAGATAGAGGTGTTTATTCCAGGAAGTGACAGAATAGGCTCGGCAGCAGACACAGTTAGCACGAGACTGAATTCAGGGAAATGTCAAAGATGCGGGCTCTCCTTCCTTGGAGGTTTTTAAGCAGAGGTTGGATGGCCATCTGCCATGGATGCTTGAGTTGAGATTCCTGCATTGCAGGAGGTTGGACTGGAAGGGGTCCCTTCCAACTCTACAATCCTATGGTTCTCTGTCCCTACAACTTTTCCTGTCCCTCCCACCAAGCTGCACTCACTCATGAGACTCTTCTGCCTTGTGGGGAAATTGAGGTGTAGGGGTGGGTGCATCTGCTCCCATCAAGCCTGGTTCTAGGTGACAAGACTGCAACCTTCTGCCCAGGCACCAGAGTAAAACCTTCTCCAGCCTCCACTGGGGCTTCTTGCTCCACAGGAAGGTCAGAGGAGGAAGCCAGCATCCTTGATCCCCCTTCGAAAGCGACTGACATGGAGGGGTTAAGGGGAGATTCCCACCTCCTCCAGCCCTTTCTTCCCCCATCAGAACCTGCCAACCTAAACCCAGAAGCACTGGGGGGCTAGTGACATTAATGATTATTAAGGGACTCTTGGGAACATCTGACGTTGTCCTTTTCAAACAATCTTCTCTTTTAAAAAAACAAACTCCTACATCTTCTGCTGATTGAATAGGCATGCAAACATTCACAGGCAAACGCAGATCCAAACTCCATTAGTTGGTTGTGTTTTTTCATGGAGTTTTTGGCTGAAGAAACTTTGGCACAGGATTTGAAACTATTTTTGGAAGCTTTGAACAACATCCCAGGCCTCTGCTTTTTATTATTTAACACACAATATCTTTCTTTCTATATATCCAGCAAGACAATGCTATCCACTCAAGTCCAACTAACTTTCACGTTACTGCAGGGCAAAAAAGAAATCATGATTGAGTACAGCTGGGGGGGGGGTCTTCAGAGAGCCTTGGTGCATTCAGAATAATTGAAGCCTTCCAGTTTCAAATCCCCAAGATTCTTATGGAAAGGTAAACCTTTTAAAGCAAGTTCAAACTGCAGATTATTTTCTGCCTCTAAACATATCCTATAAGGGCTAAGGCAAGTTAATGGGATTCTCTGAGGCTACTGCAAGCCTTAAGACCCAAGGAGCTCTTAAGAACCGTCATTTAGTGTATACCTAAAAACATCATGTGGGATGTGGCCCCAAGGAACTGTACTATGTGACTAGCATCCGATGCCAAGTCATGAAACATTGTCTGGTCCCATGCATGCTGACATGGGAATACGTCCAACTTGATTTCAGTTGAGACTTAGTTCCAGGCTTAGTTTGCAATATGTGAAATCATTACGGACTGGTCACACACACAAAAAGAAAAGCTTTTTTATCATCATCATCACCATCATCATTGTTATTATTTCACTTTATTATCTGCCCTTCACCATCAGGCCCAGGTTAGGCTAAAACAATTTAAAATTCAGTATTAAAAACGGTGTTTTAAGCTGTTTCTATTTCAGCTGTAAACTGCCTTGAGTCCCTGTCAGGGAAAAAGATGGGATATAAATAATGACGGTGGTGATGGTGATGATTAGAAGCAGCATGTCTCTGAATACTGGCCACTGAGGAACAACAGCAGGAGAGGGCTATTGCTCTCATGTCCTGCTTGTGGACTTCCCAGAAGCATCTGATTGGCTACCAAAGGAAACAGAATGCTGGACCTACAAAGGCCCTAGGCCTGATCCAATTGGGTTCTTGTGTTCCCTATGGCACTATTGTCACATAAAGAATGCTGCAGAGCTATCCCAGTTCCCAGGCAGCTGGATCAGAATGGGTAACCAAGGAAGCTTCACTTTTTGTGGCAGAGAAACAACTAAGCAGAAGAAGAGAAATATGATGAAGGGGTATTGTGGACCAAGTGACTGCAGAATAATTATTGACAAACTTTCTTTGATCTATCAGGAAATTGGAAAGATCTGCAGCAAATTGGCACCATAACACACTTTCCTTAAGCCTATAAATCTGGATAAGGTAAAAGGAACCAAGTATTGGGGTGGGTGGAAAACGAAGTCTAACACACTGGAGCTGTTCTTTTAAACTTAATTATAGGGTTTCTGAGGAGTTGCAGATTCAAACTTGACTAGTGTTCAAATGCATCCATCAAGTCCCAACTACACACATAAACCCACCAAAATATATATTGCCCTGGCTCATAAATCAATACAGAAATTTGACTTCCTTGAACTTTCCAGGCCAATAGTTAATGATTATAAAAGCATATTGCACTCCTCACCAATCTGGCATCATCCAGATGTTCTGGACTACAACTCTCATCAGTCATGGCCAATGCAGCTGTATAAGGCTACATATACGTGCATTTGGATTTTTAAAAAAATAGCGGCAGAGTTTAATTTTTTTCCTTACACGGAGGAAACCATCTGGTGAATATATTATACCTGTCTAGACTTTTCCAACTTAGGCACTAATTGTATGATAAAATATTAACATACTTAGTAAAGTTTAAGCCCTGGCATTCTTCTGGAAATGTATACTGTCAAGGATGTTAAAGTGCCCCAAACAGGTGCGCTTTTATTGTTAGACAGATCTTGCCAGAGTACAAACCTAGAGACACAGACAGGCCCTTTTTGGGTTCCAACTCTTTGTCACACTCTAACATTATCAATGATTGGAACAGAAGGTCCTCCTATCCAGATGGAACAGGCTCAGTGACATTAACTTCTGTGGAACAAAAGAAATGGCTTCAATCAACCTGCTCTCTCCAAGAAACTGGAAGCACCTTTAGCTTGCCACCCTAACTCTAAGTAAAACACTACGTTTGGGGACACCATTGTAATAGGGACAAAACTTGTCCCTTCTTCCATACCAGACATTGGGTGGGCCAGTGTCCAGAGAACAATACAGAAAAGCGATGCAATAGAAAAGCGATGCATCTCCCATAGTTTCCAGAGTACACAGATCTCTCTGTTCCTCTTACATCTACATGTACAATAACAGTAATAGAGAATGGCAGTGAGATAGTGCCATTCCCTCACTACCACCAAGTCTTGACAAAATTGGGACGTGGGGAATTAATTCACAAACAACTGCTGGATTCCACTCAGGAAAAGAAAGAGGGTGAATACTTGCTTCTATTTGTGGAATATATATATATATATATATTATTACAGTGGCCTGGTTCTCACGACAAAGGGCTTTGAATTATGGCTTACTACAGGGATGAGGAGATGGGTCAAGCCAGCAGGCCAAAGGCTTATCTTCCCCACTCCCACGGGCTAAGTATGACAGGTGGGTAAAGCAGCCGACCTTTCAGTCACTTGACATCACAACGACATCTGCTGGCCTGTTTCACAGCACTTTGCAAGCCCCACTTATCAGCTGATCATCAGTGCTTTCAAAGCTTGCAAGCCCACTTTCAACCCAGTCACATCTTTACCTGACCAGCACCTGGTGTCATGTGACTTCAGGTGCAGGGCAAGTGGGAGTGTCTGGGCCTTAAAGGCTTCGCAAGCCAAACATGGGGCAGGGGACCTGGCCGGCCTAATTAGGTCTGTTGGCCAGAATTTCCCCACCAGTGGCTTACTGGGACTGAATGAATTCGATGGCTCACAGAAAGGTGCTCACAGTCACTTTGGTATTCCCCCAGGTCATTTCTGCTCCCACAACACAGTGAGATATGCCAAGGTTTTGCTTAGAATGCCATCTAAACACGGGCTTGTGATATAGCTCTCTCCTCAGTGACCATGAGCTGCGGTCAAGAACAAACGTCGGCTGATGCCAATGAACCTGGGTTACAGCAACACACTAAGTCAAACCATGGCTTTGCTCGGTGTGGAACTGAAGCAAAAATGACTGGAAAGGAGCAAAATGGCTGTGAGTGCCTCTCCAGAAGCCCCCACATTCATGTGGTCCTGGCATAATTTGTTTTGCAATATTGTGCAAACCAGGCCAGCAGGGAACTTCTACCTGCTTTGCAGATGCAGCAAACATTTCCTAAATTTATTGTGTTAAGCAACACTTTGGCTAGTCAAATTGAGTTGTTTTCACTATTCTCATCTCCACAGTCTAAAATATGAATAACTGCATATCAACAGATGTTTCTAAGAAACCTCATTAGTAGACCCCTGCAATGGCAGACTAAAGCAGGATCTTTATTAAATCTTAATCCAAGAAGATGCTATTCTTACTGAATTGATTATTCTTACTATTTGAGCATGAAATCCCCAGAGACACTATCAAATCCTCCTGATTTACTATAGGAAGTAAAAAAGAAAGAAAGATAATGTTCCATAAGGCATGTCCTTATAAAGTCAGTTCAATTCAATTCAATATTGTCTAACAGAAACATAAAATTGGTTGTTGTTTTTTAAGTATCCAAGAATGCCACAAAAATAACTACGCATTTTACCCAGAAAAGAATATATTTGGAGTCAATAACATAAACTATCTTTGAAGTAGTGGATATCACAGTACACTTGTTGAAGCTTGTGATCTATTCCTTAGGAGTTTTGTAGCACAGTGTCATTAGTAGGCTAAACATGTACGGCTCTTTTTCTCCATAACACCTGAATCAGGAGAGGCTCTGCAAGCTTTGCCCCAGGGTCTTAATGCAGTGATGGACTGGATGAGAGCCAACTGAGTTTGAACCCTAGAAGGATGGAGACCCTGTGGGTAGATGGTTCCCATGTCTGAAAGACAGACCAGTTGCCTGATGTAGATGGAGTACCACTCCCTCTAAAAGAGCAAGGACACAGTTATTAGGTATTCCTGGATACAACTTTGTCATTGGTGCCTCAAATCTCTATGGTGAGGAATGCCTTGTACCAGCTTATTTATTTATTTATAATAATAAAAATTTCTATACTGCTGTATTGTTTTTAAAAAAAACAAAGTGGTTTACAGCAATAATACATAAAATGCAATAATTACTATATTGGAAAGTTTAAAACAGGCAGTAATTAATCATTGTGGAAAGATGTATTAATTGCCTGTGTAGGACTGGCAGAATAGGAAAGTTTTCAGCAGGAGTTAAAAAGTTGACACAGAAAGTGCTTTCTGAATCTCTATTGGCAGAGTTTTCCACAGGACTGGGCTGAGATTTGGTCTCTATTGTAAGCAAAAGGCTGGGTTTCTTATGGTTATAAAATGAGCCTCACCAACTTGGGGAGTAACCATATTCCTCAGTAAATAATTTCAGGGATTGAGCTGGGCTATAAAGCTTGAAGCTTGAACCTTGAACCTGGCTCGGTAGTAGATGGGCAGCCAGTGCACTGCTGTAACAACGGTGTCACATGTTCTCAACCAGATGCCCCCACCCAGCGTCTGGCTGCCACATTCTGCGCCAGCTGGAGCTTCCAAACCAGACCCAAAGACGGTACCACATAGAGCGCATTACAGTAATCCAGCCTCAAGGTTACCAACGCAAGGACCATAGTGAGCAAGATATCCCTGTCCAGGAACAGCCATAGCTGGCGAATCAGATGAGACTGGTCAAAAGCACTCCTAGCCCCAGAGGACACTTGGGCCTCTAATGCCACTGTTACAGTGGCCCAACTGGCCTCGAGTCCAAGTCAGACACTTAGCACTACTGGTCCTATGCTCTTCCAGTGGAGATTCAACAAGCCTCCTTGCTTTTGACTTTCAGACATCTCTTGAAGACATCTCTTGCGTCAACTTCTCGTTAGCCAATCGCCACAATGATTACCCACATTTTTATTATTTTTTCAAATGGCATTGTATGTTTCAACAATGTACACCACCCAGATATATGGCAGTATAAAACTAAATAAATTTTAATCTCCATCTCATTTTCAGCGGCTTTCCTGGGTATTGTTAAAGTCAACCTGGATGAAGACAGGCGCTGCTTGAAGCAGGTGCCTAATTGCACAGAGAGATGCTGACATTGTCTGGGTTCCTGGCAGAAACTCCACTGAAAGAATAATGTGTGAAGCCGTTTGGAACTAGCCCTGAACTGCTCCCATTAGAGGGAGTCTCACCCAACAATAAGTCAGTTCCAACAAACAAGCTTCCCCCCCCCCCCTAGGAAAGAATACTCATCTCTCTCTCTCTCTATATATATATATATTTGGTGCAGAGCCTTTCAGGAAGGTGGCAATCAAGCAGTGTTGGGGGAGAGAGGCCAATGCTAAACAAATACATATGGCTTAGGGGACTATGCTTTTTTGAGAGGGAAGTAAGAGGCACTTAGGCAGCAGACCCACCTCCTCTCATTCCCTATTCTTCACCATGGAACTTTGCAGGTGCTAAACAGCCTCTGCTGCCTGATCATTTTACACATGATTTAGCCCAATGATTAGCCTCTCTAATAAAATGAACCGGGCAGTTTTTGTTGTTGTTGTTCTTTTACTTCTGGTGGCATTACTGCTGAGGTGGCCAAAATTTGCCAATCCTGAACTTGTGAACAATGTAAGCTCACTCTGAATGTCAAAGCGTAGAGGACTGGAGCCAGCTGTTATCTGGGCACAGGGAAATGCACACACAGTTTTTCATGCTGTAGTTACTACTCATAATACTGTTGTTTTTTTATAAAAAAACAACAACTGAGATTTTCCTGTGGTTTCAAATTAAAATATGGTACTCTTACCTAGGAGTAATATTTTGCATAGTAAGCCAAACCATCATCTCTAACTTGCCGGGCCTTAGGTCTGGTTCAAATATGCATGTACATTTTTCTATGCTTTGTGACAGGAAACAATGCCATTTAAAAGTGATGGATTTGAGGTGATGTAAAGAAACATGAAAATTATCTGCGATATTATATTTGTAATAGCCCACTCAAACATGCAAGTCATCATTTAAACTGTGGGGGATTTTATAGTTTTATTGGTTGTTATGTATTCTTGTGTTTTCATACTGTAAAGCGCCCTGTTATCCTCGGATGAAGGGTGGTATAATAATAATAATAATAATAATAATAATAATAATAATAATAATAATAAGGCATTTATCTACAGATAACTTTTACAACTCCTTTCAAATATGGGCTTGGAAACTTTACAAGCAACAAGCCAAACAGAAACCTGAAGCACACAAGGTATTTTAACATGCTGCGACCCTATGCTGACAAAATACTAAATTGCAATATCAGGCTAGTTGTCTGAAGTTACTAACAGTGCAATCCTAACCATCTGTACTCCACAATAAGTCCTATTTAATTCAAGTGGGCTTCCTCCCAGGTAAGTGTAGCTTGGGTTACTGCCTAAATAATGTTTACAACTCACTCTTCTCTATAGACTACTGCCAATAGTTGCCTTTCCATTTTGTCCGATGAAGTAATTTATAACTTTGTTAGTTTGCCTACTCTTATGCTAACAGAAGTTGATCTAATATGTGTTATCTCTCTTTCTGTATCTGAGAAGTGTATCACACATTCCATGTAATCTGTAAGTGATATGTAGGCAGGTTCAATAAATCTGCTTGCTTCTTTGCTATATGCAAGTGCCCATTTCCCTTCTAGTGTGCAACTCGAGCTAAAATATGCTTTCCCTTCTGCAAGTCAAGCTTTCGTAAAATTATCTGTAAAAAGCACTAGCAGCTCCTCACTGCTAATTTCTTCAAACACCCAACAGGAATGGATAGCAACCACTTTATTCTCCATGGAGGAAACAAGGAACAAGCCTTGGATAATAAGCAAAAGCAAAATTTATTGACTGCTTTGTGTAGGTCATTGCTGCGATGATCACACACATATGAGCCTTTTGCTGCCTTCATATGAGCTGAGAACCTGTGGCCAAATATGGTGTCCCAAATAAATACTTGCACATGCACAGCAAATGGCCAGCTGGGGCTAATATCACTTATTTATGTAAAGCACTTATATACCTTTTTTAATTAAGGATTTCAATCTGTTTTACAAAAAGTTAAACAATCAAACAAACACATGACAAACAGCCAGCAGATAAAAGTGTAATTAAAAGTCATAGTAAAAACTTTATATGAATGCCTGGCCTTAAGATACAGCAAGGTTGGTAGCAGGTGCATTTTCCATAGGAGAACATCTCACAACTGGGGTGCCACCACTGAGAAAGCCGCCTCTCTCACAGAAATAAGTCTCACCACTGGCATCATGTTAATTAACCAACTTGTACTTTCTATTTCTTGATAAAGTGTGTGAATAATTGCTATAAAATACATTCTCACACAGTAAAGTATTCAGTACTGAGCAATATTGTAAAAAAATGATTAACGGGTGTCACTGGTTCACATTTTTTTTTTTTTTTGCAAAATAATGCATAGTACAACAAAAAGCTGGTTTGGGGCACGTTTATTGGAGATTTTATCAAAGTGTTGAATTCCAGAAATTTTTTTTTGTCTCATAAAACATCAACAGAATGCTGCTCTTCAGAAAAACACTCTCAGGAAGATCGCGCCTCCAAAGAAAATGTAAAACTGTTGTGAGCATAGCAAATATCCTTATTTTTTAAAAAAATATTACCCAATACAAGCATAAAGAGGTTGGCATTCTTTTATCATCACCGTCCAAAAATTGAGTCATGCCTAGGTACGCCAAGTTTATTTTTGATGTATTTTGTTTTGTTTTGTTTTAAAACTGCTGTTCATTGATTAAAATCCAGGACAGTTTGCAGTAAAACAATATAGGGTTATATCCAGTAACACCATCCCATTAGGACAAGGACTTCAACTTGAGCCATGGAACTTCTACTTCCTTTCCTCCCCCTGCCATCCACATCTGCTCCAGAGGTTTTGGGTGTTTTTAAGGGAGGGGTGCTTTTTTGCATGCGCGCGCACACGCGCTCTCGCTCTCTCTCTCTCTCTCTCTCTCTCACACACACACACGTGTTGTATAACATTTGAGGGATGCGGGTGGCACTGTGGTCTAAACCACTGAGCCTCTTGGGCTTGCTGATCAGAAGGTCAGCGGTTCAAATCCCCATGACGAGGTGAACTCCCATTGCTCTGTCTCAGCTCCTGCCAACCTAGCAGTTCAAAAGCACACCAGTGCAAGTAGATAAATAGGTACCACTGCGGCGGGAAGGTAAACAGTGTTTCCATCACGGTGTTCTGTTGCTTCAGAAGCAGTTTGGCCACATGAGCCGGAAAGCTGTCTGTGGACAAATGCCAGCTCCCTCGGCCTGAAAGTGAGATGAGCACCGCAACTCCCATAGTCGCCTTTGACTGGACTTCACCACCCAGTGGTCGTTTACCTTTTACCTTTTTTATAACGTTTGAGGTTACAAATCAGAAATCCAAGTACAAATCCAGCTCAGATCACTGGTGACCTTAGGTATAGTATGTCATCTCACAGGGCAAACAGCTGCACTCTGAACTTCTTGGAGAAAGTATTGTGGGGACCAGGATACAAAAACATAGTGCCTACAAACAGATATCGGCATATGGCCCAAAATAAGTCCACCTGTGCTGGACTCACTGGGCTATGGGAGCACACACTAAGCCATTATGAAGAGGCCTGGGCACACCTCCCTTTTCCACCAAATCCTACCCACCCCCCACCCCCACTCTCAGTCAAGCAACACAAGCTCCCATTTCTCATAACAGCCTGGTATGGTACCCAAAAACAAGGGACAAAGGCAAACACAGATTGATGAGGATCCTTCCGCAGAGGCACACTGTGCATGGGTGCTCCAACACCCACATTAAACAGAATAGGAGAAATCCATCTATATTAATCACATTGGACAAAATAGATTCAGGCTATTGGGGACTTCCCCACCCCCACCAAAAAAAAGAAGTCATACAAATAAATCTTTACTAAGTGAGAAATCAAACTTAGCATACATAAACATGACTCAACATTTAGTAATCTCTACCAAAGGACAATTCAGTGGAAAAGCCAATTAAAGTAAGTTTTGTTTAACGTAAACAAGCTGCTGCCTTGGCCATATGTCTTTGTTCTTGTAAATGTAATCCCCCGGTTCTCTACCCTAGACTGTAGACTTTGAAATTCCTCTTAAGGATAATAACAGTAGACAGCACTTGAATGCTCCCTTTGAAGCACGCACTACACAGACTTTACTGCTGACCTTCAATTTTCAACAAGATTAATCCCAGATCTACAGTTGGGGTAGTCTAAACGTGATTATCAATCACAGTTGGTTTTTTGCATTGTTGTTGACCATTTCGAAATACACTGCAAAATGGCAACCGGCAGGATATGAATTACCTGTTCAGCGTTGCATTAATATTTTATGCATAATATGGTCTTTATCTCAAAATGTTTCGAAGGCCTTTTTCTCCCCTACATATTTTATTTACTCTGGAGTAGTCAAGGATATTTGTCGCCTTGCTCTGTACATTGACCAGTGTATAATTACAGCAAACTAAAAACAGTCAGGGGGCATTCAATATTGCGCCAAAGGGAGCTTCCATAAGGCCACAAGAAAAGGAGATGAGCACAATGGGTAGGCCCTGAAAATGTAACAGTTTGAGAGATAAAATGTCTGGGAGTAAATGAGTGGATGAATGGTGTCAATACTGGAAGGGGTGGAGGCTAGCACAGAAGTTCCCTACCAAAAAATAAGCACTTGTAGAGGTAGCATATGCTACACACCATTCAGTTAGAGATGGGCAGTAATACTTCAGTAGGAAAGCACATACTTTTGAATACAGAAAGTCCAAGATTGAGTCTCTGGTATCTCCAGTTACTCATACTGTATAGCAGTACTGGGAGACACTTCTGCACCTTATTTCTTAGAGCAGGCATAGGCAAACTTGGCCCTCCAGATGTTTTGGGACTACAACTCCCATCATCCCTAGCTAACAGGACCAGTGGTCAGGGATGATGGGAGTTGTAGTCCCAAAACATCTGGAGGGCCGAGTTTGCCTATGCCTGTCTTAGAGCATCACTGTCAATCAGCTAAGTGGACGAATGGTGGGACAGCATAAGGAAGTGTCTGTCCTCTTATGTCCCACATAACACTTTAGGCTAATCTGAAGTATAAACAACATGAGCATGCAGACAACTGGCAACAATGATTGGATAGCTCAGTCAGTAGAGCATGAGACTCTTGATCTCAGGGTTGTGGGTTCGAGCCCCACGCTGGGCAAAAGATTCCTGCATTGCAGGGGATGGGATGAGATGGCCCTGGTGGTCCCTTCCAACTCTACAATTCTATGTTTCTACAGTGACATTCTCTTCAAACCTGGGCAGGCAGCAAGGGAAAACTGCTTAGAGGATCAGCATGGATTCTCCAAGCCCAATATCATCCCCAAGGAGCCTCAGAATTTGCCAAAAGGTATACTCTTCCCTGGGACGTGGGTGGCGCTGTGGTCTAAACCACTGAGCCTAGGGCTTGCCGATCAGAAGGTCGGCAGTTCCGTTGCTCAGCCCCAGCTCCTACCCACCTAGCAGTTTGAAAGCATGTCAAAGCGCAAGTAGATACATAAGTATCGCTCCGACGGGAAGGTAAACTGCATTTCCGTGCGCTGCTCTGGTTTCGCCAGAAGCGGCTTAGTCATGCTGGCCACATGACCCGGAAAAACTGTCTGCGGACAAATGTCAGCTCCCTCAGCCTATAGAGCGAGATGAGCACGCAACCCCAGAGTCCTCCGCGACTGGACTTAACGGTCAGGGGTACCTTTACCTTTACCTTATGCTCCTTCATGGTTCAGAAAGACTGCAAGCAGAGTAAATAGGATGCACATTCAAATAAGCATCTGACTAAAGAGGTTGCCTCGCTGCAAATCACTGCTTTCAGTGGCATGTGCAGTTAGCTTCCCATCTAAATACATGTTGCAAACCTGATGGGGGTTCAGAGGTGCATGACATCTTCTTTACCCAACGAGTTCTTTAAAATGAGGAAGGCACACAGCCCTTTCCAAGTTTGAAGAATCATGGTGGGAGGGTCCTGGGATTGGAGGATGAACAGCTTCTCTGAAGCAAGTTCACTTCACTCTAGGTGAGTTTAATGCATTTATTGTATTTTTCTATATTGATTTCACTGTTTATTTATACAACTGTAGCACAGAAGTGAAAACTACATGTTCTTTTTTTTAAAAAAAGTTAAAAAATTACTGTGTATTTGTACAACTGTGGTAGAAAAGTTTAAAAAATTAAGGGTGGAAAAAAGGAGATGTTACATGAGTTCCTCTAATCCTGGGAACATGACTGGGGATTAACTGAACTGCCAAGACTTCACAGAAGTAACAAACGATACCAGATGAAAGCTTGCCTCCATAAGCTGTGTCAACTTCATTATGCTGTTTGAAATATATTAGGGCCAAAGACACTTTCCCCTCCACAAACAGTTAAGTTCCCCACCCATTCGGGGTTTAGACATAGCAGCCGAAGTTGTATCGTCACTGGAACCTGAGGGAGGAAATCAAGAGGCTGAGCGAGTTTTTCAAGCTCTCTTCCACTATTAAGTTGTTATTCCAAAATAGTTTTTGCCCAGTTCAAAACTGCAACACTTTTGCTCTCTCTATCTTACAAGGAAAAAAACTGTGCAGTCCTGGGAAGATGACTCATTAGTAAATCCTTTTCTACTTGCCGAAAACCTGCCCCTCTTCATTAGGAACATAAAAGATAAAAGCTCTTAAATGGCATTAGCTGGAATACGCCTACACACAGTCAGTACAAATAAATTAATTGCACCTGGCCTCTAACAGCCAAAGTGTAGCAGGAACATCTTGTTTCATTAACAAATTAAACTGTAATAGAGTATCAACACTCCTGTTATGAACATAAACATTTTTTGGCAACTGCAAATGGTAGAAATACAAGGTGAATCCTCTGGTACCTACATCCTATAGCAATGAAATGTACCATATTAACTGCAATTAAAATACTTTTCAAATACAATACTGAAAGAAATGCCAAACCTACCACTGAACAATTCTGAAAGTTCAACAAATGACATGTACTAGGCGTAAGGAGATTTTAAGTGAGAAGAATACATCAACTGATTTTTTTAAAAAGGGGGGGGTTCTCAAAGCTAACGAGGTACGCATCATTCATGATGGCAAAATAGATTTTAGATCTATACTAATATTCCTGGATCTGGGGGGTTGCTTTACAACTGAACACACTGTAATCCAGCATGTTCCTTCTGGAATGTTCCTAGGTCTTTAGCATGAGAAAGCTATGCAGGACCAACCTGAAAAACAAGTTCGACTCAACTAGCCCACAAGCTAATTTTACACCCTCCAACGCACCTTTCTAAGATTTCTTTTGTGCAGACAACTTGTGCAATCCAGTTCCAGGCAATTACTTAACGAAATGCCAAGTACTCTCTTCATATGCCACACATTTTTTTAAAAAATATATAAATTTTCATTTAAAAATCAAAAGAGATCGCCATAAAATGATAATAAGTGTTCCATCATATTAAATTAATTTTCCTTTATTCCCCCTTATGGGTGAATAAAGATAAATTGTGGAAAATTTCAATCACCACAGAGATTAGCATCCTGATTTATTTATTTATTAAAGCCAGTGAGATATTTGCCTTTCACTTCAGCGCAACTAAGGTTTCAGCCACCACTGCTAAATAAAAAGCAGTTCTGATCCTTTTGTTGTTTCATTTCCAAGAAACACAGCACAATGTGATAAATAGCATGTGTGGGTATGGGTATACATATATATTCTAATATACAAATATCCATATATGTCCTGAGGCACCAGCCTTGGAAATAAGGCTGCCCTTGCTATAGCAGAGCAATTGAATGCAAGTTCCCCTCTCCTTCCATCAGCTATCCCCTAGCAGCATTTATTACATCAGACGGTAGCAAAGGGAGGAAGGGAAGGGAAGCAGAGCCATATTACATTGGTGCAGCTGAGAGACCTGCATCTTTCAGCTTCTCATTTCCATGAACTGCTTTCATTTCCAGCTGGCAATTATAAGAAGGAAGGAAGAACCAGCACCCAAGTTTGCATTCCTCCTCCTTTTTCCTTTCGTGTTCTTTCTTTTGCATGTGTTCTTTCTCAGGGCAGGAGGCTTATGACTGATCCGTACAAACCACTCCAGGGTCTATTTTGGCTGACAAACAGGGTATGAAGGTGCTTCAAGTAAATACGTCCACAAAAGTTATTACCATGTAAGACTTTTGTTAGCTTACCTACACATCTGCATTGGTGTGCACACTGGCTGCCTTAATCAGGGATGGGGGGGACCTAGGGCCATCCAGTTCCTCCAATGGATTCCAATTCCATAATCAGTGGTCAGGGATGATAAGAGAGTTGGGGGAGGGGGTTGCAAGCAAATAGAAATACAGTGGTGCCTCGCAAGACAAAAATAATCCGTTCTGCGAGTCTCTTCGTCTAGCGGTTTTTTCGTCTTGCGAAGCAACCCTATTAGCGGCTTAGCGGCTTAGCGCTATTAGCGGTATAGCGGATTAGCGGCTATTAAAGGCTTAGCGGCTTAGCGGCTAAAAGGCTATTAGCGGCTTGGCGGCTTAGAAAAAGGGGGGGAAGCGGGGGGGAATCGGAACACTCGCAAGACGTTTTCGTCTTGCGAAGCAAGCCCATAGGGAAATTCGTCTTGCGAAGCAGCTCAAAAACGGAAAACCCTTTCATCTAGCGGGTTTTCCGTCTTGCGAGGCATTCGTCTTGCAGGGCACCACTGTAGAGTCGTTGCTACCAAAATTAAGACTGTGAACAGTGCAAAGCCAATAATAAAATTGCACCCGTAAAACAAATTCTCTGGAATGGGTAATTGATGTCTTGGCTCATCGTACATCAGCCGTGGAGTGGCATCGAAAAACAACATTACATTATTTGGGCATGGATCCTGATCCAGGGACTTACCTGTGCATCAAAGGGCTTTATCTGCCCTGTTATTTAATACTGATGGAGCTGTTTTTTTATTATACTCCCAACTCAGGATCACTTATTGAAGAAGGAAGGTTCAAAAACTAATTTTAAAGGCATTGATAAAATAAGTGCTTTGCACATGTCTCTTTGCTTTTCACTGTGAACGGCAGCTACTGTGCAGGAATGACAGAAGCAGGGCCAGAAGTGTACCAGCAGGACAGAAGGTTGGACCAGAACTTCCAGTCTCTTTCTCTGCCATGCGTTTTCTGCAATATGGCACTAGATACGACTGCAATAAGCTATCCTGAAGCTTCCAACCTGGAACACTGATAACTATTGCCAAGTTATTTTTACATATATACTCTTCAGTATTTCCAGAACAGCTGCTTTATGGCAACTGAAGACCAAGAAGTACCCATTTTTGGGTATTCTTAAGAAGAACACAAGGAGAGATATAAAATGTGAAATCAACCATCCAGGCTTTGAAAATAAAATAAATACTTGTTGGCAAACCTGTGGTTGAGCGTTCAGTATAGAACTACAGCCAGGGTTTTATCCAGTGTTAATTCTTCTCAGAGCAGACCAGTTGAAAATAATGGACATTACTAACTCAGTTCCAGTCAATCCAGTAGGTCTACTTTAAGTAGAACTTAGTTGGATGCAACCCATTGTGACAAACCCAAGTTTGCCTTTGCACAATCCTCAGTTATATCCACTAGTCACCTGTAAGGGAGTGTTGACTGCATTGGTTCTCTTTGCAGCCTAATCCATACCCTCCAACATTTTGGGAAGGCAATTCAGGGCATCCCACCAGCACCCCCACCCCACTGACCCAACTGCTTGCCCCCCCCCCCCTGCTGCTGACCCCTTCCATGTTTGGTTGTTAATACATAGATACCCTCTCCAGCTATTCATATAGAAGTTTAAAATGACATGAATTATCTTTCCTGACAAAAAGAAACAAGAGGCAACAGCAACATGACTCCCATCTTCAACGTGACCCAACCACAACCCATTAAGATGAGGCATGTAATGTCTGATATGTAAGCATAGCTCTCCTTTCTTTCATGGGGTTAACACTTGCCCCAGGGGATGACTGTGCAATACTTTTGTTGAGTGATTACTGTTAAAAGGAAGATTCAGCAGCAAAAACCCACATATGCCTCTAATAATTTGCCTCTGCATAATTTAAATGTGTATTCTGTAATGTGACTGCAGTAGTTAAGAGAGAGAGAAACATGGAGAACAAAAATCTAGTCATATTTTGTTATACATGGAACCTGCCTTCTGCTCTCACCATTCTGGAACTAGCTCAGAGAAGAGAGGTCTGCACAGCAGATTTGAGTGTCCATAAACAGCAGCAAGGACTCAAGAAAGTGGCCATATTGTTTTGTAATTAACACATCATTAACCCACCATGAGCTCTGAAACTGAATATATCACCAAATAAATAAATACCTATGATCCTGAAGGTCTTTACTACAAGTGCATGCCCAAGCATTTAAGCATAAATGCCTCCTCCTCTATGCACCTCTACCTTCATTCATATGATGGGTATTCTTCACTAATTTGGGATAACTGCTTGCAAAGGATGAAACACTTTGGGATGGAAGTCATTTTGCAGGTAAATTCTGGCAACAATCCCAGAAAAAAACCACGTACTGTATTTTTCCGTGTATAGGACTAGGTTTTTTTCCTAAAAAATAATGTTCAAAATTTAGGGTTGTCTTATACATGGGGGCCATCTCCCCCCCCCCCATTTTCTTAAAGAAGAATCCCCCAAAATAGGGGGTTTCTTATACATGAGGGCATCTTATAGACGGGAAAATACTCCTGTGTGAATAACACCTGTGAGCAACTTTGATTTGATGAACCAACACTAGTGACAAGAAACTCATTTGGATTTAATAGGGATAGTCCTGTAAGAATGAGTTCTTTGCTTCTCAATTCCTATTATGTTTCCATCTACAGGTTCAAAAGTGCCAGGTGGAAAGATGAAGTAATAAAGAAAGCTCAGCAGAAACCTTATTCCAAAATTCAGCCACCTCTGTGCAATCCCACCACATGTGTCTATATGTACCAAACATGCTGTAGCCCCACCAACATAGTGAAGCTGTACCAGGGAAAGCTGTTGCAGAATGAGGCGCGTTTGAGCTGACAAAGACCTCTATGGAGGCTTGGCCTACAGACGATGCTGCTGATTGTCATCCGTCTACATGTCCCAATTAGATTCCCACCATGACTTTTGCCTCTGGGCCCCAAAGGAGGACATCGCTCAGAATTTTGTACAATATAGAGACCAGTCCCTTTACATAAGTGTGGTGTATCTTTAACCAATCATTCAAAAGCAGTTAATTCTCTAGTAGCATTTTGTTGTTGTTGAGGGACAGATAAAAATGGACCTCAGTTCACTGCCCAATATTCAGGGAAAGGGCTTATCCTCCATAGTCGTACCTTGTTTGGCGGCTGGGATCCGTTCCGGAGCCCTGGCCGCTAGCAGAAAAACGACGCGGGGCAAAGCGCCGTGCGCGTGCGTGGAGCAATTTGCGCTTCTGCGCACGCGGCAAACCCGGAAGTAACCTGTTCCAGTACTTCCAGGTTTGCTGCGGACGTTCGCCGGAATGGACGCTAGACGAGGCAGACATTCGTGGAGGTATTACTGTATACAGTACATGTTTTTATACCTGCTATAGACAATCCATCCATTTTCTGTATAACAATCCATCAGGTGGTATAGTGGACAGGATGTCCACGATGCTATGTTGTAATACCTCCCCTTTTTCCGAATGATTATGTAGTGACATAGGTTCTGAATGATTTAATGTACACAACAAGGATTTTTTACTCCCATTTGTTTACTAACAAAATGTTTGTGGGTGTCACACTTGGGAGGATTGCTAAGAAGTTGTTTTTTGAGTGAAAAGCATATGAGCTCAGTTCAGTTCTGGTACTCAAAACAAATTATTGTGCAGAATTCTTTAATTATAAGTGCATTTCTTTTATATCTGACTCCAGGGCATCTTGGGATTCTAGTAAAGATCAAAGTAATCCCATACACCTGAAGTCTGGCCTTCCCTGTTGTACACTTACTTCAAGCTGTGCTACTGCTGCGCTGATTTTTTTTTTTTTTTAAAAACCAAACCAATCTGCTTAGTTTAACAAATACAAAACATTTTATTGTTTTTCGCTGATATGAAGAAATGTGTTCCTTGTTCAAACTATCTTTCTGAGGCTGCAAAGCTGCAGCTAGTCATAACCAGGCTTAATTTAGTAGTGAAACAATTTCTTCTGCCACTGCTGGCTGGAAGCATAAACCTATTTCCTGGGTCAAGGAGAAATGCGCACTATAGAAAGAGCAATTCCTCTATCCATTGAATCCCAGAGGGCCTCATTGCTATAAAGTACATGGCCTTTGTCAACCAGGTTACCTAGGAGTGAAAGTTATGTCACATAATCCGCAATTCTGTTCCATACTGTATACCATCTGGAGCCAAAGTCAAAAGCTAATCTGATTTTTCTGTTGGCTTTTTTTTTTAAAAAAAGAGTGCCTACTCAGGTTGGATATTGTATGCCATCTGGCAAGAGAAAGCATTTGTTCACATCTACTGCTTGCCTGCCTATGAACTGTTCACAAAACCAACAGCATAACCCTTCGTTTTCTTAATTTAAGAAGGTTTTATAAATTTAGGAAGTGTGTTTTGTATGAAATCCACTTATGGAGTTATTCAGCCAAACGTCATGCACCTCAGCAAAGCTCTTTCTTGGAACTCACTGTTTTGCATGGACAGGAAAATGAATATTATGACAGAGATAAGCACTGGAGAATCAATGCAGCCACATGCCCGGATAAAATAACCTTCAATCACGAATTACTTTATAAGGAAGAAAAGCTGGTTAAAAAGTTATTGTGAGGCATACAGAGCAAACATTCCCAAACCATGTTTATACTGAGCTTGCCAAAATCAAAGTAAAAATTAACCTTTTATTTTATTCCATATTCATTCTGATTTTCAACCTATATCATGCCCCAAAGGACCAAAATGTTACATGTATGGGTCAGTATTTCTGCACTGGCTCCACCCTCCCATTTGGAAAGGGTTGTCACATTTCCCCCTACTGTTCCACGCAAGGTTTTTGCAAACTTCAAAAATCTGGAAGCCATTCATCATCACACAAGATGCCCCACAGACGAAGCACTGTAACAAATGAGCAGAAACTAATCTCACAATTTACAATGAAATTCCTATTGCCCAGTTGATAGCTTCCAACGACAAAGCAGGAAAAGGAAACAGGAATGTTATCAAAGTCTATTAACAAACGATAAGGAAAGCAAACCTGTTATTCGTGCTGGGCAAAGAAAACCATTCATTCACAATGAATCCTGCGAAACCAGGAGGTCAGGCAGTTATGTTTTCATCTGGTTTCCTTTTTTTTTTTACTTATGGTGGAAGCATATGCTGTTTCACACATTACCTGAGGTTTCCACAATGTATATCACCAACGAGGAGCTACAGCCAATCTCTTTAGCACTAGTGTCATTGTAATAACTGCCCTGAGAAGTGAATTCTATCTAGTTAGGGATATGTATGATTCGCCTTAAGCATTCAGGTAAGCAGGAACCTCTTACTTCATGATTAAACCAGAAGCTTCTAATTAACCACAGTTTCCTGCTTAGCCCAAACCACCAAACTATGGTTATCAGCTTCAGAACAAGTCAAAACAAAGTTTAAGATAAATAATCCAAGTTTAAATTAAGCTTAAAATTTGAAATCCTGGCTTGTTTCAAAGCTAGGAACAAGAGTTCCCTTGTTTAGATGAAAAACAGAACTCCTGATAATTAGTGGCTTCATAGTTTAAATGGCAAAAGGGAGGTGCGGGAGGAGTAGGCAGGCCAAAGGCTCATCTGTCTTTCAGTTATAACACAGATACAATCATTTAACAGCAAAAATGTCCAGCAATTCTGTTAAGTTTTTAAGTACTGAAGGGAAAGGAGACCTATGCCCTACTTCAAGGGAACAAGTTGGTCAAGATATAATCTCCCTTCTCTCGTTTCTAAGATGTGCAGCAGAAAATTCTCAGCAAACTTTTAAAAGTTGGCACATCTCAGGCTTAAGATGATTGTCACAATCTTCTCATTTCTCCACAGTTTGAGGAATTTTCTCCCCTCAATTTTTTTTTACGGTGTCTTCCAAAAGGCACTCCATTACAGAGTTAGATATCAGGTGATTTGGTCTGATTTATAAGCACTCATTGTGACACAAAAATCAACCAAAGGAAATATCCCAAAAGGCGTTTGGAAGTATCTTTAATAAAAAATATATCCTGAGAGGTACAATGTATTTCAAGCCACATAAGATCTTTTCTCAAAATCTACAAAAATATACAAATCTGTTTATTATTAATAATAATAATTATAATTTGCATCCTGCTGCTCCTCGTGTGTGAGCCCCAAGCAACAAATACCATATTTAAACACAATAAAAGCAGCAGGCATCATGTCACAGAAAAATAAATCAACAGTCAAGCACAACGATACATGTAATCAGCAAGGTAACAAAATTTATATTCTAAGTTAAAGGAGCCACCTCAATAAACTGCAAAGTCCCTATAGAAAAGAGAGTTTTAAAAGTGAATTTGGAGGGAGGGGCGTAACAGTGAACTGGGATTTTTTCCTAGGCAAATTAGAGTAATCTGAATCTTTTAAAATTGAGTTCTGTAACTGGGGAGCCACTGCTGAGAAGGCACTACTGAATGAAGTGAGACTTCACATAGTAAGAAATGTTAAGTCTAGTATATTCATTTTGCACCGCAATCATGTTTGTCGCAGCCAAACTAGTATTTCCCACAGTAAAGGCAAAAAGCATGAAAGAAGCTGCACACCTCAGGTCAGTGTGTATGTGGTGGAAGGAGGCAGAGTCAAACAGGGCTCCTGACTACACTTGCAGGACATGTTTGCAGATTCACATCTGCCTTTCACACTCGGTGTGTTTACTTTGGGAAATAGCAGCATTGGCACAGTAAACATGATGGCTGCACAAAGTGTGAAGCAGATCCTAGTTAATCTTTTGGAGGAGTTTTTTCTTCAATGAACATGCTTCACAACCTAGGCAATCACATTTTAAAAGGAGCTGTCTGCCAGAGAAACGCATGGCTTCCGATAACAAAGCAGTGAAGTCATCTTGGACAAGTGCCATCAGGCAGGCTTTTCTTATGTGTAGCACATCTGCACTCTGCCCGATGTATACAATGCCCATAAGCTGAATTGTTATTAAAATGTAAATATACCAACAGGCTCTGATTTTAAGAAAAATAAACAAATGGTGTGGCCCAAATGCTAAGCAAAAGATTCGCCTAACAATTACAATCTTTTTCTTCCCCCCCCAACCGAATCTTTAATTTGATTTTACACATTCTCAAAGAATAATATTATATTTATCACCCTTTTGTTATAATAGTTTAGATCTATCAGCACAATTTTCTCCTTAAAGGGAATGCAGGATCGGTTTCTAACAAACGTGCCTGACTTAAAGTGAATTGGCTGGCGCTCTTAACAGGAAAATTGAAGCGTGTCAGTTCTTTCGTTTCTCTTTGGGAGAAATGAGAAAAAGTTCAGATGCACAGATAAGAAAATGTATAGCAGTGTAAACACTTCTCTTCTGTGGAAATTCCAGTTCACCAGGCCGCAGAGTGAAGTTGAGTGTTTTGTGTTGTCAAGCTATCTATGCAGGAAAAACCTTCACTTTACTTTCAGTGTCAATATACCATCAAATCTAAGAATTGCAAGCACAGGTTAACATGCCCTCCTTCTTTTTTAAAGTCATACTATGGTGGAACTCAAGATTTTTGTTACCTCTGCCTGGCCTGTACTATGATCCTTTGAAAACTTTCTGTCGCAGCCATTAAGATGATTTTGGAATGACATTTGTGAGCAAACTGTAATCCAGATTCCCAAATTCTTTGATTGGCAGGTACAATTGAGCAACAGACATTTAAACTTCTTTTATCAATAATTCCTGCCAACAGTTATCTAAAGATTCCAAACAATAATCAAGTTTGTAACTTAGTTTTGATTTCACTACCCAAATTGATTATCTATACCAATTTAACTCAATTAAACAACGCATTTTAATATTTAGATTTTATGCTCTACGGAATATACTATCATCTGATTCAATATAATTCCATATACATATGAATATGTAATAAGATATCAATTTAAGCCCTAATGTCCTCTCTCCTAAATCTTTACTGGTCAGAACCCTACTCTTTTCTCCCCATCTCCCATCCTGTTCATTACTGTCCTGCATTTCTTGGAAACATCCTCAGTTTGAGGTGAGAGTCCTAACTCAACCATAGCTGAATAGCCAAAAATCACAATTTTATTACTAGTTCATGTTGCGCAAATATTTGCACAGTTTTTAGATGGCTGAATAAGCAAACTTATGTATTTTAAACTTAGAAAACTTTTTAGACTGACTCTTACAAATAGTTATACGGCATGTATTTCTATTTATTTTTCAGCTAGTATATGCTAAAAAGGCAGCATGGAATTAAGGCTGTTAACTAAAATATAGATGATTACATGTAAATTGAAAAACATCCACTCTCTCACACTTACGTCTCCGAATCTTGTGTAGTTTTTAAAGATAAGATGCTGTGTTCTTAGAGCAGCGTCAGGCACTATATGGGGTTGGGGGGAAGAGAAGAAAGTTCCCTTTTCTTTTTTTATTTCCTGTACTGCAGCCAAGAGGAATTGCAGACATACCTCCACTGCAGTAAGATGGGTGCACTCTGCAAACTATCCTTCTGCAAGAGAGATCTACAAATCTTCATTCTACACTCACAGCAACCTCTGAGTGACTCTAACCTCCTCCACCCCATGTGACACCCAAAGATGGGCTGAATATAACAAGAATCACATTTACACCAAATTAGCAGAAGAGGAAGAGGTGGTGGTGACAGAGATATTGCTTTCTTTCGCTGAACCTGCGTCTGTTGCCTTCATTTCGGGCTTCCAACAATGATTACAACTCTGTCAAGTTTGAAACTTGCCCAGTGCTTTTTTTTTTTACTGGGTGGCATAAATTCTTTAAGTAAATAAAATCTTGCCAAGTTACCATTTGTCCGATCCACTGCCCAGCTACTCTTTCCCTCGCACCACTTGGCTCCTGCATTTTCTCCTTCTTCACCATCACACCCTGACTTCATCTGTAACTTGGGAGAACCATCTGCCACGCTGTCACAGTGCCCATCACCTGGCAGGTTTCTCATTTCTGACTGCTTGCCACTCCCACCAACTCAGCTGAACCCTCGTGTCGTATTTAGAGAAGCCGATTCCTTCGTCAAGACCTTTTCATTTGCCCTGGAATTTTAAAGGGTTTCTGTTGCATCAGCCTGTTTTTTTAGTTTGTATTGTCTTGTAAATTACAGTGGTACCTCGGTTTAAGTACTTACCGTATTTTTTGCTCTATAAGACTCACTTTTTTCCACCTAAAAAGTAAGGGGAAATGTGTGTGCGTCTTATGGTGCGAATGCAGGCTGCGCAGCTATCCCAGAAGCCAGAACAGCAAGAGGGATTGCTGCTTTCACTGCGCAGCGATCCCTCTTGCTTTTCTGGCTTCTGAGATTCAGAATATTTTTTTTCTTGTTTTCCTCCTCCAAAAACTAGGTGCGTCTTGTGGTCTGGTGCGTCTTATAGAGCGAAAAATACGGTAATTCATTCTGGAGGTCTGTTCTCAACCTGAAGCAAAGTTCTTAACCCGAGGTAATATTTCTGTGTTAGCAGAGTCTGTAACCTGAAGCGTATGTAACCCGAGGTACCACTGTACAGTGAAGGATGTTAGTGCATTGTATCCGCGTGCTGTTTCGAGTAAATTTTCTCTATTGTTCACTTCTCTGGAATCCACGGGAAGAAGGGTGGTTTAGAAATATTGTTTTAAGAAATAAACTGAATATTAAGCTCCATGTGAGCTGCCAGGAGTGTTCCCCTCAACTTATTTCTACAAATGCAAATTTCCTAGAGCAGGTAACTTCAGCCTTCACAGAACCAAAACTCCACCCAGGCATTTGGGGACCCATTTCTTAATCTTTTATCAGATACCTGGTAATAATGCTCCTCTCACAGCCCACCTTGCACCAGACCTTGACCCACTTGTAGCAACCATAGTTGTTGTTGTTGTCCATTACATTTCTATACTGCCCTTCATGTGAAGATGACAAGTCAGTTTACAATATAAAAGGTGAAATAGAGACTGACAATTTATTAGATAAAGTGAGCCAGGTGCAGAATTTCCTTTCCAGACTTGAGGTCACCTGACTGCTTAAACATACCCTCCCCTCATTGCCATCCATCCTACATTGTATCATTCCAGCTGCAGGAAATGGGAGATGTAAACAGTTACACTTCCCGCGATGCAAGCATGTGCGTTGCAAGCCACCCCTTGAGCCAGTGTTGTGATCCTTCTTAGAACCATGTCGAGTTCCTGCTCCACACTTTACAAATCCTAGACTCCCACAAATTCCCTCCTACACAGCCACACTGGCATTGCCATCCTATGTGTGTTCACACAGAAGTAAACCTCACTGAGGAGGACTTAGCTCTCAAGTAAATGTGAACTGGGTGAAAACCTAAGAGAAAATTCCATACCTCTTGCTATAACCAGTTCACAGATTAATACGTCTGTTTCAATTTCCCCCTGGTTAGGTTTTTTTTTGGGGGGGGGGGTCAGGTTTAATGCAGCACAGCAAAACTGCAAATGAAAAGAGTCGGGTCTGTATTATGACTGTCTCATGTTATTACAGCATTTGTTTGCTTTTCAAAAAGCCTTCACCTCACAGGGCGCTATCTAGTTGTGGTGTCCTGAGTGTGCAACACAGACTTCTGATTGCGCAAGCAAACCTTTCCTCTCCTCCATCCTTCATCCTCCTCCATCCTGCATCTCTGAAACTTGTTCTGGGGGGCGGGGAACCCTCTTAAGCAGACTGGGGCATGAGGGCTGCAAAAAGAGGGGGGAGAAACCAACTCCCATCACATCTATTGACTCCGGATTGGATTTCACTCACAGCTTTTATTTATTTAAAAATAATACAACATCTGATAAATGGGAAATCTCAAGTGACTTTGCATCACGTAAAGGTAAAGGTAAAGGGACCGCTGACCATTAGGTCCAGTCGTGGCCGACTCTGGGGTTGTGGCGCTCATCTCGCTTTATTGGCCGAGGGAGCCGGCGTACAGCTTCCAGGTCATGTGGCCAGCAGGACTAAGCTGCTTCTGGCAAACCAGAGTAGCGCACGGAAATGCCGCTTACCTTCCTGCTGGAGCGGTACCTATTTATCTACTTGCACTTTGATGTGCTTTCGAACTGCTAGGTTGGCAGGAGCAGGGACCGAGCAATGGGAGCTCACCTGTCACGGGGATTTGAACCTTCTGATCAGCAAGCCCTAGGCTCTTTGGTTTAACCCACAGCACCACCCGCTTTTATTTATTTAACAATAATACAAAATCTGATAAATGGGAAATCTCAAGTGACTTTGCATCACATACTTTCCTTTAAAAAAGAAACCCTTCAATGACTCAAATTTACAACGTCCTCCATTTGTTAGTTTATTGTTATTTTGCTGATACAGTAGCTGTTAAATGCTTCTTTAGAAGCAAGTAGTGGGGATCTTTTCACGTAAGCAAAAAAAGATGCCCAAGCTCTGCCTGTACAATAAATATACAGGCCAATACGCCGCAGCAAAATGTTGCATTCATACAAATGCAAAAGCATTGCAACAAAACGCCTTTTCCTTGAATAGCCACGGCATAAAAATTCCAATGCAAAATTAAAACACTGGTTTACTCTTAATGCGTATTACTAAATTAGATGTTATGACAAGTGCAACATTAAATTTTTTTGTACAAGCATTATATTCTCCTACACTTTTCAAAGTAGCTCCTTAGCATAATTATTACATTTAACATGTAAGGCAGCAATTGCTGTTACACAGCACCTGCCACTGGTCCACCACATAATTACATACCACTGACCTTTATATAAAAGCATCATGGAAATGTTGTTACTAGAAAACTAAATTGCCTTTCATACAAACACTGAACTGTAACTACCGTGATTTCTCTCGCCCCCCCCCCCTTTTAAGAAATATGTGCTTATCCAAGGGAGGAGCTGAACTAATTGAACTAACAATAATTTTCCAAATCTCGCCATGTAAATAAAGTTTCCGCCATCTCAAAGTGTAGTTCAAGGTATACACACAGATGGATACAGAACTGAAAATATTCCCTGAAGTCTTAATGGTGGGGTTATGCAGGATGTCATTTAAAAGCTATTCACTAACAATGCCCTTTTCCCTTTTAGCCCCGAATCCTACTGTACAAATTCAACTGGGGGAGAAAAGTCAATTAATTGAAATTGTGTGTGTCGGTGGAGTAGCATTGGAAGCAGCTAACGTGGGGAGAAAAAGACTGTGTGCTATTTACTGGTAATAGTTGCAGCAGGATAACGGTTGAGCGACTGTACAGATCCAGCAGAGAGGATGCCCAGCCATAACCTGAACTGAGAACCAACCCCTGAACTCACTGGGTGGCCTTAGGCAAGGAATTTTTTCCTCAACCTTTTTTCTTACTCTGCAGGTGCTAGCAAGCACTTCAGCAGGCCAGTCTTCAACTGAAGAAGTGTTAGATTCAAATCCCAGCCCAGCTACAAAGGGCTCTCCAGGCGCCCTTGGCAAGTCAATCCTTCTCAGCCTCAGTCATCGCTCTGTAAAATGGGTATAACTATCTTGCTCCTTAGCTTTTTTACCTGTGTGTTTATTCTGTATGCTGAATTACTGACTTTCAACCTATCTCATAGAATCATAGAATGTCGGAAAGGACCCTGAGGATCATCTAGTCCAACCCCCTGCAAGGCAGGCATATTCAGCTATCTGAATTGATTGAAACATTTTGTAAACTTGCTTCTTTACCCCACTCTAACGCTTCTCATTTTGCGAAGTGAATGTTTGTTGTAAGGTAGTCTGAGCACAGCTTACTGTGGAAAGGCGATCCATAAAGAAATTAAATCAAATCAACAAATGTGATGACTACAGGAACACTAATTCACAGTACGGTGGTACCTCTGGTTACGTACTTAATTCGTTCCAGAGTCTGTTCTTAACCTGAAACTGTTCTTAACCTGAAGCACCACTTTAGCTAATGGGGCCTCCTGCTGCTGCCGCTGCGCCGCCGGAGCCTGATTTCTGTTCTCAACCTGAAGCAAAGTTCTTAACCCGAGGTGCTATTTCTGGGTTAGTGGAGTCTGTAACCTGAAGCGTATGTAACCTGAGGTACCACTGTACAGAAGTTATAGGTAATTACAGCTATGTGTCTTAAATCTATATCCACCTTACGAACAGAACTTCCGCAAGGTATTTTACGAAATATCTGGATAGAAAAAGGAGGATTTGTACGAGAATGAGGCTGCAAAGCATTTGTTCCCTACAAGGGAGCAGCACACAAGATAATAATAGTTTCTGCCAATCGCTTTCATTGAGGGCACGGTAATATCTCTGTTTAAGATTACTATTTCAAGTTGAGCGACAAAGTCCTACAGCTGTCGTGCACACATGCTATTTTTAAAGGTGCAAAAAAAGTGTTCCTGACATAAAGCGTCCACCCGCAGGCACTCCTACATTGACACAGGGCATGGAGCCCAAGAATCCGGCGATGCATTTCCAAGCCATGGGGTGCCGGCGTGGGGGGAGAGAATCTAAAAACTGGACTAGAGCACCCACTGTAACTCAGGCAGCGGGGTGGGGGGAGCCTCTGAAGCAAGGTGAAAGGAAGTTGGCATCTTCACAAGAAGAGCAGCTCTGCTTGTTCAGGACAAAAGGCCCAATGAGTTCAGAGTCCTGGTCTCTCAGTAGACAAGCAAGGCTGGAGTACAACAGCAACAGCCGCACCTGCAATTCACAGCATCAGGTACTGAGGAGCATGCCACCTCCATCAGTGGAGGTGAAACATAACCTCCCCTGTGATTGTGTGTGCCTCTTATAGTGGGATAACTCTGAACAGAGCACACCGGAAAGCAGCCTGATGAAGAACGTTCAAAATGCATTGGGGTTCAATAAATTATATTTCTGCACACCTTAGAGGATCTCTGGTCTCCTGCTCCTGCACTGGTGACTTCCCTCCTTTTTTCCCTTTGCCCCAGCCAGGTATAGATGCACACAGACACAGGGATGGGATTGCACTTGGCCCACGCCACATTGGAATGGATATTTGACATGTGTACACTCAAATACCCACAGCTTCCTGGTACAGATGTTGCAACAAAGAGGTGGCACCATCAGGCATCATCCCAACATCCCACCACAACTACTTGACTATGATAGAGCTCACTGGGTGACTTTGGGCCAGTCACGACCTCTCAGCCTAATCTACCTCGCAGGGTTGCTGTGAGGGTCAAATGGGGAAGAAGAGAACCGTGTGCACCGCCTTGAGCTCCTCAGAGAAAAGGGGGGGCTAGAAATGCAATGGAATAATGTAATAGAATAAAATGCAGCTGAATGAGGAACAACCGTCTGCTCAGACATAAACACACATTACAGTCGTACCTTGGAAGTCGAATGGAATCCGTTCCGGAAGTCCGTTCGACTTCCATAACGTTCAGAAACCAAGGCGCGGCTTCTGGTTGGCTGCAGAAAGCTCCTGCAGCCAATCGGAAGCTGTGGAAGCCCTGTTGGACGTTCGGCTTCCAAAGAACGTTCACAAACCGGAGCCAAATGTCCAAGTACCAAGGCATCCGGGATCCAAGGTACAACTGTATGTTTCTGGACATCTAGAGGTAGGGAACTTGCAATATAATGACAGACGTTTTGTGTATACGTATATAAATCAGAGTACTTGATTTTTGACTGCTAGAAATAATGTGAACAACAGGAGGAAAGCTTTCTAAGCAACTGTGCACAAGTGGAAGGAGATAGCCTGGCAATATAGATCCTGAACATTGCTCTCTGCATCCATCGTCAGTTTGTGAACACACAGGGGCTAACTAGGGGCACCCAGACTGTGGAATCCCCTCATCTTGAAAGTGTGCTTATCCTCTTCGATCTGATATTCAGGCAGCATTTGAGCACCCACTCATTTGGAAGCGGAAGATTACTTCCACAAGCAGCATCGAGAACAGAATTGTTAATTTGCTGAGGGTCTTTAAAAAAAAGAAGTTACTAATGTGTGTGTTTTTGAGGGTAGCTATCTGTTGTTCTTTTTATTTTTGTCGTATACCACTCTGAACTCAATTTAGAGGAAGGACCATTTTTTAAAAAATGCAGTGGATAAATAAATAACAAAATATGATAGCATCTGACCCATCTGTGACAATAGTGGTCATAGCTAAATTCCTGCAAAGTACAGGAGAGGCAGTTTAAAGAACACAAGGGCTGCCTGGATCTCTGTCTCTCTCACACACAAACACAAAATATTTTTGCCAGCAAAACAAAGTTACCCATGAAGTTTTTGTATTGGTGGCTCAAAACTGGAAACATTATTACTGAATACTGGTCATCTGCACTGAACAGACTCTTGGTGCCAGCTTTTGCAACAAGTGCGTCAATATATAAAAGTACTTCAGGGGAAGCTTATTATGCAAGGATTTTTAAAGTATCTGCTTCCAGACATCATCACCCACCCTCAAAAAAAGGTAGCCATAAGGATGGCAGTAGAAAGATAGATTTCCAGGATTATCAACCTTCATGCATGTTAGACTAGCCATATGCCTTATCTCTGACTCTGTTACTTAATCAAAGCTACATCCACAAAAACATAAAAATGAATGTAACAAAGTTCTTTAGCTGGGGTTATTCAGGAGGTTGTGCACTTCCCACCAGTCCTGTTAGCGTGTTTCAACAAAAGGCGCCTACAGGCAACAAAAGGTTGGATCTCAACTATTGCAACTTCCTATCTGTCTGTGAATCCTAGATGGGTTGTAAGCATCCTTTGATAAGAGGGGATTTTAATATCAGTTCCACTTGAGTCTAGCAGTATGTCAAGCCCTGTGAACTTTTAGCTAACTGTACGGCTCTAGTGAGTGAAATTTGCAGCGTTTGACCATAGCAGCGCTTTTTGCCTTCAACACAGATACCAAGAAATACACTGTTCCAAGTATCTGAGGTTCGTATATCACCCCATGAATTTGCACAGGTCTCTACAGCAGATTAATAGATATCATCTTCTTTTTTAAAGATGGTGGGAGTTGAGGGAGCGGGACTTAAATTTATGTAGAGGCAAGCAGGGCGGTGGAGAGAAGAGAACCAACATTTAAAAGCCAGCTTCCAGGCTTTTTCAGCTCTATGCTAAAAAGCAAGCAATCTCCCGTCTCAGATTTCCCTATAACACCCCCAACTGCACCTGCTTGAGTCCAGCAGCTGCAGTTCTTCCCCAATGCCAGCTTCACTATGTCTAAATATGACTCATTAGGTATGCTTACTGTTTCAGTGGCTTGCGCCATGCCTATTTAACTCTTACGAATATTCTTTTCTCCTCTCACACACAAACACATGGTTCCCTCCACCCAAAGCCCTCTTACAAAGTCAAGAATTAATAGTCAATAAAGACAGAAAAGACGAACACTAGTTAAATTTTGCACTAGTTATATTGAATAGGTACATATATACACATACTATTTTCTACCACCAGACACACATCCCAAGATCAACTGAACTAACTCCACTGTAAGTATGTTTGCAGCCATATTTACTTATCAGACAAGACTGCATCTCCTGGTTTTCCAAGGGGAAAACATACATAATAGGCATGGGGAATCTTTGGCCCTCCAGATGTTGCTGAACTATTAACGTCCATCAGCCCCAGAAAGCCAATGACCATGGATGATGGGAGTTGTAGTCCGCAACGTCAAATTCTCTACACCCGATATATAGCATCAGTTTATAAGCAATTGTTGTGTGAATTATAAAGATGTTTTTTTCCTTAAATATGTTAATTTATCTATTCATTTTACTCATAAAATTTATACACCACTTGATTGTAAACTAACGTCAAAGCGGTCTACAAAAGATAAAGCAGTAAAATCAAGAAAAAATCACAACCATACTTTAAAACATGCAGAAGTTAAAATATTAAACAGAATATAGTGGTACCTCAGGTTACAGATGCTTCAGGTTACAGACGCTTCAGATTACAGACTCCACTAACCCAGAAATGGTACCTCGGGTTAAGAACTTTGCTTCAGGATGAGAACAGAAATCGTGCTCTGGCGGCGCAGCAGCAGCAGGAGGCCCCATTAGCTAAAGTGGTACCTTGGGTTAGGAACAGTTTCAGGTTAAGAACGGACCTCCAGAAGGAATTAAGTTCTTAATCCAAGGTACCACTGTAAAATTACCTCAACTTTCTAATGTCAGTTAAAGTGTCGGCCAAAAGTCTGTATGGGCTACACCAGTCAAATCATAAAACAGCATGCAATGAGTCGGGTGGGAGGACAAGGGTACTGTGGTGTGAGAATAGGAAATAAGGATGCAAAAGAGTTCCCTGCCACACCTTGAACAGCACAAGCCCTCCTATCTATCTTAAAAAAGCACATTCTTATTACTTCATGCATTTACATATACTTTTTATGCAGTTCAAGAACATGTCAGATGTGGACTTACAGTGGAAATCAGCTCCAACCACAGACACAATTTCCTTTTTATCCACAGTACTGTTTGAAGGAGGGAAATGTGCATAATTCAGGCTGTCGCGCATGTGGGTATCCATTATGAGCTTGGGGGAGCAGTGTGTGAAAGCCTGCTCCTCCAACACAGGAACTGAATCTTCAGCCAAGGTAAGCATCAGAATTGACCATAGTGAACAAGACTCTATTTTATTTAATTAGCTGATTCACATTTCTGATCTGCTGCATCCTGAGATAAACAACAATAAGGCCCAGTTCAAATGCTTACCTTGGCTGCTCATCTTGTTCTTGTGGTAAAGGAGCATCCTCGGGTTTTCAATGCCCTCCACTACTCTCATAACTTAATGTGTCGTGCAGACAGTCCATGTGGACATTCATCTCTGCATAAACCCAATTTGTGCAATTCTTTCCCCTCAGGGAAAGGTGAAAGAGTAAACAACCTAGTATTTCATGCATACAGGAAGAGAAAATGTCTGCCCATGCTTCAACCGTAGGAACTGGACAATAGTCTTGGGAAAGCATCTGAACGGAGCCTAAAGTAGCATCCTAAAACTGTGGGGTGGAATTCATTAGTAACAGGGCAATTCTGTTAAAATGTCAAGCTGTAGACACATTTTAAATATATCATTTCCAGGTTCTATATCATTTAAAGATAATGTTCTAAGTTTTATAGAACGAACACCCACATGGCATCTTACACATTAAAATAAACCCTGTAAACATGATATAAAAGAGGAGTCATTATTTTTTAAAGACTTTTCTGCAAGAAAATAGCCAATAGATTAACGGACCTTCATAGCATTGACTCCTCGTTTTCTGTTTTAGTTAAACAGAGAAGGAATTTAAAGCTAGGAACAAGGTCAAACAACCCTAGGCCAATTAAATGTATATATTAATAACTCAACATAGCATTAGAGTTTCAGATAAAATAATTTAGTAATAGCTAATTTTTTAGGTTGCAAAACAAAAAACAAATAGTAAAAAGAAGGCATCTAAACAAACTGTGGCATATTTCTTTGTCATTTTGGCTGAGAAGATCAATCCAGCTCACACAAAAATGGTTTATTGTACACTGAAATTCAGAGAAAATTACTTGCATCCACTGGGACTTTGACTCCACTATTACCGCTGACGAATCTTGAGAGGTTCCCAGAGCATTGTCTAGTCCTGTTATGTTGGATGAGTTTCAGTTAGTAAGGCTCAAGGATGTAAACAAGGTGCTTGGATTAGTGAAGGTGACCACCTGGGCACTGGACCCTTGCCCCTCCTGGCTGATGAAACTAGCAGGGAGGGGACAGCTGGTTGGGCCAGGGAGGTGATTAATGCCTCCCTGCAAGTGGGAATGGTCCCTGCCTGCTTGAAGGAAGCAGTAGTAAAACCACAGAGATCCAGTAAGGAGGGCTTGTCATTACAAACGCCATCTCCAACTTCTCAAAAGATTCCATCAATGGTGTCTCTGAAAAATTTTACACATCACTTGTGAAGACAGGCAAACTAATATCAGTGTACTGGATGAAGCAAAGATCACCAGTGTTGAAGTAATGATTTTTCAACATTAACTGGTCATGTTGTGTGGATGCCTGATGATCGTCTTCCAAAGCCGAACTTAAAAATGGAAAGCGTAATGCTGGTGGTCAAAAGAGGTTTAAAGATTGTCTCAAGGCAAACCTAAAAAAATGTAGTATAAACACCGACAACTGGGAAATACTGGCCTGCGAGTGCTCCAGTTGGAGAACAGCCTTTACCAAAGGTGTCATGGGCTTTGAAGACATTTGAACTCAGAACGTAAGGGAGAAACGTGCTAAGAGGAAGGCACGCTTGGCAAATCCACACTGTGATCAACTCCTGCCCAGGAACCAATGTGCCCACTGTGGAAGGACGTGTGGGTCCAGAATTGGCCTCCACAGTCACTTACGGACTCATTGCTAAAACCATGTTTATGGAAGACAGTCTTACTCGGCTAAGAGTGATCACCAAAGAAAGAAGAAAGAAGTAACACATCTCAGTTTCTACTTATCAAAAATCATAGAAGAGTCATTATAATCAATCTACTCCACTTTCAGTTTTTAATCTTTCCTCCTCCATTCATGGCTATTATTATGGGTATTTAATATTAAAGCCATAACCTATGTGCTCACTGAAGTTGATGTGCATCTAATTCTGTGATAGACAGTTTTTTCAATATATTTATTTAAGTAGCACTAAATGCCTGCATTTAAAATCCACTCGCTGCTATCACTGGGCCTTAGAGCTTATCTGGATATTTACAGTAGCTACAGGTATGGCTATCCTAGGACGTTACCACTTCAGAATTCAGGCTGGAGTAAGCTATTGTGAGTGCTTTGATCTCACAAAAAAACCAAGCATGTTAAGAAGAAAATATAGAATCCTTGTCATCACTATTCTGGTTTTCTGGGTTAAGAGTGTTTTGGAGAAGAGGAAACAATAGTAAAAAAATGAGAGCTACTCCCTACTTTGGAGCGGTACAGTCTAAACACTACTGTATAACTTCAATGAGGGTATACGTCAGCCCAACCCTACTGAGACCACCTTTCAAGAGAGTGCATGTAATTTTTGCCCAGGCAGGCGCATTATGTGACCCATGAGAGCAGCAAAATAACCAGACTGCACAACAGTGATGGGATAAAATCAGGCCAGCAGTAGGCATGGCAAGGGTTGGAATGACATTGGGTCCCAGGATCAGTTGAGTCTGGATCGCTCCAAACCTGTTCCATAGGAGTCGGCCAGTGTTGGACCTTGCTGTGGTGCAAAGCCAAGCAGACAAGGTCTCACAGGGAGACCAGGGTGCAGATTCCAACCAGGCAGATACCAAACCCATGCTTGGGTTTGCTGTGGTCAATTCTCCTCTCAGGCCCCTTATGGAGCCCCCCATATGCTATGTTGATCCTGACCAGTGCCATTACGGCCCCCATACAATGTTCTTCCGCATCACAAAGGAAAGCCATAATTTCACTGAGAGGAAGGCAGAAAAACCCCAACCAAGTGACAATCGGGTTGAGAGAGAGCAATTCCTTCCTGTCAACCAGCGAGCCAAAATTGCTCAGTGAAGGCTCTAACCTCTCAGAGCAAAATGGCTGTGAGCTCGGGCTCATGGGGCAGCTTTTTCCTGTGAGCCCATCACACAGAGAAGATATTAGGCAAAGCCTTGCCCAGGATTTTGCTGTAATCTATGGTGCACAGTGCCACCGGGAAAAGATGTCCCATGCTTATTGGGCTTAAAACTGAATTCCTGTAGGTTCAGAATATCTCAAAAAATTTCATGAGTGAAACACATGTATTCATACAGAAATTAAAGGACTATATTTGGTGGTGGGGGAGGCTCACTAAAAATAAAATGTGTGTGCAACAGGAAGGATCTGCTTATGCAAATGTAAGTAAACAACTCTTATAGATTGGTTATATTTTGTTTAAGGTAACGTATTTGAACACCTTACTGCTTTGATGCTGTTAATAAGAAAAGCTGTTATAGGAGCCTTGCAAATCCATTTAAATTGATTCTAATTAATGAATCAATCACTAGCCACTGACTGGAGTGAATAATTTGCTGCCGCAGGCCTCTAATTCCTACCTGAAAATCCACATTATAGTGATAAGTTGCTTCTTGGTCTAACACTGAACTGTGTTGCTTTTAAGTCAGATTTAGGATATTTTGTTCAAACAGCTAGGAAATCCAAGTCCCAGATTTATCAATTCAAAATTGCACAGGACTCAAATTACAGCAAGCAAAGAACTGGAGATAGGTTAGGTTCAACAACAATACAATTCTGAATTTTTTAACTTTAAGTATCTTTCATTAAGCATCTTCAGGATAACATGATTCTTTATGGCACCTGAAATAGAGTTATTTGTATATAATTTGATTATATATATAGGTTAGCATGGGTATTTTTCTCTGAATTAACGTTGGAAGAATGCTTCACTCAAGTAGCTACAAAAACCACCACTACCCCAAAGAAATAAGTCTACATCCACAGTGAGAGTTCCCATTTCAAAATTTGAAAGGTGGGGCATAACTTCTCCAATAAGGAAATAATATTATTAAAAATAGCCTACTGCCTTTAGAACAGGAGTAGCCAATGTGATGCCTTGCAGATGTATCTTACAGCTTTATCACCCACAGGTGGCCATATTTTGCCTCTACTTCCAGTCTTTGCTATTATTACCTCTTACCTGTTTCAGAGCACCTCTTTCCATCCTCCTCCATCACTGGACATGCTGACTGGGAGTGATGGAGATTGAGTCCAGAAGCATCTGGACAGCCACAGGTTAGCCACCTCTGCTTTAGAGTACCATAGATTTTCAGCAGTTTAACTATTTCCAAATCAGTGCATTGTTTTAAGATTTCTCTATGGTAACTATCAGGCTGATACACAAAGCACGGTGCCAAAGTGTGGTCCCTAATCAATCTCTAAGCCATTATACTGCCATATTTGTTTTGGCACAGAAATGTTCAGGTTAGATAGGAATAGCAGCAAAAAGAATGGGAAAGCTAATTGCTTTTTTGGTTGTTGTTTCTGTTTAAGTCAATACTATCAGAGAAGTACGTTTTGCAGACAGTGCAAGGGATTAAAATTAGGGCTAATTTTGACTTTACATAATGAACACAGCTGAATAACATCCATTTAAACAGTAAAAATTAAAACTGAACACTATACGCTACACTGTGGTTCACATTCAGAAATAGGTTATGTAGTCAGAATGGCCTTGGTTATGTAGAACCAACCAGCTTTCATTGCAAGAGACAAGCCAGGAAGGTTGTTGAGGAAGCAGAATATGACTTCTTTTGTTTTACTTCTTCCAAGGTTTCTCTCTTCTCTCCAGCCACTATTCTTGACTTCTGTATCTTTGCTGCCAATTTTTTTTTAATTAAAAGGCAAAACCAAACGGGGGGGGGGGCTGAATGTAGCAGTTTTGGAAAAAGCTGCAAGTACGTTCATGAGTTCATGAATGTCATGTCACTCATTTTTACATCCTGAATGTTTACGGTTGAAAAATCCAGATAGCAGCTCTGATTCACTCTTGCATATGCCAAGGTATCCAGACATCCAAAATCAAGACCACAGATTATAAACAGCTTCAGCAAATTGAGTCAAGTGCCTTTGTTCCTCAGATGTACATCTTCCTATTGCTTACAAAAGCACCATACACTAACCACTAACGCTGTTATAGCCAGCACTAGGAAAGGAAGTTATTCAAGTCTGGATTTCCTGCTTATGGATGTAGCCAAGAACTGAGAAGCTTGTAGTGGTTTCAGGAACTGAGTCATCTAATGATTCATGGATAAGATACTGATTTTAATATGTGCCTAATCACAAGACTAAAAAAACTTGACAACCAGCCTAGATGAGGTTTAATTTCTGGCTTAAAGCAGAACAAATCTGTATTATGGCTGAGGGAGGAAGAGACCCCAAACATCACAACTCATCATCACTTTCAACTTCTTTTTAAAATGTTTTATTTCCCTTTGTATTCTAAAAGGCTTTTAAAGCATAAAAAGGAGAGGGGGGGAAAGCTTCTAAGACAAGACCTATCCTGACTTACAAGAAACAAATGATAGGTGGGATATGCTATTGTGGCTCTTAGAAACAGATATCCATATTTTAATCAACAAAATCCACTAGTGTATTGCTCTTACCAATCCACAAGATTCATGTAACTAATGGGGGTTGAGCTAGTGGAAACCAACTAGGAGAAGTTCCATTTCCATGGCTGATCAGGATGAAAGCAGAAGCTGGCACACACAGTACCTGCCTGAGTACAGGAACTTGTACTCTTGAAAGCAGAGACGTTTCCAAGCGCAAATACGGAATTCATAACTTGCCACCACTTTGTAGGTCTGAAATGTTTTGGTTGTGGGGGAAGGGTATATATAGTAACCTAAACTGCAGGCTGCCTACCTAAGCCGACGTTTGAGAAGGAAAAGTGAGTTTTCATCTGTGGAAAAATACTGGCTAGCCCCCCCCCCCCCCATTTCTGAAAAGGAGGCTCAGATGCCACAGTAGAGTAACTCTGGAAAAGGAAAACCGTTGTGGGAGGCCCCGTGATTTTAGGATGCGTGTTTTACCAGCGTGTTTAAAAAGAAACAAAAAAAGTGTAGCATGCTTTTAAAAAAAAAGTAAAACAGTTGACAAGAAAAGGCCAAAGTGCACTCTGTGGCTGGCAGTCATTTTATGGCTTTAGTCCTACAGCAGATTTACTTAGATGACGTCAGTGGCTCCAATCCAGCTTTTTCTTTGGTAGCATTTACCACTTGCCTCTTGAAGCCTCCACTGTGCTACAGAGCAGCAGACCATAATCAAAATTCCCTTTGTGAAATAGAGTTTACCTCAGGGCACACAGGCCTAGCTAGCTGAATTGAAGGCTCTTCACCCTGCACTTCATGCCTAGAAATAAATAGCCTACAATACTGTACTTTGCCTCAGTACAGAAGAACCATTAAAAGCAGGCTGATACCTTTTTTAAAGGTTTTTTTCCCCTTTTTCTTTTGGTCTGCTCCAAAAATCTCACAGGCTAGAGTATTACTTAATATTCCAGACCTATCACATATCATGATAATACTTTGCAGGCTATTAGGGCCTCATTTAGAATGGGAAATGCTTGAACTTTATGGAAGGTTTTCCATACATACCGTTCTAAAACATCTGCCAAACAGTGGTAGATACTGTGGTAGTCAGTTCCTTTCAGTAGGAGGGCAGTTTGAGTTAGACCCTCTGCATGGCTGCTAGGATTTGCCAGCCCAAGGGCAAGATGGAATGCTGCTTTCCTACAAACCTTGTTCAAAAATTGATAGGCTTCCCCCAGAATATGTACTCCTTCATTCTCTTCCACGGTAGATATTACTATCCTCATTTCTTGTTGACCATAATGATGATTTAGTTACCCCTGCACTGATGTTAACTATGGTCATGCTAACTGATTACCTCTGAACCAGAGCTTCAGACCTACTTCAAATTTAAAGTTTTAAATTCAGAAGATGGAAGCCCCAGTTAGCAAGAAATGTGGTTGATAATGCCAGGCATCTGCCAAAGACCCACATCTCACTGGGGCAAACTGACAAGAGCTCCCTGGACCTTATGCAATGAGTAGATCAACTCTTTGAGGGAAAGGAGCCTGTGGAAGTTGTCTTGCCCAAGGACCTTCCAAAACCTGGAGGCACTGATGCAAATGGGGCTGTCTAAAATAACACTTTCATGAGCTCCATTAACGCGAGAGGTTACCACTGGATTGATCCCATTTCCCACTTCCCCTGAACACCCAATGCTCAACATTGAATTGCCACATGTTCAACAGAAGCATGTTCGGTCTTCTACATACACACAGATGTGTGTGTGTAAAGCCCCTACATACTTTTGCTGGGCAAACCAGTATTTGGAGGTGTGGCTCACAAGCATCACATATTCTGCAGGGTCAAGGATGACAAGGAAGTGAAAAATGGCTCTGGAGAAGGAATGGTGACTGCAGGCTACCTCTTAATTGGGAAGCCAAGGTCTGCGAGATCCAGCGTTGCATTTCCCCCAGGCTACACAAAACCTCAATTCCATTCTTTGCCTGCCACAATCTCTCAACTGGACAACCTGCACTCTTCCCAGCATGAAGCAACTGTGACACTCCCAATCTTTCTGACCAGGCACACCTCTATCCCCAGGTAAGGTCCTTTCAGTGCTAGATAGTATTAGTTATGTTTTTGCTATGCAGAAGACTGGGAAGTCTATATGCTACACACAGGCTAGGAAGGAAGGCTCGCTGAAATCAAAGAGACTAGGGCTGGACTGTTCCCGTATATTCTGAAAGTATGAAAAGGATCAGTAGCTGAAGGAGGGGCAAAGTTACTGAAAATAATCCAAGTATGTTTAGGACTATAAGAAGTGTCCTGCTTTATGAGACCAAATGCTTAGGTTATTTTGCATGCTGTTTCCCAGGATGGGCAGATGATCATCAGAAGCTTAAAATCAGGACACAGGGATAAAAACCATCTTCCTCTGTTGCTTTCAGGTGACTTATCTTTGAGAATGTTGACTCAGGACATGGAGGTACTATACAATCATAATGACTAGTAGCCATTGGTATCCTTATCCTCTATGGATCTGTCTAATCCCCTTTTTAAAGTCATCCTGGTTGGCGGCCATTGCTACATCAAGAAGCAATGTAGAGCGAATCTGAGTTCAATAAAGTTCTGTTTTGTCTATCCTCAATCTCTCACCCTTCGGCATCACTAGATGACCTTAGGTTCCAGTATGAGAAAATGAAAACAGTCTCTAGCCACTTTCTCCACATTACACATTATACATCTGCATCTCTCTCACGCACGTGCGTGCACACACACACACACACACACACACACACACACAACTCCAGCTGGTGTTCCCAGTTGAACTGTTCTGTCACCTTTTCGACAGTAAGTACCAGCAGCATGTTTCCATTTCTTGTTCAAGTGGAGCCTCTCCCTTGTCCCAAAACATCCCTAGTACCTAAATCCAAACTCTTGCTCCTGGTACCACCATCTAATCCATGCTGAAACCCCTTAGCTGCACCTGATCAAAAACAGCAAAGTAAGAGATGTCAATATACAAGTGGCACATAGAAATTATCCTTCCAATTACTTTCAGGATGGGAAAACAAAAGCAAAGAGCATTCCTAAAAGCGATCACGACCAAACAAAATATATTTCTCACCAACATCCTAAAATGCTTTCTAACATTGCCAGTCCCAAATTATTCTCAGTTAAAATAACAGTCCAAAATTAGTTTTAAAATGCTTGTTGCTTTTTCGGGAAGATAAGACTCCTCCATGGCCACATGCACACACCATGCCTGCAGCTGACCCAGTTTCCTCCAATTCATTGAATACACAAGATATGCTAAAACTATTCAGAAAATGAGACCTAAGCTGGCAGAGACCTAGTGCATATCCTTAAACAAAAATACTGCCAATCTGCCCTGGTCATCATCAACACTGTGAAGCATACTGAAGAAATGTTGGGACTTGAAATCAGTGGTTAAGGTGGTCTGAAAAGAAAGAATATGGTGGCACTAAACAAGGGCACTGCTTAGAGAGATACCCTCAAGCATGTAGAATAAGACAAGCTAAGCAAAGAAAACAGAAGAGGGTATACAACTTTAAACAAGAATGGTGTTGGGATGAAGGGGCCAAGGGAAAGGCCCCCTGAGGCAATGAATGTTTTGCAGGGTCAGAGGGCAACATAGAAGGATTCTATCCCAAGGCCATTTAATGAATGTGAATGAAAGACTATTACAACTGATATTTTCTGCTACACGATACAGAATAGGCAATGGTGGGGCTTCTACCATTCTTTGAAAGACCCAAATCAAGTAAGATTAAGGTAAAATTAAGGATAAGATGTATTAGATTTTATTACAGTGCATTAATCATATTTGAACCCTGAATCAATAAATACGATGACGCAAATATCCTTTTTCCAGAATTTTTTGAAGATCACATTCATCCCATTGATTTGATTTAGCCTGTTTGTTTAGGCTGCAGACCTATGCAGTGGGCAACTTCCTTTGCCAGCCCTAAATAAATATTTTATTTACTGAGATATTTCTATACCACCTTTCATACACAACAAGGTGCTCTACAAAAAACAGAAGCACAACAACATAACCAATTCAGAATAAAATAATAGCTACTAGGGTCAACGGCAGATAGTTAAAAGAAACCAACTGGAAATAAAGGCCAGAAACGATGATGATGATGATCCTGCCCATCTGGCTGGGTTTCCCCAGCCACTCTGGGTGGCTTACAAAATATCTAAAAACACAATAAAAACAACAATCCTTAAAAACTTCCCTAAACAGGACTGCCTTCTAATGTCTTCTAAAAATCAGATAGTTGTTTGTTTCCTTGACATCTGGAGGGAGGAGTTCCACAGGGAGGGCACCACTGCCAAAAAGGCCTCAGAGCCATGTATATTCAGCATACATAAATGTAGGAAGCTGCCTCAGTTCTGAGGGGAGACAGTGCCACTGAAAAGACGCTCCCCGCCTGGCCGCCTCTAAGCAAACCACTGAAGCTCATGCCACAACATGTCTCAGATGCAAACCTCTCTCAGCATCTTCATACTTTCAGGTGAAAGGGGCTTAAAAAATTATGCTTTCCACAGACGCAAAGTAAACTACAAATGCAAATCATGACCAAACATTTAGAAATTATGAAGCTGGACACAGGGAAAGCATCACAGGTTTTAAATCCGACTCCCAAGTTTGGTAGGTAGCCATATGACAGTTTAGCACCTAAGCTACACTCTAGAATAGTGGTACCCAAACTGTTTCTTTTTCCATGAACCACCTGAAAACTGCTAACAGTCTTGGCTCACCACTTACGACTTTCCTACCTGTTGCAGGAACTGGAATATGCTATGCTAGAGGCTGCATGGCATTTAATTGTATTTTATTGCTTCTTTTATTTCTTACATCTTGTATTTTATTGTACCCCATATAATTCAAATTGCAATACAATAAAAGAAATAAAAGAATCAATAAATATACAATTAAAAATCAATATGAATGTTGCCATTCATCACCCAACTTCAGCCACAAATCCACAGACATTTCGCAGGCTGCCTTAATGAAGCTGATGGACCATTGGTGCGAAACCCTGTTCTTTGATACATTGATGCACCCTTCAAAATGTTTACTTCAGAATTGTTTTTGAAGAATACGATCCACTCACTAACACCAGAAGGATGAAGGCTTGAGGCAAACCACATCACTGTCATGAGAGTCAAAAGAATTCAAGGACTGCAAAAAATTCAGAAAGAATTCCAGAATGCTTTGGACCATGCCCTGTGCTCTTTGAGCTTTACAACTAATCCACAGTTTCTATTTCTTATTTTCACGACCAGTTGCCTGTAGACGGGAGAGACCAGCGAGAATCTGCGATAAAAACGAAAGGACTAGAAAATTTGCAAACAGTTATGCTGCAAGATATTTGTAATTTGCAACATCACTGTTCACATGCAGGGATGAACCAAAAAACAAAAAAGGGGGTTGGGAGAGAGAGATTCCACTGAAAGGATAACTGGCTAAAGGAATATTGGACACCTGAATGAGTGGAGCCTGTAGCTGCTGGTGATTCAAACACGAAGCATATCAAAATGCTCTCGATAAGCTAAACTAGCAGATAGCTTATCTGAAGCATATACTAGCCATATGGTGCCACAACTTCTGTTGCCTGTTGCTAGCATAACAATAGGCTACTGCAGACTTCTACTGGAAGCACTATTTGACAAACTGTCAACAGCATTCCCTCCCCCCAAGAGCTCTGGGGCAATGGCGTGCATGTCTATTTGCATTAATAAAAAAAAAGCAGGTGAACAAAGAGTAAACCAGATGTCAACTTTAGAAATCGAGCTGTCTGGTTTAGGAGAGTTAACAGAGGCAGACAAACTGCTAGAGCTCAAAGCTAGACAATGAGCTTCTCTCAAAACACTCTGGCCTAGGGGAGTGGCTATTTAAAACACTTGGCTTCTTTTATTTCAGCACTGTGGAAGTGAATTCTGCTCTTAAGTGCTGGCTCAAATGAAGTCATTTTGTTTCACTGGGGGTTTCTTTGCATTTCAGCAATGTGAGTGTGCACTGTAGAGAAGAATGAAAATGCATGATTTTTTTTTTTTAAAAAAAATGACTTTTCACTTTTAAGCATGAAATCCAATACATTAACCAACTTAATGCTTTGATTCTGTACAATACAGACAAATCCTGTGAACAGTTCATTTAAGTTTAAACAAAATGGAAGTTATTATCCTCTTGTGCAAGAACTTTTGAACACTAGGCTGAATTGGAATTTACAACCCTGTCTAATGCCATAAAGGCAAGGTGTGAATAGTGATAGATAAGAATGATTTACAGTTGGGCTTTTATAAAACTGACAGATTCACATCTGGTTTACATTGCAGAATCATACAGATCCTTTTTCATGCTGCAATTATTTCTGTTCCCTCTTATGTTTTTCCTAAAAGCATCTCAAAAACATTGACAAAACACATATTAATATCCAGAATAGCGGCCCATGGTGTTTAACTGAATGTTATTATCTGGATTTTGTGTTATTTTTTCCACAATGAAATCTAATAAACTAAGTGCAATGGGGGTGAAATGGGGGGGTGAAAGAGAGAAGTACACCCCAACACAGTCAAATACAGATAAATTAATAGATCTCTCTGTAGCAATACGAAAAGTCAAAAACATAAAATCTGAAAATGTATTTTCCTATAGAACTGAATATATATAACATTTTTGGGTTATCTTTTAGGATTCCTTTCATGTTAAGTTGAGAATGCACCTTGAACTCCTTCCAAAAAAACAGTACTGCACTGAATTATGATAATTAGAAGACTGTGTACATAAGAAAGGCAGTGCAATTGATGCATACTTTGGAAGAAAAAAATCTTACTGCACAGAATATAAGTTCAATATGTTCTCACATAATTAACATTTCCCATAATTAGCAGCAGTTTTCAGTTTATGTCCCAATAAAAGTAATAGCATCCATTATCGTTTTAGATTCCCAAGCAATGGCATTGTAATTGCTTTAAAAACCATGTTTAACTTTTGCTCCCGATAGCACTTTTGAGATACCAGCTTTTTCCTCTCAAAAATTATGCATCAGTTTGGAAACACATCAGGCAGTTGTGTATCAATGGCTAGAACAAATCAAAGACATGGGGAAAGCTAGAACTCTATGGAGGCAACTTGGATCAGTAAAACAGGGCGTAGAAACAACACTCACATTGTCAAAAGAAGCAAAGAAGAAAAAGGCAAGGAATTAAAAGAATAGTAACAGATGTTACTGATTTTATTTGGCCGCCTTTAAGCAAATATTACCATCATTTTAAGGGGATGCTGAAGATTTGGTTTGTCACAAATCACTTCTCTTCCCTCCCCACTTGAAATTGTTCCTCAAACCCACCTTCTCCAAAAAGTTTTTTCCTTGCCACTTAGGCCCCTTCTTCAGTTGATTTTTTAAAATACCTTAAGTACACACAGCTGCAGTTGACCATATTTATCCCTTGTTATTATTTTTGTCCTTCTCTCTGTGGTATCCCCCACTACTGTAAGTGCCTAGAAGCAGAGATCTGGATTTTTTTTTACTTGTGTTAAACCATGTAACACACCACGTGTTTAATGAAACTATTTAAACAAATAACTTTCTGCTCAATCATCTCAAGCTACAAAGTAGGGAAGTACCCTCTTACAATATGGAGGGTGCTTTTTAAAAAAAAAAAAATCCTCTCAGTCTGCAAAAATTTCCTAAGAAAAAGGTAGAACAACAAATAAAATGCGCCATAAAGTATGTCTGTGATCCTAAAGCCTTTTTTTTTTTTTGCCATTAAGCTTTGGGACAGTAAACCTTCAAAAGTTGACCTGTTCTAACACCTAGGATTATTATTTTTATATATAGAACTGAAATCTTAAAATTCTCCCACCAAAATTAAGAGGATTTAATGACACCACTATGGCCAGATAGTCCTCTCTTTTAAGTCTTCAGACTCCAAACAGCATTATAAAATTTTATTGAGAGATTTAATGTTTGGCTTGTTTTATATTTTAAATACTGTGTTTGCTTTCTGACCTTGGGTTCACCCGAAGTAGGTGGGATATAAGTTTAAAAATAAAAAAAGAGTTTCTAGTAGCCCTATCCTAAATCCTGCAGCATTTGCAAACCAGTGTCAGGATGAGGCTTCACAAATGGTTACATCAGTCCAGCATCACAAGCTATGGATGTTACACAATCCATGTAGGGATATTATACACAGCTAGAGAAACTCAAGTGCCTCAGAGTGCGTATGGGCCACGAAAACACAGGAAGCTACACTCATTATAATCCCAGATTATGAACTCCACAATCATAAAAGCACAAGAATGAGACTACTCTGGAAACTGATGCCACTCTGTACGTCATACGACATGTTATACAACAATCTAATAATAATAATAGTAGTAGTAGTAGTTGGTTGTTATTTTACTGCTCTTCCGCCTTGTCTGCCCCAAGCATTGGCAGGAGAAAACAGAAAAGAAAGACTCTCAAGGGAGCTTCATGAAAAAAGGTGCTGTTAAAAGTATTTCTTAATACTTTTGCCCACTATCAAATAGAGATTCCACATACAGAAGCACATTTCCTTAATACACATATACATCTGAATACATAACTCCATTTGAGCTGTGGTGCTCTCTGGACCACAGTGAACAGGCAAGATGAGACTTTTTATGTGGATGGGAGGACCTGCAGATCCAGAGCTGGACTGGGATTTTGATATCTAAAGATGAGGATTCAGTGAGGACTAGCCTCATTCATGCTTTTGTAGGTAGTGCAATTGTCACATTTCTAAACATAACACAGCTAGTGATTTACACAGTATACAGTGTTAGTTTAAACTGAAATCAACATATAAGGCACTGCTAATGCCTTTCCCTAGTTACCTCATGTACTGCACAATGCTAGCCATGTCTACTCACAAGTAAGCCCTATTGAATTTGATGGGGCTTACTCTCAGGTAAGTGGAGTTTGGCATGCAGCCTACTCCCAAGTATCAAGTCCAGTAAGAGTCTTCAAGTCTAGCAATACAAGACCCAAACTTTCAGATTTTCTCTCACATAGAAGGTTTCATTCCAAAATAGTAAATAGCAATAATTCAGTTTCAATGCAGTAACTGAGTACTGTATCTGTAACAACACACACATACCAATAAAAGCCCAAGAGACTTTATCTGCTGTGTGTGTCCCTTTAAGAAACATCCCCCCCCCCCTTTGCTGTTCCTGTAACAGTGCCATAAATCTCTTTATAAATCAATGGACCTACAAAATCTAGGAAATAATTTCTGTTCAAATTTGTGCCCTGTAGTACTTTATGGACAGTGTAATATTTTCCAAGTTGCATAACCAGGTGATAATATATAATCATTGCTTATACTTCAATTACATATTTAGAGAAATATTTTAGTTAAAACAGTGGTGTAAATGACGTTCTTCTGTTATATCATTTTCTGACAAACCACAGTATAAAACAATCTCATGCACATAAACATATTAAGTATTAAATCAGCAAAGTTTTGATCACATGACTACACATGCACATACCATTTTAACACGAGCGCCCTGATGCAACAAATCTTTAAATCCTGAACTAATGAAGTAGCTTTAGGAAACTAGGCAGCAAGTTCTACTATTTCAAGTGCAATAAAAAATGCATTGTTATATTAGAAAGATCACTGGTTTAAAGTGTGAGCGCATATGCTGCATCTTGTATGTGTTTTGGGGAGGGGGGGAAATACACAGTTTATTCCTTACTGTCACACACAATCCAAGCAAAGCTCTGAATTATGGAAATGAGCCCCAAATCAGGTTTTTTCACAGTAAGTACAGACTACACAGCCATCTTACTGCTAAAGGGTATGGATTCACAACTACATTTTGCTACAAAACAAAGGGTACTTTTACCCTTCAAGTATCTCATCATAAGAGGTCTTTGCATTCTGGCCCTCCTATACACTTAAGCAGTCACATTTAACACTTCATTGTTCTTGAATAACTGGGATATCGATTGTACCCTTTTGCTGTGTTGAAGCCTGAGCATTTTTAAAGTAGGGTTGCTGATCTCTGGAATTACATCTTCTACAGTTTGGGACTTTCTGCCTTCAAAATAGCTGAGCTTAACTTTCATTATCAAGGGAAAGCACCACAAAAAGCCTAGATTGCTTCCTAGACCTAGATCATCATCCAAGCAAGAGAGAGAGAGAGAAATCTACTTTCAAAGTATTAAAGTAGCTTTCCAGTCACACATACATTCTTCAAACACCAAAACCCTTCCAGCTGGAATTCACTAAGGACCCAGATCTCGCTTGTGCTAGGACTGTTCTTTTCCACTGTTTACTAAACTTCCCTAAAAGCAGATACGATTCAGCTAAAAAGCCCACATAAAACCAACATTTCACTCGAGTCTCCTCCTTGTGATAAGTTTAGTGGACGCATTCCAGGTTTTGGTACTGCATACAAAACGAAGGCATATCAAACATGTATCAAACATACTTTCCATATTTTCAGCAGCACTAGGCATCTAAAACTATTTGCGAACACTAGGCAAATTTAACAATGAGGTACACTACTGTCTCATTAATACTTTAATGTCATTCCGCATAAAGAAAAACATAAAAGCCATTACAATGGTCAAAATAGGGTGCTAATCAATACACCAGATATTTGATCTTCCTGGATGCATCTAAAATATTTAATGCAATTAGTGCCTCCAAGCTATAAATTATATTGTCAACAAATCAGCACAGAAAAAGAATTGTGAAAGCTTGTCTAACTGCCAACAGAATTTCCTTAAAATAAAAAAAAGATAATACCCTTGAATCAGCTCTAAAATTCAGATAGGCCTGAAGAGCTTTCTGTTCACCTTTTGAAGTGTTATGAATTCCCAACATTCCATTTGAAAAATATGTGGCGCATGCATATATAGAGGCAGCCTCTGGAATAAGGCAATGTAACATTGCCCTCTGAATTATCTGAAATCTCCTTAGCATGCACCATCAATACAGTCTAATGTCCTTGCAGTGGTATTTCCCAACTATTTATAGAGATGGCAAAACACTATGTACCCAAGGGCAGCCATTCCAAATTTAGGATTTATTAAAAAAAAAAAAGTTGCATGATATAAGAGCATGTCTCCTGTTACTATTTGTGTTCCCATTGCATTGTACATAATCAACCTTCCCTTTAAGCAAATTCAAGCTGCCATAAGATTTACACATCAATATAAAATCTATATTAAATTCAGAAAATGCAGTCATTAATTTTTTTTTAAAGAACCACACTTGATACTTATATGTATGTATCTCAGAAAACTACAGCTAAGGGTGCTATCTTTCCCTTTTTATCAGCAAAGGGAATAAAATGCTAAGTGCTCCTGATAAAGAGTTTTAGCAGAGCTACTTTTTTTTTATTGGCCACCTTAAATCAGAATTTACATGTATAATATTTTAAAGTCACCCCGTGCAAATGAAGTGTGATCTAGGAAATGTTTTAGAAGATTTCCATATTTTACATCACTAGCAGCCATTTACAATGAGAAAATAAAGAACATACCTGCTCGCTAACTTTTGAAACATTTATTGAGGTCACTTTTCATTTCCCCAAATCAAAAACAGATACTTGCTTCTAATCGTTTAACGACTCTCCTGAGAAACACAGGTGGCTGGTATTTCATTGTTTCATAAATATTTTTATACAGTGACACCAATGAGCATTAAATAAATCCATTAAATCAAGTCCAGGGTTGTGTGTGCTTCCTTCCACCCCACCACCCCTTCGAATCTGAGTTTTACTGTAGGAGTAACACAGTATCTTCCTCTCTCTGTGTGTGTGCCTTCTTGTGTTTTGTTTTGGATTGCGATAAACTAATTTCCCACCAAGACTAAGTGGACTTCCTTTCTTTGAAAGTGTGAATTCTGTGAACAAAGACTACTTTCTGCCCTCTGGGAAGCAGCTCCATTAATGTGTAAAGAGGGGATGTGCAAGATCCCTTTAAAAGGTTAAGGGGAAATAAATAATCCTAGGGTTCCTACCGAAAGGAAGTTTTCCAGGGACAATATCCGCGTTTTGTTGGAACTGCGACTTTGTCTTTTTTGGATACAATGTTTCTGCTGACTCCGGAAAATTTTCCACTTGAATGTGCAATTAACCAGCAGTGGCAGCAGCAGCAGCAGCAGCTCTGGAGAAAGCAAAGAAGCAGCAAAAGAGAACATTCCTTCTTTCATCTTTAAGAGGGAAAAGAAATTAAAAAGGGAAGAAGGGGCGAGAGAGAGAAAAGCAAAAAGCAAAAACTCAAAGCTCTTAAAAGCCAGCCAAATCTCAGATCCAGCCACTTTTCCAAAGCTCGGCACTAGGGAGAGAAACTCGAGGGATAGGATCAATTTACTTTGCAAGGCCTGATCTGCTCCCAACTTATTCCTTCTTGGCGAAAAATGTGAAAAATGCCAAAGATTTGTCTGTGTGTGCGCGCGCGAAAGAGTGAGTGTGTTGTGTTTGAGGGCGCGAGCGCGCGCGCGCGCCCCAGGCTGCAAAGCAGTGACTCAGGCAACTAAATGAAAGCAGCAACAGCAAGAAGGAGCAGAGCGAGAGAGGGAGAGAGGAACGGCCGCCTGTTGCAGCTCTGCCTGAAAACCCCCCAAAGCAGCCAAAACTCCACTCAGAAACAACTCCCTCCACCTCCCAAGGCGACTTTCCGGATTTCGTTTAATTTGCCCCCCCCCCCTTCACATTTCCCAGATCACCTGCAGAGATTGAGAAGAGAGGAGGAGGAGGAGGGGGTCGTGAAGGAACGAAAGAGGGACGATCGGCATGATTCTCCCAAGTAAATAACAGAGGACAAGCCCCCCCCCCGCTCCTCTCCTTGCCACACAAAGCAACGCGAAATCTGCAGGGAAGCAGCCAGCTCCCTCCAGCCCCCACGCGCCCCAACAAACAGCCAGACACAGACCCGCACAAAACTTACCTCCACTCCACTCCCCACCTTTGCAAACACCACCAGCCTTTTGCAATTCAATTGCAAACTTCTTCCAGCTTTCCCCTGGGGACTTAGCTTGCTTAATTTCCAAGCCTTGGTGTTGTTTGGTAATTTTGGGGGGGTAAATTTTTTAAATTTTTTTTTTTGCTTGTTTTTGCTATTATTGTTGTTGTGGTGGTTATTTGGAAAAAGAGAAAGAAATCTCTTAATGTGTGTGTGCGTGTGTGTGTGTTTGGGCTCTACAAGCTTGTTGGCTTGCGGGATTATTGCAAGCCCTTGCCAGTGCTTCGTGACTGCCCCCAGACCGGTGGCGGGCAGGGCGGGCTGGGCTTTCGAAACGGGCTTGTGCGGCGCGAGCGATGCTAAGAATGTTCGGAATGAGAAGAGGAATGAAATGAACGCGAGGAGCGGACTCTCGACAGCGGAGGCGGAGCCACGGGCCGCGACAGCCCGGGGAGGCGGAGGGGAGGAGCCACCGAGCAGCTGGTGACCTCATTGGAAAGTCCGGGGAGGAGGAAGCCGGAGAGGGGAGGGGAGGAGTTTCTGGGGGGAGGGAGGGGAGAGATCAGATCGCATGGGGAGGGGCGGGGGGAAGAGGTCACCGAGAGCCACCTGAGCATCAGCCCGAGGGCAAGAGCGCGGCGCTGAAATGGGATCCTCTGCTCACATGCCGAGGCACAATCGGGAAGGCGGAGCGTGGCTGGCTTTGCGCACCGAGAGAGGGGGAAGAGGGAAGAGGATCGTTCCAGCTGCGACTCCCATCGGAGGATACAGGCAACAGGATTGCAGCGCCCTGGGGACGGACGAGGCTGATGCAAACTTTCTAGGGCTGGGTTGCGCGCGCTTTTGGAGAGTTGGTACTTTCCTCGTGAAATGGAGGAAATAACGTCAGGTCGTCCTTTTTTATTTTATTTTATTTTTTGCACAAAGAAAGCAAAATTTAGAAATACTTGCACAAAGACGCACAAACAAGCCACGATTCAGAGACGCTCGGTCAGATGTAAAATCGAGACAGCAACCTGGAAAAGAACTGCAGTTTGTGATCCGAGGGCTGAAGCGCAGGCAACTCTGGAGCTTTGCATCGCCCTGCTCGCGATAGTCCATATCGCGTGCCTTTCTTGTCCTTGTGACATCATCGCACCCTTGTGGAAATGCACTCCCGAGGGAGCTGTTGTAAGTCACTTGCAATTAACTGTTTGAGTTCCACGTGGAAATGAGAGACATTGAAATGTGCAACACACCGGGGAAATGTTTGCCACGGGCACTTTCTTGGGGGCGTAGAACAAAGCATATAGTGCAATTCTAAAAATGTCTACTCATAAGTAAGCACCACTGCGTTCTGCGGGACTTAATCCCAAATTTATAGGATTATGCCCTCAACCAGGACCATTATATTCTGATGCCATAGAATATACATGTAATGGAATACTGTAGTTTCCCCTCATATACAATGCACACCTTTGACATTATGTTCCATCAGGAGTTAAAACGTTTTTTATTCATGCGAGCATTTACTGGAAATTAATTATGGGCTAACTGTCCTCTGCTCATTGCTTTATTATGCAGCTTGCTGTAATTTTTTCTTGTATTTTTATTTCATTGTTGTACACCACTTTGGTACTTTTTAAGTGCAAAGTGGTGTTTATTAAAAGATTTATAAAAATCAGTATCATACCAAGAAAATCAGAACAGAGAAAAATATTTTTTTCTCCCTGTCCCATTGAGATTTTTCTCTGTTCCATATCTGGCACAGGCTTCTAAAGCAGAGTTTATTAGTATGGCTAGAACAGTTGCCATTAAAAAAAACCCCTTCATAAATACCTAAAACTTAGGAATGTTGTATTTATTTATTTATTTATTTATTTATTTATTTATTTATTTAGTATTCTGCCCTTCATCCGAAGATCACATGGTGGTTCACAACATAAACATTCAAAATGAGAACACAAAATGCATAATAAAGCAAAAGCAAACCAATAACTCTTCCCCCAAACACATTTAAAAGGCCATAGAACGTTAATCAGTCAGTGTTAAATAGAATGGATATCCTTATACTTGTTACAGAATAGTGACAAGCCAAACATCCAGAGCAGCCTTTCTGCCAGGATAGATGTTTATGGGAGAAATGGAAAGGAAATAAGGAGGCAAGATAAGACATGCCTCTCCACCAAAACAATTAATATAGGAAGCATGCAGTCAGTACACGTGCCCAATGTCATCTTGGAAACGATTCCTTAAGAAGTCTCCCAGTATGGGAGGCTGCTAGGGTAGACGGTCAGTTTAATTCAAGATAGTTTCTTATAGAGAATTACTTAGGAAAGTTATTCTAACTTTCATTCCTCTGATCCAGTGTCCCCTTTCAACCTCCCTTCTGTTCCCCATCCATTGTGCTTTCAACTTCTCACTTAGGCTGCATCCTGTAAATGATGTTGTCTCTTCCTCATCACTTTAGCCTGCCCCTTCTTGGATTTTTGTCCCTAGATCTGCTCTTCTTGGCTTCCCCTTGGTAGAGTACCTCCTGGCGCAGCTGGATTTGTCATGACAGCTGTGAAAGAACATATAAGTTCAATGTTACAAGCACAACAGAAAAAGAAGCTCGCCACTCTGAAGTGTCAACAGCTATTTTCTCCTTCCAATAACCCCCAAATTCCAGACTTCTGTTTCCCCATCCACAAATACAATTCTCCTTCGGTGATGACAAAACCAGATCTTTGTTGTTTAACAAAAGTTCATCAGTTGTACAAAGAAAGTAGCAAACTCAGAACATGATTAAAACAAAACAGTTCAATGTTGCAACATCCAACATTCTACGCTGCAACCATAATAATAGAACTGTAGGGCACTACAGAAATGGTGCCATTTATAATTCAACTCAACCCTTTAACACAAAAGTAGCACCCCCCTCTCCACTTTCATTGTTCTGAATTGTACACCTTCAGTGACGTCCAGTATTTAACCACTTCATACTTACACTGGTGTGCTGCACCGCACACAGTGCCTTGTAATCTGCTTCCTAATTCTTTGCAAGAGCAGCAGATGCAGCCTAAAAGAAGTCGGGAGACAAGGGAAACATAAGAAAATCAGGTGGAGCACATGCAGACAGGCCACATGCAGCCTGCCAAGCCCCAGGAAGTCCAACCCACTTCCCCCCACTTTAGCAATTTTAGCTGCATCAGAATTGCGAAGTGCAGGAGCAAATGTTACATTCTGAGTGAGAGGGAAAGTGTGTGAATGAAAGAGTGTTGCCTGAGTGTGTGGTTGTTGAATGTGTGTTTCAGTACATGTGCCCACTACTGCCACCCACACCCCCTGGCATGTGGGACACTCTCAAGTGACCCCCCCCCAGGTGCAAAGAAGATGCCAACTCCTGACATAGAAGAAAACACAGAATAGAACCATTCCAAAATACACTAGATGGGAAATACTTTTGCTAGTGTTGTCCCCCCTGTATGATGATCCTGTTGGTGATCCGTGATCTCTCAGCTTCTTTTGAAATAATCAACAAGTAGTCCTACTTGGATGGCTGTCTTGGGGGATGCTGATCTGCCCCATGGGTTCTCCAGTGGGGGGTGCCATAAGGATCTGTTTTATCCCATATTCAACATCTACATTAAACCACTGAGTGGAGCCATTTGGAGATTGAGATTGTGTTTTCAGCAAATGCAATTCTATTTCTCCTTTACATTGGCAGGTGTGGTGGTAGAGGTGCTAGACCAGTGTCTGGCCCCGCTGATGGACTGGATGAGAGCCAATAAACTGAAGCTCAGTCCAGATAAGGCATTGTACATAGGTGCTTCCTTTGATCAGACAGCTGGGGTTCAACCTGTTCTGAATAGGGTCATACTCCCCCTAAAGGAGCAGGTCACATTTGGGGGTACATTTTGATCCATTACTGTCACTGGAACCCTATGTGGACAGGTATAGCCTCGAATCTATTGTCTGCACTCTGGTAACTCTCAGGTTAGATTACTGCAATGCATGGGGCTATCTTTGAAATGGGTTTGGAAACTGCAGCTTTTGTAGTGGCCAGATTGTGGCAGGAAGTAGGTTTGATCATATAACACCAATTATGGCCCAACTGCATTGACTGCCAATTAAGTTTCCATGCTCAAATCAAAGTGCTGATTTCAACCTATAAAGGCTGATGTGGCTCAGGAGCCCAATACCTTAGGCATTGCCTCTCCACACATGAACCCACCCAGACACTTCATTTATCATCTAAGGCCCTTTGTGTGCCCCCTCTGAGGGAGGTGGAGAGGGTGGCACCATGAGATAGGGCCTTTTCAGTTGTGGCTCCAAGACCTTAGAATGCTGTCCCCAGAGAGAGATGCACCTAGTCCCATTGCTATCAACCTTGAGGCACCAGGTGAAGATGTTCTTATTCACCTGGGCATTTTTGCTCTTAATTGGTGTTCATCTTTTATGTGGTGTCATGAACTGGCAGGACAATGGGGAGGAGGAAGAGGATTCTGGGGGATGGAATATAGCCAGGACTGGGACAAACCAGGACAAGCAGGGTGTGGGGAAGGAAGTACTCACAGGGTGGCGGAGGATGGTGATGGGATGAGGGTCAGTGTACAAGAACCAGAGCATCAGGACCCATCACCAGAGCCAGAAGGGCCCCCATCTCCATGAACACAGAGGACTCTGAGGAGTGGGGAGCAGTGGAAGGGGTGCTCTAGGAGATTGAGGCAGGCAAGGGCTCACAGCTCAGTTACCTTGTCTAGGTAAGGCTTGCTAGCTTTGGGAGAAGGTATATGATACCTCAGTTGGAGTAGGTTTTGAACAGGTGAGGGTCACATGCCTCATCAAGCTCAGATGCTGCAATCAGCATGCAAATTCCAAAGGGAAGCAGAGCAGAGGTGCGTGCAGAAGCCAGGCCCTGTGACCAATAGGATTTTGCAGGACTGGGGCCTTCCTAAGTTTGTTCTGAAGAGGCAAGGCGCAGCCTCACAGGTGAGGCCAATTGGTAACTCACTGCACCTGGTGGCAAGAGCTGGGAAGGGATATAAGGTCAGCATTTCCCTTCGGCTCATTGCTACAGCAACACGCTTCCTGCCCTGGGTTTCTTGCTTCCTGATCCTTGAACCTCGGCTTCTTGACTACCTGCTTCTTGATCCTCGGACCCTTGACTTCTTGCTTCCTGACCCTCGGACTCTTGGCTTCCTGACTCCTCGCTTCTGGATTCCCATTACTGCTCCCACCCCACCATCTTGCCCCTGGTCCTGACGTCCCCTGCCGGGACTTCAATCACCTGTGAACCAGACTGTGACACCAATGTTGATGGACCTAAGCTTGGAAGCTCTATGGGACAGTGCTTTGGGTTTGACTCTGGACTGTATCTTAGACTTCAGACTTGGCTACTTGGATTGACCCTGGACTGTGTTTCTTGTTTCCTTTGCTTGTGTGGACTGACCCTTAGGCTTTGAACTTTGGACTTGCTGGCAGGTAGGCCAGGGGTTCAGGATAGGGTGGGAGACTTTGTCTTTTTTGTATTTTTGCATGCTGAGCACTTTTAGTTAACTATGTTAACTATATTTCAAATTCGTTACTGAATGCTTCTTTAAAAAAGTTGCTTTGAGACTATTTTTGTAGTAAACAATAAAGATAAATACAAAGAATGATTAAAACCAACTAAAATATTCAACTGAGCACACTTTCAAGTTCTCCAGAGTTCTTCATCAGACTAGAATGTTTTTGAAAGCAGAAAGTTGACGAGGGATTGGCAGGTGGGGGGGACGGGATTTGAATCACTGTTGTAGCTAGATCAGTTAGATGAACTGTAGGATGAAAATTACAATTCAGTGTATCTTGACTCTACAAAGGATCAGCCCTTGGGTTTTTTGTTGCCCCCAACAATTCTAGGTGTAACCTAGTAGTTCTGTGAGGCTTAATCATTATTTATATGAAGAACTTGGATTGTCCCTAATTTTCTCTTGGGGGTGAACTGGGCTCAAGCAAAGTTTGGCAACACAAGCCTCTGACTTATGGAAAGCCAAATTAGCCTTGGCTACAAAAGGAGGATTGATGTGAAAGGCAAGCCTGTCTTCATCAGAAGAAATGCAGTCCTTTCCCTACTAAGGCTCCTGTATCCCTTACCTTCTTGATGGAAGCATTCAATGAAGGAGGGTCCATGGCAGCTTTCAGGACTAAGGAAAAGTCCCAAGCACAGCAGCATCAGTAAAGTGAATACATGTACAGTGGTACCTCAGGTTAAGTACTTAATTTGTTCCGGAGGTCCGTTCTTAACCTGAAACTGTTCTTAACATGAAGCCCCACTTTAGCTAATGGGGCCTCCAGCTGCCGCCGTGCCACCGGAACACAATTTGTTCTCATCCTGAAGCACTATTTCTGGGTTAGCGGAGTCTGTAACCTGAAGCGTATATAACCCGAAGCATATGTAACCTGAGGTACCACTGTATTATTTCTATATTTATTTATTTGGCATTTGCTCCTAATAAAATGTTTGATGTAAGGGTGATGGCGGGGGGATAAGAATAGTCTAATTTCAAACTGCCCCAAATGTAACTGAATAGCCTGAGAAGCAAGTGAACAAGAAGTCTTCCATGAATTTCTGTAGCAGAGAACCGGCTGTGTCTGGGTCCCAACTAGAGAAAATCTCCCTTTCCTAGCTAGCTAAGAGTGGGTGGGTGATGGGGAACATCTTAAGGAAAAAGCGGTGGAGATTGAGAGCAGCAGAGAAGCCTTGCTTTTCTTGAAGGCAGAACCAGAGGTAGTGAACATGAATGGAGACTTCTCATAGGACTTTCTGTCCTTGCCTTCAGTGGGTGGCTGGGTGGGTTAACCCTTTACTGAGTGCTCTCCCTCCAGGCATGTGACTGAGAATGTGTCTACTGTTCAAGGGGTGGGTCTTTCAGTCTTGGACTAACTGCACATTATGGAAAATATGTCTGGAAACCCCAAGCCATTTTTGAAGTCTCCAGAAGAGACTATGTAGCGCAGAGAAACAGCAAAGTGAAGAGGGTTTTTGCGTACTTCCCTTCTCCATTCTTTTCCCTCTCTGCTAAGCCCCTTCCCCTCCCTACACAGGACTTCAACTTCACGTTTCTACATGTTTGGAAACCCACGAGGGGGAAAATATTCAAGGTGTGATTTGGATAGGAAAAGCAGCAAAGAATTAGAGGCCCCCTTGCCCACAGTACTTCTTTGCTTTCTAAGCTCCCTCCCACAGTGGCTTTTCTAAAATGAAAATGGTGTCGGGTCTTTGTACGCACTTGATGTGAAATAGGCTAAGGTATAGTTGCATGCATGCCATACGTCAGGCATAGGCAAACTCGGCCCTCCAGATGTTTTGAGACTACAATTCCCATCATCCCTGACCACTGGTCCTGTTAGCTAGGGTGATGGGAGTTGTAGTCCCAAAAGATCTGGAGGGTCGAGTTTGCCTGTGCCTGCCATACATTTAAAGCATGTGGGCTCCCACAAGGAATCCTGGGAATTGTACTTTATTGAGTATGGGGAACCATAGCTCTTTGGGGTAAACTGCATTTCCCAGAATGATGGGTGTGGGGAGTCATGTGTTTCAAATGTATGTAAGTGGCATGCAAACACAGATTAGATTGGAGGTATAGCTTATATTGGTCAGAGCTTTAGCCACCATCTGACAAGAAACTCATTTTTAAAATTTACTTGGAAGGAAGCCAAATTGATTGCAACAGCCTTACATCCAAGTAGGCATGTTTAGAATCACATCATCTCCTTCCGTGTCTGAAAAAGGGAAGAATCTGGTGGCTGTAAGCTATTTGAGATAGGTTCTGACTAAGAGTTATTCCCTGACAGAGATTTCTGGCAATTGGTGTAGAGCTATTGTTAGCCCCCGCTAAGGACAAAATTGGCAGTGGTGCTTGGCACAGCAGAATTAACCACCCTCACCCAATATTGGTTGATTCTGGTCTCTGCTACTCATCCTGACATATGTTGTTCTCTGTGTGTAATTAAAGGGCACAGATAGTCATCCTGAGTAAGATTAGATTGTTAGCAGGACAATTTCCTTTGTATATAACCACTTCTGAATTAGATAACTTTTGTTGTTGTTTAAAAATGGCATTCTTAGGGCCAAGCTAGACAAAATAAGTAACCAGTCTCCAGTTTTAAACTGAAATGTACTATGGAGAGATGGCTATAAGTTTTATTGGAGCAGTGAGTGAGTGAGGGTGGGTTTCCAAATCATGCTTTCCAAATCGTGAGGGGAAAGATAAGGTGTTTCCCACATAGTTTTCCCTGAGGGCAAAACCTGTGAGGAAAAAATCAGACCTGCCTGGCACTCTGATCTCTCTCTCTCTCTCTCTCTCTCTCTCTCTCACACACACACACACACATACACACACACACCACTCTTCTTTAAAAAGAGGGTTGTGGAGAAAGCAGACTATCCTTAAATTTCATCTAGTTTGGCCCTAAATTGTGTTTTATGTGAAAGAATTGTATAAACACCAAGTTAAAATATTTATATACTATTTCCAGTTGCAGTTTGATTTATCCCAATATATCAAATTGTCCTCATGTTGGGGAGCACCAAATTTGCAGGAGAAAAACATCCAGATTGGTGTTGTTTGAGGGCAACATCATGTGGACTATGCAAATTTTATGAGAATACAAACAGCTGCAAACACACACTATGCTCTGGTGAGGACAAGCCCTTTCTACTTTGTACAACATCTAGCCTGATTCAGAGTCCTGGATAACTTGAAAGTACACACACTGTTTTGCAACATTGTGGTTGAGCCTAATAAAAATATTGTTCAGCTGTGTACTGATACAAAGTTTAACTTTTCTTGCCTGTTCTTTTTTGCAGTGCTTGCTTTATGTTGCTTCTGAGCTTCAGAAAGTGAGCAACTCCACCAAGCCCACTTGCATTAACTCAGAATAAACCTCAGACGGGGACAAAATCAGTGATACGATGCTAAAGCATCTCAGTAGAAATCAATTTGATTCACTTCTGGTCTGAATATGGCACTGTGAACATCGCCTCCTCTCTGCTAAATATATTCTGGACAACTGTATTACCGGATTAAGTGAGCAAAAAACTTCACTAATCAGGTAATTTTCTTTGTTCTTTTACTTTAACGTAAAGATGGCCAAGCCTAATAATTTAAATAACAGCAAGTGAACTTTTTATTGAAATCATCACAATTAAATGCTTGAGAGCAAAGGTGTTCCATGCTGTGGGTTCCAAGTAAATCTCATTTGCTATATACAGATAAATTGGGTTTGAAAAGTTGTCTTAGCAGGCAACCTAAGTTACTTATCAAGCACCATCCATTCACATGGAATGATGATAATGGGAATGTGTGTGTGTGTGTGTGTGTGTGTGTGTGTGTGTGTGTGTGTGTGTGCTTAAATGCTCTGCTAAGTATCTAGAGTTCCTTTTTGTGTAGTTGCCTGCTGTTAAACATGAGGTGTTCCTCCCGTACAGAAGATTGAAACTACTACCGGTATATTGTATCAGTAGTGGCAGAACTTAATGTGTTAAGAAAACAGACCCAGAGTTAGGAGGGGATAACATTTGGGAACTGATTCAGCAGAAGAATAAGGACAAAGACACAGAGCAGGGGAGGATAAACAGACATGGCCAGTAAAAAACGGTGAGTTATATTCTGCCAGAGTGACCAATTGAAATAATTGGCTTTAACACCATAACTCACCTGTTGGGGGAAGGAAGCACATGGACTTGATGCTACCTGAATACTGGAGGTGGTTCAGAAAATTAGTCTGCATGTAGAAGAGTGTTTCTGTGTTAGATTTAGGTGATGCTGTTCAGAAAGTTCGCAATATGTTTACCATTCTGCTCCATAAATCTGAGGAAGGATTAGGCAGTGAGTTAGTTTAGATTTGATCCTGACAAAAACTAACTGAACCGGACAAACTAGATACTTAGGATTTGTAAACGATTGTGCACTGCAAATCTGATATAGTAAGAAAATTAGTGACAATAGCACAGAGGGTTTATATTTCATTTAATCTAGGAGGTGGATTAGAAAACAGCAACCATGTTGGGAAAACTGGAAGGAAAACTGCTAACTGCCATTATGGAGACAGGCACCGCTGGAGCGATGAAGCCGAGATAAACAAAGGCTTTATCTAACCCAGAGTGTAAATACAGTTCAGCAGTGGCACAAAATGCCAAGGAGGTTGTGGGGTGTCCTTCCATTTGGGTTTCTAAGAACTAATTGAGATAAGACAGAAGCCTCTGAAACTGATTCCATATACTGCCAGTCCCGAAATATTTATAATGACCACCATGCTTATAAATTGCTTGCCACACGGACTGGTCCAAGTATGTGGAGAGCCTCCATGTCAGTACACATACATCTCTGTTGACACCTTCCGTGCAGTCAGAGCTCTAAGGCAAGCAGCTTATAGATATTACAGCTCCTGCATGGGATCGTTTTGGGAAACGTCACCGAGAAAGCCTTAATGGGCCTAGAGTAGGCAGTGGGTGATCATCTGCCCTTTAAGTCTAACACATCCTACTATGGGAGGATTTTTAATCTAAGCCCTAGATCTGATTTTGTGTATAAAAAGTAGCCTCAACTTATCCCTAATTTTGTGGGTGTAATTTTTGTGCTCATAAATTATTGCATCCAGTGTAAACCACAGGTACTGCCAGTGGTTTCTGATGTCTAACAGCTTGTTAATTCACTCAGCAAATTACTGTTCAATTCATTGTGGTTACAGAATTACAGGCTCAATTTATTGGAGGTCACTGCTGAAAATCAGGTGCTAAATGAGCTTTGGATGGGAGCATTTTAATTTAATTAAATGTCCAGTGGAACGGAGCCATTTCAGAATCCTCATTGCTGATTACTGCTTTGCTCAGGTTATCCTGGGTGCCTGTGCACTTTGCTTCAATTCTAGCATTTCCTCTTCAGCTTCTACAGTCGGAAAAAGTTAGATTTATTAATAACCATGACCGTAGGTACATGGTCATACATAAATTTAGTAGAATTTGTTTGTTGAATTTTCATCCTGTCCTTCCTTCTAAGTGCTTGGTGTGGTATGCTTCAACTGATTCCATTTTATCCTTGGAAACAATGCTGTAACACAGTGAAGTTGAGACTTACTCAGTGGCCAGAGGTCAATCAGTGATTTTAATCGGCTTGACAGGGGAACTGAAGAACCCAGGTCTCCTGGTCTAATTACAACACTACCCACTGAACCATACTGACTCTGCTTACGAGTCACCTTTAAACCTAATATAAGTGCTAAACAAATATCATATTTGCTACTCTGAGTAAGCAGTCTGAGTAGTTCAAACTAAGCAAGAGCACAGGGCCAGCCCTGCTATTGGGCAGGTTGAGGCAGCTGTCCCAGGCAGAATGTGCTGGGGAAACAGAGCACTGATGAGTTGCTGGAGGACAGAGCTGTGTGTACTACACAGCCTGTCCTGCACACATTAAGCTAGCCAGCTACCCTCAGGTGTAGTGGGTGATGCTCTCTCCTCACCAACACAATTAAGAAGGTTAAGTCCTCCTCTACCTCACTAAATGATGAGTGCCACAGCAGAGGTTACCGTAAGTACCAAAGGCCTGTGTAAATACCGTAGTCGTGTCTTAGCCTGGTGTTTGAGTAAAATTCCGTTGCTAGCCTGGTTGACCTCATTATGAGCAATCTTGCAGCATACCATCTTTTGTCCTTTGCCTCAAGCAACAAAGCATATTAGGCCAACCCTGAATGAGCATATGACTGTATAATATAATAGGATTTTGTTATTATTTTGCTACTATTCCCCCCCCCCATATTACCTTTCCCACTTCCTCTTTCAGCTCTATGTGCTTTTGAATGGTCAGGTTAATTTGACTGGGTCCACCTTTGCCCATTTCCCTTGGGAAAGTGGTGTGTGCCTCTTCATTTTCTGACTCCCTCTCTGCAGAGAGTGGCTAATTCAGAGGGTGGGGGAGAGAAGTGATCAGAGGGGCAGCACCCAAAGCACTTGCTCAAAAGTCCCAATGGGTCCAAAGGCCTAAACAGTTAGCAGCTCCTGTAGTAGTAGATAGCAATTAACATGTTGCACACTTGCAGCCAAAATATGCATCAACAGTGCAGGAAGACCTACTAATTGTTTTCTTACAAAGATGCATTTGTGAAACATGACTTATTGCAATGTTTAATTGTATAGCAAATAACAATTAATATGTAATTTTCTAGGAATGGGTTTTAACTTGCTTGGTTTCCATAAAGGCTGCCCCATAAATTCAGGTTATAAATCCCTCCAAGGTAACAGATGTTTGTTAAATGTGCCAGCTTGATTTGTACAGTAAAAATGGCTTTTAGAAATGTTTGAGCAAGCTGCTTACTCACACTCTCATCTTTCTCTCCTCTGCTTTTGACACCCCCACCCCCGGTTTCCACCCTCTGCACTCCACTCAGCTCAGAAATCTCTGATGACCTTCTCACTGCAACATCGAAAGGTCTCAATTTAGTCCTCATTCTTCTCCTTTAAACTTTATTTTATGCAACTGATTACTCTTTTCTGCTTGACTCCCTTTATAGCCTTTGTTATCCTTTGCTTAGCTGGTTCTACTACCTGTCCAATGTTTCCATTGGTGGAAGCTCTTCCCCTGCTTTCCCTCTCTCTTCTTGCTGGACTGATCTTCTCTCTTTCTAATCTTCACACTGTCTCTGGGTGTCCTTATTAAACCCCATGGCTTCTAGACTTTCAGTACCACCTCTATGCAGATGACCCAGCTCTGTCTCTCTACCTTTGAATTGTTGCCTCCTGAATTGGAGATGTCATATTGCCTTCCCTCCAATATGATATCTCCATCTTCATCTCTGTTGTCTCTGCTCGGATACTGTTCTGTCATCTCAAACTCAATATGTCTGTGAATGAATTTCTCATATTTTCTCCCAAGCCCTCTTATCCCTGTCCACTTTCCTTATCCATTGACAGTGATAATAACTAGGTTGTTGAGCAAGCATATTACCTTGGTTTTTATCATTTATCCCTTGTTCCTTTATTTTCCACATTCAATCTGTTGCAAATTTATGTTTCTGCTACATTTCAAAATCTAAAACCCCTCCTTTCTGTCCTCTTAGCAAAACTTCATTCATCTGACCTGGTTATTTCTCACCTCTCCTGTAGCAATCTTCTCTCTCATCTTGCATTGTCTCACCTTGGTCCCACACATCCATCCAGCATTCTGCTACCAAAATCATTCACATCCCTCATCACTCTGATCATGTGGTATCACTCCAATAATACTTACACTGGCTTCCTGTCTGCTTCCAAATCCTGCACAAAGACTTAATCTTTACCTTCAAACCCCTCCCCCTAGTTTTGGCTTTGCCTTCTTAGTATATAATAAAATTGCAAGGCTGTCGGCATGATGCAGTTCATACGGCTGCCAAGAGGTGCAACATAAGAACAGAACATGTAGGTGCCGTGGACAAGCCTAACAGGCAGGTGGGTGACAGGGCAAAGCCAAGCGGGTTGCATGGGTAGCAGGTGGCTCAGGTGAGCCACAAAGGAACAGGCAGGATAGGCCAGGGCAGCTACCCAAGAAATGTCCTGAGGCTCCCAACCTCTCACCTTAACTGAAAGGTATCATGTTTGGATTGGCACTGCCTGATTTGAAAGTTCTGTCCATGATGAAGGCTTTAAAACATTTGAAAGGCTCCAGGTTGTGGAAGACTGATTAGGTTGGGGAAGGGATTCCCAAAGACCTACACAAGATTCTCCCTTATGGCACATGGTTTTTGATTCATTTACTGTAAGGAAGGGTTTTCTGACAGCACTGTGACCTCATGCTCATGCTCTGCTCCTTTCCCTGAGGACAGAGATGGGGAACTTGTGGCCTTCCAGCTGTTGTTGCATTGCTGGCTAGATGGGATTTAAAGTCCAGCAATACCTGGAGGGCCACAGGATCCCCACCCCTTACTTAGGAAGGGCTCCAGAAAAAGATGAAATCAGAATCTGAGTGCATGCATAAAGAGAGCGGGAGCAAAAAGAGATAGTAGACCAAAGCCTCAAATAAAGGGTGGAGAACAAGAGGGTCCTGAGATTGTCCTGAGCTCACAAAACAGACTGTAGCCAGAAAGACTTGGCATTCACAGCAATCCTGAATTTTCATGATGGGCCCTGTAGTGGCAATTAGTTTTCTGTTGTATAATATTATGGTTATTTTTATACTGAGAGGTACTTGAGGAAGGCTTGCTTCATGATCTGAAGTGAAATTGAAAATAGTTAAAGCAAAATTAAACAGCATGTTCACAATATCCTGTATGATGTTTGAATTGTTTATTTATATATATTTGTAAAAAAAATTCCCCTGGCATGTTTTCCTTCTAAAATCCCTAGAATAATGTTGGGGTAGAATGTTCCACCCTCACATGTTTCTTTTTCCCCAAATGCCTCTTCAAGCTGGTATTTGGTGACCTATTGCACCACCAGTGCCATCTGTTCGAGAGTGACATTTTCATAGATTTTGGCATGTGATAATCTAGAGCATAGACCTTGTTCAGTTGCTGCAACTGCTTAGTGACAGCAGGAACAGAGATTGCTCCCATGAAAGGGTGCAGGGAAATTAAAATTGTTTGGCAATTCCTTGTAGGGCACTCTCCCGCCTCTTGCTTACGCCTATCTGAATTTGATATAGGTGACACCTTGCAAGTCCATTTCAAAGTGATTACCAACCGTTGTGAGTCTGCTTTGATTAGGAGATGTGACACCAAGTTAGGGACACCTAGAGACAGAAAGCTGAAGCCTTATGACCCTATCCTGCTCTCCAGATTTTCTTTAGAAAGGGGTCTTGTTTATTGAGGGCCACGAGTCCCCAAAGCTGTAATTCTGCAGGGCTTACTCAGTTTTATTTTGTCACTATAGTCAAGCTTTCAAAATGGGACAGGCTTAAAATCTCCCTTTCTCTGTTTTAGCAGAAGGCTTTAAAAACAAAACAAAACAAAACAAAACAAACCCAGCCACTTTGCTAACCTGCTGCAGGACTGAAAAACACATTTTAAAATAATAATGTTAAGTCCTCCCAGTCTAACCACCCATGGAGCAAAAATGATTTCCTTAAAATACTACTACTACTACTACTACTACTACTACTACTAATAATAATAATAATAATAATAATTACAAACGAGAATACTTTGTGTCTGGTGCTGCTCACTCACACAAAACAGCAGTGAAAGTAAAAGAAGCAAGAAGCAAGACTGCTCAATGAATGCACTCCTAAGGCTTGGCTGGGTAGATGCAGCCTTCAATGAAATAGTTCTGAGCATGCTCAGAATAGATGCGTGATTCTGTTATAGGTTAAGACGATCATATGCGGCTGTTCATGAAGCAGTCCTGACTCCTCCGTAAGTTCGTGGCTTGATTGTCTTCATAATAGCAGATGCGGTTGGAGCCTTCAATAGGGGATCCCTGACCATTAGGTCCAGACTTGGCCGACTCTGGGGTTGTGGTGCTCATCTCTCTTTATTGGCCGAGGGAGTTGGCGTACAGCTTCCAGGTCATGTGGCCAGCATGACTAAACCGCTTCTGACAGAACCAGAGCAGTGCACAGAAACGCCGTTTACCTTCCCGCCGGAGCGGTACCTATTTATCTACTTGCACTTCGTGCTTTCAAACTGCTAATTTCAGGCAGTCTAAGCAGTCACATGGGAAGGACCTCTTTGCCTTAGCTATACTTTTAGATTAGTATCTAAGAGAGCTGATTGGGTCAAGAACAGGAGATTGACAGAAATGGTTGCTTCTCTGAGTCCAAATAGAAGCATAAAAAGTGTTTGGGACAGGAAAGAGTGTATGGCTTGAGATTTTGAAGGGATTTTTTTATTTTAAACTGCCTGATGTTCTCAATAGGAGTCCTGTGCCCCAGTAGCCCAACTGGACCACTGTTGATGGCTTGGCTTCCAGTACTATGAGTATTGTAGGAGAGTGCCACCCCCATTGCAAGTTATCTCTAGCACACCAGTCGCAGTCTCGTCTCCCTTGCTGTTTGTGGGTTCCGCCTTCTCCAGTTAAATCTTGGAGTGGGGAGCAGATGCCTCATCGGTAGCTTCAATGCACGAGCATGAACACAAAGGCACCATGCAGTGTGCTGCTTGCCAGTTTGCACACTGCACCTATTCAAGTAAATTTTGAGCTGTTGATAACATATTGGCATCTGTATTTTCTTGTATATCTTAAAAGAAGCTATTGAACTGTTTTCCAGGATAAATATGTATATACACACACATCTATACATAATGCAGCCATTAAGAAATAAGGAGGCAGAGCTTTGTAGTTTGAGCCTATGGTATGCAGCACCTCAGTTCTAGGGGAAAAGCAAAGAGGCCCTTACTGTCAGTTTCCCCCCAAAATTAACCATTTAATGCATCCCTGAATCTGTATGAAAGTTGTATCTGATAAGGGTGTGCAATGACCACAATATTTACCTTCTATCTTTGGAAGCAGCTTAATCTTTTTCAGATATGCTCTGTGGCCTTTCTATTTGAGTTGTCATTTGGGTCTGAAATCTAACCTGTTAATTCCAAAGTTCTGTCCCCCCCCCCCAAAAAAAAAACTATAATGGGGAATCTGCAGCTTTTGTCTACCAAAAGTATACAAATTTTTCAGGCAAAGGAGAGTGGATTCTCCTTAATCCTCCAGAGTGGATTAAACCTGCCAAATTTCAAGCTGAGGAAGCTGAGCTTTGAAAGACCTCTGCCTGAAACTTTGGAATAGCCTCTGCCAATGAAAGTACTAGCTTATGTGAACTAGCACTCTGAAATCCCATGAAATCGGTGGGACTTAAAAATTGCCTAATTTGGCTCCTTTGTGCTCTCCATTTCCAACCATAATGCAGCCAGGAGAACTCTGAAAACACGAACCAATGAGCGTCATATTTTTAATGTGTACTTTATCATGTTCCTTTGCCACATGTCTAATGTAAATATTGCAGAAGTTCCTTGATACCTCAGGCCCAAAATGTAGCAAGTGACCTGAGGCTCAACATTCGTACTCGGGAATTTTCTTGGACCACCCTGAGACCTGCAGGTATAGGGTGGTATATAAATTCAGTAAATGATAATGATAATAAGGGGCTGGGCTGTGATTTCATGTAGAGTTATAATTGTTCAAACTAAAGTTGAGCCAAAGTATTCATTGTAAGCTGCCCATAAAACGTTATGTTGTGGTATAACATAAATAATGCTGAAAATCAGTCAAAAGGGTGGGTAAACATTTGTGGCACCTTTTTTACCTCACAAAGAGCATGCTCCTCATTTTGACAACTTTGGTCATCTTCAGGGAAAGGGCAATAATGTCCATGTGGGGCATTCAGTTGTCAAGGGAACCTGGTCACTCTCACGCCTCTGTTTTGCACTAAAACTACCAGGGCATGGAAAAATAGGGGGGACTGGTCTGGTTGCTTTGGCAATAATGAATCTTTCTTCCTCACACATGTGACTACTTGGGTCATATTGTGTGAAAGAAATGGAAGAAAATGCACCAAGGTATGTAGAACGTGCCATGAAGAAAATTGAAAGAGGTGTGTGCAAGTTTTTCAGAGGCCTATATTGCAGTCTTTCCAAAATTGCTGTATTTGTGCTGAAGATGTTCATAACTTCACACACTGACACAATTCTGCTCCTACCACTTTTGGAGCTGTAATTCTTTGACTGCCACTCAAAGCAGAGATCTCTCAGAATACTCCAGTTTGAACACAAATGCCCTTCTTCCATTTCTCTTTTATTTCCCCACAATGATTGAATGAAAATCACTCAAGGCAGTCATAAATTGGAAGGATATGAAGGCAAAGATCAGTAGCCTGAGATGTGGCCTGGCCAGCTAGTTTTTCTACAAAACAGCAGTGGGGGGTTCACACACAACCCTGACTAAAAACATTTCTGATCCCTTCATTTCTGATCCCACCCAATGTTTGATGTCAGAAGAAGCCCTGTGCAAGGACTTCCGCTCATGCAGTGGGGCTTTCCCCCTGAAATTGGCTCTGGGATGGTCATGGGAGCCTCCAGAACATTGTGCCAGGGGGTGGAGGAAGGAATCATGCTAATCTGTCAAGCTGACATGCTTGCACTGATGGGACCCTCAGAAGATCAGGCATTGATTTCATCCCCAGGACTCCTCCAGATAAACCAGTCTAGAATGAGGCTAATATTATTCTATATAACAATCATGAATAATGTGTTGCATTAATTAATTAATGGTCTAACATGTGCTAAGAGGCGAAACATGTGAGAAAAGGGAAGGATATAGTTTAGCAGGACTTGCAGATCCATAGGTCCTCTTCCAGGAAGGGAAAGAATGAAGCTGAATTGTTATGCTTGAGGATATCTAGTGAAACTAATTTCCCTGTAGCCTATCATTCCCTCTAGCTAGGTACCTCATCCAGAGTCAATCAGAAGCAGTGCTAGAGTAGAACAAGTAACCTTCTGAACAGTAAAATGTTGGCCCAGGTGACTGTGTAGAAGAGAGTATATGGGCTGGTGCAGTTAAACCAGGTCTGTAACTTGAGGGGGAAAGAGGTCCCATGTGACATGTCGTTGTTGTTTAGTCATTTAGTCGTGTCCGACTCTTCATGACCCCCATAGACCAGAGCACACCAGGCACTCCTGTCTTCCACTGCCTCCCACAGTTTGGTCTCTCATGTGACATAAAGAGCTACAACTCTCAGAGTTCTTGCACACAGGCAGGCAGAAGGGACAGCTGGTGCAAGGCACAACACTTCATAATAAGGGGCTTATTATCCCAAGGACAATGGGAGCCAATGCATCTGGTTGGATTTACAGACCCAAAATATGTGAGGAAATGTTTAGTTCACATACACACAACATACTGTCAGGTCTGGCTATAAGCACAACCATGGGTGTAGCCAAGGGAGGACAGGGCAGATAGCTGCCCCCCTTAATCAAGTAAAACAATAGAAATATTTCACTAACTGACCAATCACATCGGTTCTGCCCCCTCCAACAAAAGTCCTCCCCCCCCAAAGTTCTGTCCATCCCCCAACTGAAATCCTGGCTACACCCATGAGCACAACACAGGCAGCTAGAAACCTGAGGGGATTAAAGAAAGGAAGCTAAAAGAAACCAATTAATGTTGTCACTTTTTCAAAACAAACGAAGGTCACATTCACAGCATGCGTTTAAACCACTGTGATGAGACTTTAAACAGTCATGGCTTCCCCAAAGAATTCCAAGAGCTGCAGTCCGTTCAGGGTGCTGAAAGTTGTTAGGAGACCCCTATTTCCACCCCAGAGCTACAATTCTCAGAGTTCCTTGTGAAGAGATACGGACTGCTAAACTCTTGAGAATTGCAGAAATAGGCACAGTTGGTGCTCTAGCTTAAGCTGAGCAAAGACATTCCTGGTTATTGCCACTTGAAAATCTAGGACTGGCATCCAGACTGCAAACCAGTTATTTCAAGGGGGATGCCTGCTCCATCTAAAACAGACTAAATCCTTCTCCCTATCACTCAACTGACGAGGAGCAGTTACTGTCTAGAATGAATTTCAGTGTGCTTGTTCGCATGCAGTCCATCACAACTGCAGCCAATAGCTCAGGATCTGCTTCCCTGGTTTACCTTTTAAAGGAGTCAGCTCAGAAAGGGGTAAAGTAAAGGTAGAGGGACCCCTGACCATTAGGTCCAGTCGTGGCCAACTCTGGGGTTGCGGTGCTCATCTCGCTTTATTGGCCAAGGGAGCCGGCGTACAGCTTCCGGGTTATGTGGCCAGCATGACTAAGCCGCTTCTGGTGAAACCAGAACAGCACACGGAAATGTCGTTTACCTTCCCGCCGGAGCGGTACCTATTTATCTACTTGCTCTTCATGCTTTCGAACTGCTAGGTTGGCAGGATAGAAAGGGGTGGGGAAGGACAAATAGCCAGTCTCTCCTCTTAAGGCAAATTGCCAAACCCAGTACTTTTTTTAAAAAAATAATAATATTTATTAATTTTAAAGGGTTACAAAAAGAAAAAACGCATATTAAACAGCATATTAAAAAGATACAAAACATCACATCGCAATGATAGAAAAGAAAAAAGAGAAAGATGAAAATAAAACAAAGAAATACAAAGAATCTTCCCATAACTTATCTTTCATTTGCTTATTTCCTTGACCTCCTCACACCTCCCTTTTTTGTATTCTAGTTCAGTTAACTATTTCAGCAAGTCCTTTCCATCTTTTCCAATTTTTGTCCTCTATTTTATCTTAATATAATGTAAATTTACTTTCCCTCCTTCACCATTTAGCAATCTATTTTTTCTTAATCCTTTATAGCATTTCTGCTAAAACCACATTATTTCATTCCAACATCCTTCTAACATTCCTTAATTTTACAATGTTTCTGTAAATAAGCTTTAAATTTCTTCCAATCTTCTTCCACCAACTCTTCCAAACCCGGTACTTTCATACAGACTTACACAAACTGAGTAATTGAACAGCTTTACTTAGGAGCAAGCCGCAGTGATATGGAAGTCATGTTCTTTTGCTTTGGAATTACTGTTTTAGTGTTTATGCAGAGTTAGGAGCATTTATGTAATTGTAATTGGTTAGTGCTGCTGTTGGCATCCATCTCTTCACAGGAGGAATGAGCTTTTGGGGATTAGGTCAAGCTGCTGGATAGTTGCAGCGCCTGCTGTGGCTGTAGAGACCAATGCGGGAGAGACATGTTTTGTTGCAGCTGGGGCAGAGGAAGGCATCCGGTTGTGCTGCTGCAGATGCACCATGGCTTTCTTCTTTGGCTGCTGCTGTGGATACATGACTTGACTGTCTGTCTCCAGGCACTGCAGTCATCTGCAAGGGATTCCCACATGGCTTGGTTGGTGTTGCCAGCCTTCGTGTAATGCTTGCAGACATCTTTGTAACTCAGAGTTGGTCTGCCAACTGGCCTGGTGCTGGAAGCCAGATCCCCACAGAGCACGTCCTTGGGGATTGTGCCATCTTCCATTCTGTGAACATGGCCAAGCCAGTGTAGATGTCACTGAGTCAGGCGTGTGAACATGCAGAAAGTAATTCTTTAATCAACTAAAATTCATCCAATTTAGCAACTAAGAGTCCTTTAACCAGCTGACCATGATAATAATTGCTTTATGGGCTTAGCTGCTACAAGATGTGATGGTGGCTGCTGGTTTTAAAAGGAGGTTAGCTGATCTCCATCAGTGATTATTAGCTATAGGTGGAATCCAATTGATGTTGCTCCTTTGATGGAAAGCATCCACCAGGGGAATGTGGCATACACAATTTTGGGCAATTTCTCCTTCCTGAAGTCTCCCATCCTGCTCAACAATGGAGCAAATTTTGCAGCTGCATGGACAGGACAAATTGCAAAAATATTACAAAAATATATATTATTTTTGTAATATATTATTACAAAAATAACCCTTCATCGCTTCCATCAGTGGAGCAATACACACTGGATTTCACCCAATAATACCAAAATGGACTCTTCATGTGAAGCTCAGAATACCAGTTGCTGGTGATGAACACAACAGGACAGGGGAGGCTTCTTGGGAACATCTGGCTGGCCATCATTGGAAGCCAGATACTCATCCAGAAAGATTTCATTTAGGAGTGTTCTTACACATTTCCTGCTCCATTCCCATTGGAAATTCATTCAGTTTAAGAAAGGAAACATACAGCATACGACATGTGGTTTCCCACTGCCTAACCACACAGTAATAGAAATACAAACATTTATACTAAGGTGTCTGTCACTCCTCAACAGTCACTCGGGTTTTATTTGCAGGTTACATTTTAAGGGTTTCCTTGAGTTTGTGACTTTCATGTGATCTGGAGTCTAGAATTGCATTTGGTGGCTTCCTTTATTTTCAGTGGAACTGACCTGGTTACATGTCCAGAGGCATCTTGCTGACCACCACTAGAAACAGAACAGTTAGGTAGAACTTCGTCTGATCCAGCAAAACAATATTTATGTAAGCTGTTCATTAGATGCCAGGAAAGAAATAGAAAAAGAATTTAAAAGACTGCTTTCCCCAAACTTACATATTAAAAAGAAGGCATCACTCTATGAGTAGTCCTAATATACATTGAATAACAGTACTGAGAATCTGTGTCAGACTGTTTCATTTATTCCCCCCCCACCCCGCTGCATTAATATTATCCTTGTCAAATATCCATGACAATGAAAGCATCAGCTAAATCAGCTTCAGGAACACAGAATGTGATATTGAGAAAAAGGGCTTATTTGTCAGAACGTTACCTAGACGATTAAACATTTACAAAAATAAATAAGGAAATAATAGCTCTGGCAAGCCTTATTCAATTGAAACACAGCATGTGGATGGAGGCTTTTTGAAAACTATGCCAGGCTATGTAATTTTATCCAAAAGCGGGGAGTAGGCAAAGGAATCAAATCTTCCCTGACGGGAAAATGAAAAATGTTGTTAACAACATTGCAGGCACTCCCCACCCCCCCACCCCACAAACTCCAAGCCTAAATATCATTGGAAGAACTGGAACGAGCAGAAAATAATAATTTGCTGTCATCTTTTATTTCCTGTCGCATCATAGCTGTAAGCATATATAAAAACCTGATCCAGATAAGAAACTCTTGCCCACCCTCTCCAGGTCAAACTGATTCTGTTTGTTGTTGTTGCTGCTGCTGCTGCTTTTATCTTTTCTCCCCAGATAGAAGCAGCTGTAAATCACTCATCCTTCAGAGGCTGCCTCATCAGAGTAAGTGTGGAGTAACTTGCCCTGCGGATCTGGAGCATCTCACCTCCGACATGGCAAATAGTTATTTTTAGGCGCTTGCAGTAGCATGGTGAAAAATGCCCAGCCTGTGCTTATGTGATAACTGTCACAGGGGGGAGCAATTTACAGCAGCTCCCAAATGGCAGTGGTAATGTCTAGACTAGCCCTCCCCATAGAGGTTTAGGCAAACCAAACACCCTGTTTATAATCTAATCAGAGCACCTCTGAAAGGTCACTTTCCTGCATGCAAGTGCTTCTACAGCATGCCAGGGACCAACTATTACATTAATTCTGACGTTCCAGGAGAAGAAAACATTATTTGGGCAATCGGATAGGCTTTATGTATTTAGGATTACAGGCCTATATGAGGCTATATGGTGGAACACAGTCAGTTCACACATTGCACAGCAGCACCCCCAGATTTGCAACTGAGTTTGCACTCAGCGGGAAGCTGCAGCTTGTCCCAGCTGTCTGATGAACATACCTGTGTGATGTTATTTGGTTGTTTAGTCGTGTCTGACTCTTCGTGACCCCATGGACCAGAGCATGCCAGGCACTCCTGTCTTCCACTGCCTCCCGCAGTTTGGTCAAACTCATGCTGGTAGCTTCGAGAACACCATCCAACCATCTCGTCCTCTGTCATCCCCTTCTCCTTGTGCCCTCCATCTTTCCCAACATCAGGGTCTTTTCCAGGGAGTCTTCTCTTCTCATGAGGTGGCCAAAGTATTGGAGCCTCAGCTTCACGATCTGTCCTTCCAGTGAGCACTCAGGGCTGATTTCCTTCAGAATGGATAGGTTTGATCTTCTTGCAGTCAAGAGTCTCCTCCAGCACCATAATTCAAAAGCATCAATTCTTCGGCGATCAGCCTTCTTTATGGTCCAGCTCTCACTTCCATACATCACTACTGGGCAAACCATAGCTTTAACTATACGGACTTTTGTTGGCAAGGTGATGTCTCTGCTTTTTAAGATGCTGTCTAGGTTTGTTATTGCTTGTGTGATACCTGTAGAATGTACCAGTGTGTCAGTATAATAGATGTTTCCCAGATGCCTCTGTGACATTGACACTCAAGATATTTCAAGCATAGGCTTAAAAATGTGATGTGTAAAGCACACAAAACTAACTTAAGCTTCCCCCTTCTACGGGGAGGGAGGCATTCCTGTACACTGTGTTGCCACTCACCCTCCCTGCCCCTGGAGCAGAAATATGAGACCAAGGCCTTGTGCAACACCCCTCTCCTTGCCAAGTTTGGAGGGGGTGGTGTTCTGGCACCTAGGTAGGAGAAGATGGGACCTCTCTGCAAAGTGTTTCTGGTACCCAGGCATCCTTGTGACATACACTGTCTATTCCCCTACTTGTCTAATCAGAGGTAAGTTCTGTTGAGCTCAGCTTCCTAGGAAGGGAGTACAGGGCTGTGTACATTCTCCCATGTATACCTCATCAGGTGAGCTCTCACCAGCAGTTGGGGAAGCAGTGTACACCCAGAGTTGGCCACTTTCCATATCTATCCTGTATCTATCATGTTGATTCTTCTGAAATACTAAATTTTGATATGTCGTCCCTCCCCCCAATCCAAATTGAGAAAAAGAATCATCTAGCAGCATTGTAAGCTGGTAATGTGTGCACAGCACAAGATTGCAGTCTTTATCTCGTTGCATCTATATACAAAGCGATAGAGGGCTGCTCTGCTAACCTTGAGACTTGAAAGGTCTTTAGATAATCATGCTGCAAAACAACCCTGCTTTAGTGAACGCACTATGCTGCAGTGCTTATAGTAATAAAACTAACCTTGAGATGAGCACTTACTCAGAGGAGTGAGTCTATGCAGAATATGTCAATGCAACAAACAGATACAGATTATCCTTTGAATGAGGCCAGTCAGTACACAGTGCAGGCCAAGAAGTAGAAGTTTAGAGTGCTGTATTGTACTTTATGAGCTGAACCTCCTTGAGGACAATTTAGAGCTAGTTCACATGTTGAAAACCGAGCAGTCATGTGACTATATGAAGTGGGGCCATGAGCACATCTCCAAAGATACACACAAAACCACGGTTAATTTGTATATAAACCTGTATCTATAATGTCCTGGATTTCTGCTGCAATCCTTCCATTTATTTTTTAAAGTTGTAGGTTTGAGAGTGTAACACCACTACATTGTTAGGTTGCAAATTCGTAAACAGACATTCTTCATTTGTATACGCGGGGGGTCGGGGCGGGGCAGTTATCATATTGGGCAACAATCTGGTCATCTAAGTCCTCCTCACCACTATTTAAATATTCTCTGGGTGTAGGAAGGTATTCAGCATAGCACTGTGGGAATCATTCTATCAGCAGAAGCTTTTGAGCTTGCCAGACTCTCGTCCCTGTGCAGGCTGTTCTGAGGGTTTCCCTCATTTCCTTCACCCCTCAAGCCAATTGCAGGGGTGTGTGGGGTGACAAGCCCCATGGTGCTAGTGGAAGCCTTTGTGCAGGCTTACTCCAGTGGGACTAGTTAGTTAAAACCTACCCATAGTTCATAATGAAATTTAGTTCTTTCTATTTAATACACAATGCTCTTGACTTGGCTTGTTCTGTTCCTTTCCTTGCAGGTTCTCTTAATGTGGAAAACCATTATCAAATTGCCACCAACTCAAGGTAACATTACTTCTTTCCCCTTCTCATTCCACAGCATACTGCTTTTTGGTGTGCTTTTTACATGTTGGCTCAAACTTATGGGAACAGATTTTAGCATTCAGGTTGTTGGGGTTTTTTTAACTTATACTGGTAAACAATGTATCTACCCTTGACATTCCTGCTCCTGTTGTGTTTTAGCAAGCAAAAACAAAACAAAACACCAAATTGGACATGAAAGCTTTGCTGATTTCAGTGGGACCTTCATGCTTAACATTATCTGGATCATGTGCATTATCTATTGCATCTCAAAAAATACAACAGAAAAGTACAGGAGAACCAAAGCTGCCTCCTAAGTGAAGCTGCTGTTTGAGGGGATTACAGTCCACTCTATTAAAACGATTCATCTTCTGGAAAGAAAGAGAATGGGATTTCTTGTTGAAGACTGTTGAGGAGACAATTTCCCAATAGTTCTAGCGAAGTCCAAATGCAGCATGATGTGTGAATTTGTGATAATACATCCCTCTTTACAGCTTGCCATGCTGAAATCAAAGCAGCTATATGTGCTATTGCCATCTAGTGGAAAGGTAAGTTAAGAATGCAAGTGTTTATTTAATTTTGATAGGAAGTTGATTCCTGACCATCACGAGTGATTGCATCCATTTTAACACTATCCAAAAACATAGAAACCATCATATTAACTTGTGCTCATTTCCCACCTTGTCTGTTGAAATGGTTGTTCTCTTTCTCAAAAGGTCTGCTGGGCTGGCAGGCAGGAAAAAAATGACTCCTTCTTGATAAAACATGCTCTGTGCCATTTCTTAGGGCCTGTTCACAGGTTATGTGGTAGTAGTGCTTTTTGACACAGGCACACCACTGTTTTGAGCAGCAAATGCTATAAAAATAGAAACATATTTGCAACTTTCAGTGGCCTTCCACTAAACAGCCAACTGGTGTTCCGCTGCCCATTCCTCCTTTCAGGTAACTGTTCTTCCTTCACACCAACCCTGGTGTATATGCAGCAGACACAGGGTTCCTCATCACACAAGAGAGGAGAGCGGGGCTGTTCTGTTGGACCTGCCCTTTCTACCATATTCCTAGAAACTTCTTCTTGCAGCCCTCAAGCTTAAGACAATATACATGCCCTCCTGCCATTACACAAAGCAGCACTGAACCATTGGTCAGGGTCAGACCTACCATCAGGCAGGCTGAGGCAACTCCCTCAGGCGGCTGAGGGGAAGTGAATAGCAGCAAGATATTGGAAGGCAGAGCAGTGTGTGCTTCACAGCCTTTCTTGCACCCTAAAAGCCAGCCTTCTGTTCTGGAATACAGGACCCAGTCCTGTTGCCAACGTAGAAGTAAGAGTCCCCTGCCAGGCAGGTTGGCTTCTGTCTGTGGAACTGGGGTGCGGGTGCCATCTTGTTCTTCACCTCAGGCTGCAAAATGTCTCAGGCCAGCCTTCCCATTGGTTTACATTTAAACAAACAAAAGAAATGGATCACTGAATTTATTTATTTAAAATGGCACTCTCTCTGCCAATTCTTGCTTCTTCACTGCTTCTTGTGGAAGTGAATTCCATAGTTTAACTATGCGCTGTGTGAAAAAGCATTTTGTTTTGTCTGTCCTGAATCTTCCAGCAGGCAGCTTCATTGGATGTTCCTGAGTTCTAGCATTAGGTGAAAGGGAGAGAGAAAATTCTGCACACTAGGTATTATATACCTATATCCCGGCCACTCTTGTGTGTATGTTTTCCAAAAGAAAAAGTCCCAAATGTTATAACTCTTCCTCACAGAGGAGTTGCTCCAGCTCCCTGTTCATTTTAGCTACACTTTTTAAAAAAACTTTCTCCCATGTCTATTATATCCTTTTTGAGGTGAGGTAACCAGAACCGTACATGGCATTGGTTTTATTTTCCCCAGCACTGAATTTGTCTTTTTCACAACTGACACACATTGGGGTAACATCTTCATCTAGCTATCCATTGTGACCTAAGGTCTTGTTCCTGGTTGGTCATGGCCAGTTCAGAAACCATATAAGAAATTAATATTTTTTCTCTCCAGTTCACTCGCTTACACTGAATTGTGTGTGACATTTTACTGCCCAGTTTGGAGAGATCCTTTTGGAGCCCTTTCTATTTCCCACTACCTTGATATCATCAGCAACTTGGCTACCTCAGTGCTCATCCCTCAACCTGATCAGTAATTAAGGCATTAAAAAGCACAGGTCTCAGTGCCATTCCAGAAAATTCCACTTTCTGCATCTCTACACTGAGAGAATTGTCCACTTATTCTTACTCTCTGCTTCCTGTTTTTCAACCACTTACTGTTCCATAAGGGTCTTCTCTTCTTATTCCTTGATTCCACCTCATGCCTGTAAAGTCAGAAAAGGATTGAGAAACAACTTTGTAAAACTTAGATTATATATTATTTTACTTTGCTGAAGGGGAAACGAAATCTGTTCTGAACCTTTGGAATGGAGAGACAAATAATAAATGAGCTGCTTGGTGCTCAAGAACTTGAATAAACTTGATAAAAGTGCTGTGGATGCCAGCACAAAATGGCTGCCATGGGCAACAAAAAAGAAAAGGGTGATGGTACTTTCTAATCATGAGTACCATCACAAAATAGCACTGTACACATATGCAAGCACACCCACCACCACTTTGTGTGGAGAAAAAAGTCAAACTTCTGGTACTTTTGATAAACTTACCTTGACATCTATCACTCTGTAGATCTAGACTAGGTCAGGGGTGTAGCTAGCTGTTCCAGCACCCAGAGCAGCGGGGACGAGGGGTGCGAGTCGCCCAGGGGGACGGCCCACAGAGTCTGCCTGGCGGACACAAACCTCACGCTGCCATTTCAGGCAGAGCGGGGCCCCCGAGCCACTGCGTCACACCCATGAGAGACACGTGGCTCGGGCGCGCTGCAGGCCAGGCCCCGTGGTAAGTGTCCCCCCCCCCCGCGGTGTGCCATTTTGTCATCCCCTCAGGGATGACCGCACGCCCCTTCCTACACCCCTGTACTAGGTTACCCTTTCCACGACCCATTCTGCCCCAAGACTCTGTGAATTGGAGCAGCTTGAAATGCCAGATTTATGTTTTCAGGTAGGTGTAAATAATGTATCTTGTTTTTTTTTTTTTATAATATTTTTTATTAGTTTTACAACAATTTTTATAACAAACAAACACAAAAAAGAAAACAAACAAACAAACAAGTATAGTTTCATAATGTCTTTTCATAAACTCCTTTCCTCGGACTTCCCCATACCTCCCCTTTCTGCATCCTCGTGTCCAAATTTTATAGCAACTTATAAATATTTTTTTTTCAACTCTAATTCGTCATAGTCCTTTCTTATTCTAATCTTATATTACTGCAGCCCTTTCTCTCTGTAGAATCTCAACATTCTAAGCCTCCTCAAGTTTATAGTAGTCCTTGAGATAGATCTTAAATTTCTTCCAATCTTCTTCCGCAGTCTCCTTTCCCTGGTCCCGAATTCTGCTCGTCATTTCCGCCAATGACATATAGTCAATCACTTTCATCTGCCATTCTTCCACGGTGGGTAGATCTTGTGTCTTCCAATACTTTGCGATCAGTATTCTTGCTGCTGTTGTTGCATACATAAAAAAAAGTTCTATCCTTTTTTAACACCAATTGGCCGACAATGCCCAAGAGAAAGGCCTCTGGTTTCTTAAGAAAGGTATATTTAAATACCTTTTTCATTTCATTATATATCATCTCCCAGAAAACCTTAATCTTCGGGCATGTCCACCAAAGATGATAAAAGGTACCTTCAATTTCCTTACATTTCCAACATTTATTGTCAGGCAAGTGGTAAATTTTTGCTAGCTTGACTGGGGTCATGTACCACCTATATACCATTTTCATCACATTTTCCTTTAAGGCACTACATGCCGTGAATTTAATTCCGGTGTTCCACAACCTTTCCCAGTCAGCAGACATAATGTTATGGCCGATGTCCTGTGCCCACTTAATCATAGCTGATTTAACTATTTCATCTTGTGTATTCCATTTCAACAGCAAGTTATACATTCTTGACAAATTCTTAGTATTGGGTTCTAGCAATTCTGTCTCAAGTTTTGATTTTTCCACCTGGAAGCCAATTTTCCTGTCTTGTTTAAAAACCTCCGTTATTTGATAATAGTGGAGCCAATCTTGTACTTTGGGTTTTAGTTTTTCATGGCTCTTTAATTTCAGTTTCTCTCCATCCTGTTCTAAAATCTCACAATACTTTGGCCATCCGACCTCCATATTGACTTTCTTATGGGCCTTCGCCTCTAAGGGTGACAACCATCTAGGGGTTTTGTTTTCCAACAGGTCTTTGTATCTCATCCATACATTGAACAACGCTTTCCTTACAATGTGATTTTTAAAGGCACTATGCACTTTGATTTTGTCATACCATAAATATGCATGCCAACCAAATGCGTTATTGAAACCTTCTAAGTCCAAGATATCTGTATTCTCGAGGAGCATCCACTCTTTCAGCCAGCAGAATGCTGCTGCCTCATAATACAATTTTAAGTCCGGCAGGGCAAATCCCCCTCTTTCTTTTACATCTGTTAGTATTTTATATTTTATTCTGGGCTTTTTGCCCTGCCAGACAAATTTCGCAATATCTTTCTGCCACCTCTTGAAACAGTCCATCTTGTCAATAATCTGCAAAGTTTGAAACAAAAATAACATTCTAGGCAATACATTCATCTTAATTACTGCAATTCGGCCTAACATTGATAATCTCAAATTTGACCATATTTCTAGATCTTTTTTAATTTCTGACCAACATTTTTCATAATTGTCCTTATACAAATTCAAGTTTTTAGATGTTAAATTAACCCCTAGGTATTTCACCTTCTTAACCACCATCAAACCTGTCTCTTCTTGAAACTTATTCTTCTCCATATCTGTCAGGTTTTTCCCTAAGACTTTAGTTTTTTGTTTATTCAATTTAAATCCAGCTACCTGGCCAAATTGTTGAATTATCTCCAACACCTTTTTCGTGCTAGTGTATGGCTCTTGTAAAGTTAAAACCAAGTCATCTGCGAAAGCCCTTAACTTGTAATGTTTTGCTCCGACCTGTACACCTTTAACCTGCTGGTCATTTCTAATCATATTCAGCAACACCTCCAGAACCGAAATAAAGAGCAATGGGGACATTGGGCACCCCTGTCGTGTTCCTTTTTCTATCTTGAGTTCCTCCGTTATTACATTATTTACAATCAGCTGAGCTCTTTGTTCAGAATATATCGCACCCACACCGTTCTCAAATCCTTGGCCTACCCCCATCCCATGAAGGTTCTTTTTCATAAAACTCCAAGAGATGTTGTCAAAGGCTTTCTCCGCGTCCACAAATATCAGAACTGCTTTAGTGTTTATGTTCACCTCTAACTTTTCCAAAATGTCTATTATATTCCTAACATTATCTGAGAGGTGTCTCTTTGGGAGAAAGCCTGCTTGGTCTCTATGAATCTTTTCCATCAGTACTCTTTTGAATCTTTTTGCTAAAATGTCTGCAAAGATTTTGTAATCCACATTGAGTAACGAGATTGGGCGGTAGTTCTTCAATTGAGTCTTTTCAGTCTCTGTCTTTGGTATGAGTGAAATATATGCTTCTTTCCACGATTCAGGTGCCTTTTTTCCCTCTAAGATCTCATTACAGACATCCTTTAACGGTTGTATCAACCATTCCTTTAACGATTTGTAGTATCTGGAAGTCAGTCCATCTGGCCCTGGAGATTTGCCCAATTGCATGTCCTGAATGGCACCCTCTATCTCTTGTTCTGTTATTCTCTGGTTTAAATCCACCTTACTTTGAGCAGAGATTTTTTGTAATCCATATTTATTAAGGAATTTATCTATGTCTTCTTCATTTTGTAATCCTTGGGAATAAAGTTTTTTGAAATAACTCACAAAACAGTTTCTTATCTCATTTGGTTTAGATATGGTCCTTCCATCCACTTCTAAACTTGAAACTGTATTTAATTTCTGTCTTTTCTTGAGTTGCCATGCCAGGAGTTTGCCACATTTGTCTGCCGACTCAAATGTCTTTTGTCTCATTTGCTTTATTTTCCACTCTATCTCCTGGTTCATCAATTCCATATATTGTGTTTGATACAATTTAATCTCCCTCAAAATCTCCTGGGACTTTGGTTTTGACCTTAGTTTTTTCTCTCCTTCTTTTATCTTTTCCAAAAATTTTTCTCTTTTCTCCTTTTGCTTTCTCTTCTTTATTGAATTTTGTTGAATCAAAAACCCTCTCATCACAGCTTTACTTGCGTCCCAGATCACTCTTCTTTCCACATCGCCCCTTAGATTAATTTCAAAATAGTCCTTTAAGGTTTTTTGGGCCTTCAAGTGGAACTCTCTATCTCGAAACAGGGTGTCATTCATTCTCCATCTAAACTGACCAGTTGTTGTAAGTTTCATTTCCATCTTCACGGCGTTATGGTCGGAGCAGGTTTTTGGGCAGATTTCTACCTTCTTAATCTTCGGAGCCATTCCACTAGTAATCCAGATTTGATCGATTCTGGTCCAGGTCATCTTTGCTTGGGAGAAAAAGGTTCCCTCTCTTTCAAGAGGGTTCCTTGTTCTCCAAATGTCTATTAAGTCCATGTTTTCAGTCATTTCAAAAAAAGTCTTCGGGAGTCTCCCTTCTTTAGTAAGTATCAGTCTTTGTGTCTTATCCATGTTTGTAGAAACTACACCATTCATATCTCCCATGATTATCATATTATATTCCAAGTAGTCCGTCAGGGTTTCATGAAGTTTTTTGAAGAATTCTGCTTTACCTTCATTTGGTGCGTAAATCCCAATTATCAGAAATTTTTCTCCTTGTGCTTGAATCTCCACCGCTAAATATCTTCCTTCTTCATCTTTAAAAATCATTTTTGGGGCCCACTTCTCTTTTACATAAATCACAACTCCTCTTTTTTTCACTTTGTCCGACGAGATAAATTCTTGTCCCAATTTTTTATTCATAAGCAGTCTCCTGTGGGCTCTGGTTATGTGAGTTTCCTGTAAGCAAATCACGTCCAATTGTTCTCTGTACAAAATATGGAATACTTGTCGTCTCTTCAAAGGCATGTTCATCCCGTTACAATTCCAACTAAGGAATTGCAGGGCCATCTTGTTATTTTTCTGGTATTCCTCCAACTGCTCCCAATTGTTGTTCCTCCTCTGTTGGTGGTGGAAGGTTCTGTCCAAATGAAAGGTTCAAAATGTCTATTACGCTCCTTTGTTCAGCAATTGGGTCTACAGTTCCTTTCTGTAGATCTTCTTGATTTTTATGCAGGAAACTGTCTTTATCCTGTGTCGTCTTTATTTTCACCTTCTTCCTCCTGTAATCAAAAGACAGTCCCTGTGGAAATTCCCACCTAAAACGAATGTTATTCTTCTTGAGCAGGTAGACCAAGTCCTTATAAGAAGCTCTCAAGTCCAGAATATGTTTAGGGATATCTTTAAAGATCTGTATCGGTGAATTCCCAATTTGTAAGGCCTTTTCAAAGTGCAGTCTTAATATTTTGTCTCTTTCCTCCTTCGATCTCAAGGTAATCAAGCAGTCTCTCGGTACCTTTCTATTCTGTCTTCTGCCCAGTCTGAATGCCGTTATGATTTTGATTTCGTCTTCCTCTAAGTCTTCCCAGGCATCAGCAAACTCCTTCATTAAAAAGTCCGTAAGATTGTCTCCTTCATCCTCTGGAATTGATCGTAATTTCAGATTCTTTTCTTTTCTTTGTAATTCCCACAATGCCAGAGTTGCATCGTGGTCATAGACCTTCCTGGCAATCGGTTCTAATTTTTCCTGAGTCTCTCCAGCAATAGTTCTGGCTTCCTCCGCAATTTGACGTGTGGCAGAGTTTTCTTGCGTAAGCTTATTTATAGATTCTGTATTCAAATCAAGTCTTGCTGTCAAGTCTGTCAATTTCTGTGAGTTCTCTGTCAATTTCTTAGTGTTCTCTGCCGTTTGCTTTGTTAAATTCTCCAGGGATTGATTTATCTTAAGAAGGGCTTGCGATACTGCATCCATGGAGACTGCTGTACCTCTTTCTTGTCCTGTTGTCACTGTCGAAGTTATTCCTGAGATCGAGCCTCTTTTCTTATGTTGCTGTAGCTGTTGTTGATATTGCCTTGTCTTGGCTCTCGTGCTTATCTCCTCTGCTGGGCCACTCATATCCCAAGGTCAATTCCCACAAGAGCCTTCTCCTAAAGGAAAATTCCACTGTCCCAAAGCGTAGCAACTTTTAGTTTACCCTCTAGAGGGAGCAAAGCAGAATGTCCGCAAACCGAAATAAAGAGTATTAAAAAGCAAATTTATCAGGAGGCTTCTATATGTATATTGCAACACTTTCCCAGTAGATAGAGTCCCAGCCTTCCCTGATATAATATATCCGCAAAGTCCCAAAACTTTGTAACAAATAAACAATGAAGCTTCCACTTTGTTACTTTCGCAGGAATCTGAAGTCAGTTCAGTGTTCCTTTGTTTTATGAGCAGTTCGTACCAGGTTGGAGGCTGCAGAAGGTTTCCTTTTCCATTAAATTAGTCATGCAGCTTATAAAGTCACCTTTTCCTCCCCTCTGCCCTGCAAGCTGGAGGGGATAGTCAAAGTCCAAATGTCGGGTTCAAGCAGTTAAAAACAATTTTCCCTCGCGGATGCAGCTTAGTAACTTTCGTTGCTTTGATTGTCATGCAGTCGGGGGAAGGCAGACTTCCTTAATTTTTGCCTTTCCCGTTTTCAGCCTAGTTTCAGGTAATTTTAGCACGAATAGAGGTACAGTCTTACTCACGGGTCTTTTTTGTCCAGATTATTCAGGAAGGGAATCGGCGCTCTCCACTAATGGCGACGCGGCTTCACTCTGCGGGCTGGGTAGCGATTCTCAGCACCGCGCTCCCCCGTTGTCGTTCCGGAGCCTTTAAAAAGGCTCTTTCTGCGGTAAAGAGGGGGCGCTTCGGGTGCCCACCGAATCTCCTTGTTCACAGGATCCGTTCCTGTGATTTTAGGGGTCCCCCGCTTGCCGAAGCAGGTCAGACCCGAACTCGCAGAGCCGTCCTCTCTCCGGAGCTCGGAGAGAGAGCAGCCATTAGCGCTGGCGCCGAACCGGAAGTCCCTGTAAATAATGTATCTTGAATCTGATGTGAGTTGAACAAAAGCCAGTCAATACTCTGTGCTGCGAGTCATACAGTGCCATTTAATCATTGATTTAAATTGGGAACGCTGTTTAAATATCAGTGACAATATGGCTATAAAAGTGTGCAACACAATATGGCTATTAAATTAAAAGGAGATGAGTTATGGTAACCTTAACATTTGTGTTTTCTAATGTTTAAATGTTTACAATAGCAACCTAAAAGGAATCCAATCTACCAGCACAGCTGGCATTTTTCAACTAGCATTCTGAATGTATTTGCTTCCATTGCTAAGATGAAGTATGCACTTTTTAAGTGCAGTCTGTATTTAATTTAGGACACATTTCAAGAATAGTGTAATAGTTTGTATGTCACTCTTGCTCTAGTTTCTTGCTTCATAAAACTATCAGGACTTCTGGTCACATATAGACAGTAAATTTGGGTTAGAATATGACATTTTGATCTAAAGCGGCTTGGACCAATGTTTCCCTAGGTTAAAAAGCTTTGAGCAAACCAAGGGCAAAACAAGAATTACTAAACAAAATTACTTATTGAGGAAAATGTAATTCCAGGCACATCAAAGGAAAGTTAATTTGTTCCAGCTAGTTCCATCTGTAATTTCTGTAGTATAGGAAGCATCCATATGCATTTATTAACCGTTCACAGATAAAGTGAGGGGAAGTGGTATTAACAACAAAAAATGAAACTGCTTGGGTGACTGACAAAAATCCTCTCTCCCCACTATTTCTGCAAGAGCTTTTCTTCCTGCCCAGCTCCAACACCAGCAGCTAGCCATGCCTGGAGAAAAATAGCTTGAAGGAGCAGAGCACAAGAAGTGTCCCCTTGCAACCAAACATGCTATTTCATGTTTTAATCTTTTTTAAAAGGGGCTTCCATTTGCATGTGAATGCAGCAATGGATGCAATCTTATATGTGACTAGTGACTACTCAAAAGTAAATCTCATTGGGATCGATGGGATTTACTTCCAGATGAGAGTATAGGATTTCACATGGCTGTCCTGCCATGTCTTGTTTGTCTCACAGTTTTCATCTCACAGTAAAAAAAAATGTAGAAAAATAAATTCGTTTATTCCACTTTTTCAACTTCTGCTTCTTTCTTCAGACATGTGAACAGAGAATGGTTTCAAGTGGCTTAGTTTACTGACTTGTTAAGGGAATCAACTGGTGAGACAAATTATTGTGGCTTTCCCCCTGGCCCTTTTAAATTCTTTCTTAGAATGTGTTTTTCCAACATGATCTCATAAAAAATTATGGTAAGCTAAAACTGATCTAATATCTCTTGCTTGTAAAAAGTGTTTGTGTGTTGGCCAAGTTAATTAACACTTTATTGCTAGTGTGGTAGACGCTGATTTGCTGTGTCCGTATGTAATGTAGGAGGCATAATTATATACAAATCAGAAGTTGTTAAGAATGTTCAACAGACTCTGTTACCAGACACATCATCTGTTAATCCCCCTCAACACCTTTTCTCCATGGCTTCCAAGACACAGTTCGAACACAGTGGGCTCTGAGGCGTAAGGAGCAGCTCAAAGTGGCTAAGGCAGGCAAGTGCCCACAGTCCAGTTCACTAGCTGATCAGGTGGGGCTCGCTAGCTCTAGGAGGAGGGGTGTGATTCCTCAGCTGGAGTAGGCTGGGAGCAGGTGAGGGTCACATGCCTCATCAAGCACAGATGCTACAATCAGAATGCAAGGTATAAAAAGAAAGCAGAGCTGAGGTGCTGTGTCAGGTTGGTTGGACCACAGCTTGGTTGTTCCAGGGAGCTCTTCTCGACTGTGCTCATGAGGGACTGACCTCCAGGTGCCTTGACCTCTGGGTTGGCTGCAGAGGCAGGAACCTGGTCTGACTTTCGAGTTTGAACTTGTGGCCTCCATGCTAGCATCTGCTGTGGGATCATACAGTCCAGCAGGACTTGCCGCCAGGTACCCAGGTGCCGGAGAGGGTTCCTCTGCCACTGCTGGGAGGAGGTGGTGTTGGAAGTGGAAGAGGGGGAACAGGGTTTAGTGAGCAGGAAGAGACTGTGGCAGAGGGCGGTCCAGAAGCGGAGGCTGGAGAAGAGTCAGGGCAGGTTGCTGAAGTAGCCAGGGTGTCTCCCCCTCTTGCTGTGACTAGTTCCCCTCCTGGGGTCTCCCAGAGGATGAATAAAGAGGGTGGAGCAAAGAGAGACAATATGAAGGGGACTCAGGTTGCTTGGGAAAGACCCCTAGAGAGTGGTAGGAAGGCAGGGACCTTCATTACTTATAATTGCCTTATTGGGGCAAGATCTACTGCAGGCATAGGCAAACTCGGCCCTCCAGATGTTTTGGGACTACAACTCCCACCATCCCTAGCTAATAGAACCAGTGGTCAGGGATGATGGGCGTTGTAGTCCCAAAACATCTGGAGGGCTGAGTTTGCCTATGCCTGATCTGCTGGGAAGAGTTGCTATGATCACTAGGCCTGTGCTGTTTGGGTTTCCTTGACTAAAGAGTTAACTTCACTGACATCTGGTGTTTATTGCTGACCTGCTCCTGACTTTGGCTTCTGACAGGTGTTGTATGGAAGATGAAAATATACGAGGTGTGGTGTTACTTATGTGGTTGCGTAAAGGAGGAAAGGTTATTCGGGTTGTGTGGTTAATGGCTGCACAATCATGTGCTTTGGGGAACAAAGTCAGGTGTTGGCATGCAAGTCCTGGATTGAGGTCCCTGCACCCAGGAATTGGGCAGATTACTTGTCCTAGACAGGGTTGCACTCTGTTTGAAATTGCAGCTATGTAATGTGGAAGATGTTCCTTGCCTTGAACTGTTATCATTGGAATCCTAGTGGCCACAGTGGCTTGGAGCACCTTTTAGCAGCTTTGGCTGGTGCACCAATCATGGGTGTTCCCTGGACAGGGATAGCCTTGCTACAGTGACATATGCAATGATAACCTCATGACTGGATTACAGGAATGTTTTGCATGCAGGGCTGCTTTTAACATTGGTGTGGAAGCCTCAGCCAATGCAGAATGTGGCAGCTAGATAGCTGAATGAAGTGTCCCACCATGAGCATTTAATACCTTTTACAAGAGAACTGGCCCAGCTGCCTATTTGCTACAAGGCAAACTTAAGGTATTGACCTATAAGGGACCAGGTTTTCTGAGGGAATGCCTCCTCCCCTATACCTTATTCACCTGGTCATGCAGATCTTTTGCTGAGACTTTCCTGCTGGTACCGCAGCCTGTAGAGGTTCATCTTAGTTACTGGAAGGGTTTTTGTCACTTGTGGCACCCCCTCTTGTGCAATTCCCCTCTCTGAAACAAGGCAGGCACCAACAGTGAAGCCTTCCCAGCTCATTAAAGTATGTCTGTTGTGATGTATGTTTTGAAGCAACTCTTGTCCTGACTTTAAAAATGCTGTTGAATTTCTTGCTTGAGTGCATTTTTAGTGCATTTTATTGTGATTTTTTTCATGACAGGTGGTATAAAAATATTTTAAATTAAGTAAGTAAATGACTACTATATTTGTGCTTGGGCTCCACCACCCCTCTAGAGCAGAGGTTCCGAAACTGTGGCCCCTGGACCACCAATGGCCCATGACCTTCATTCATGTGGTCCATTACGTGTCTGGGGATTTGATGTTGGAGATGGCACATCCACACATAGGATTTCTATATTTTTATTGCTTCTTTTATTTCTTATATTGTATTCTATTGTGTCACAATTTGAATTTTACGTGGCAGCTTTTTGAAGGAGAGGATCTAAAGTTCTTTAGTTGTGTGGTCCTTTGGATCTTTGCAAACGTTAGCAACTTTCTCAGAAATTATTAGACAGGGAAAGCATATGCTTTAAGTGCCAAGAAAAATAAATAAATCCCAGAAGAAAAACAAGATACCATGTACAATTTCACAGCATACATAACATTTATTTTCATAAATGCTATTGAATCTGCAATCTATTAGACAAAATACAATTAAAAGCAACCTTTTAAATGTGTAACAGTTGATACACTTGATTACAGACAATAACGTATGCACAGGACTGAACACCAATTAATGTTAAACGATAATCAGCATTCTTTGGATGATGGAATACCTGCAGTTCTGAAGTTATTAACTCACAGTATTTTCAATGCCAGATGAAAACAGAACAGCTTATCTTCCGACATAACATTAGATTGAAATATGCATTTCAATACAATTTTCTAATCTGAAGGATTTTGCTGATTTACAATTGATTTTATATGTGTATTTAATTAAGAACACACATACACACAACAGCAGTTACTGCCTGGTGTTTGCTTGTTCAGTGCAGTGGGCTAATGCTCATTGATTATGCCCCACCCAGTGCACAGGAGGGAATTCAAGTTCAAAGACTTAGACCCCAAACTTTTGATTTTATAAAATGGCTTGCAAAATTATGGAGGTTGAGTTTACTGAGTGTCTGTTTTGGCAACATGTTGCCACTTAACTGGTAAGGAAATTCCATTTTTTTATATATATAAAGGATGTTGAGGTTTTATATTCTGTAGTGTATATTTAAAGGACATTTTCAGACAGAAAACTCAACTTTCTGTTTTTTAAAAAAGTTCAGTATGTAGCGAATTCAAAACCAATATAGATTTCTGACTACTGAAATAAAAACATCACTTTTAAAATAAACTATTTAGTTAGCTGTGCTAGTGTTGGCATGGAACAAAACATTCATGAAAAGAATATAAGGAAGATTTATTTGGAAAGCAACAATATTAAAAGTAGGTGAATTACACTGATCAAGTGCCATTTATCTTAATATCCATGCAAGCTGTATTGATTAACAAATTTCTCTTGCTGTGAGCCTTCTATAAAAACCTCTTCTAAATGCAATCATCATACATAATCAAAGACATCATAGAATGTCTTGCACCTCCACCCGTAGAATCAATAGAAGCACTTTCCAGGCCTAGATTTCTCATGAGAAATAGATAACACACATATAAGATAAGGAGGGGACTGGGAGATTAATGGGGTGGAAGGCAGAACATACGAGCTCTCGTTCCTGACTACGTAGCCTGGCCAGTTTTGTGCCTTTTTGAGAGCCTTCTAACAAAATTGGGTATTTTCCTCCAAAACCACAGAAGTTAAAAACTTTTGTTCTATCTTTGAAAAAGTAGGTTCTCTGGCTTGTCCCTTTAGCCAGTCTTAATATCTAGCTGTACCTTGGTGCATGGAATTAACACCACACTTGACAGAATTGGATTCACCCCAATACGTTTCTTAGATTAACTGACTGCAGGATCTGTCAAAAGAGGCAAGACCACAACACATTTTATACTGGTGGCAAACTGCTCACTTAGGTATAGGCTTTCCTCTAAAAGGCAGTCAGCAAAAAAGAACAGCACAATGGTCAAAGAACATAGAAAAAAGGGACCCTTCTAGAATTAATGGAGGAGAGAATGGTCCAGTCCAGATGCTTGGCACCTCCCAAGCTAACTTGCCTGCAGGTTTGCTAGTGTTCAATGAGACCAGAATGGAGGAGGGGGAAGCGGAGTTGGAAACAGATAAAATTATGTTCCCCGTGGCAGTTTTATAGCACTCCAAGGCAGTAGTTTTTGCTTTGGTCTTGCTTATCTGGCCCATCAGACTACATGCTTTTAAGAATACTGGTCCAATAGAGGAATGAGGTAATTTCAATGCTGCCCTTACATTTTTATCATGCTCTATAAAATGCATTCTGACCCTAGTTTTAAAAATATAGCCCCGTTCACCCTAAAACACTCCTTATTTTAACAATAATCTAGGGAACAAACCCTATGTAGACTAGGAATTTATAACAACTAATGCCTCTATTTTGCCCAATTTTTTAAAAGTCTATATTTTATACAGAAATAAACCTGTTTATATATATTTCTCTATATTTTTCAGATGCAATAAATACTAGATATAATCTGTAGAATCTATAGGTGATAATTCTCTATTAGAAATATAAGACAGAATCCATTTTTATAGGACAAGTAGTGCTTCGGTATGGAAATAATTAAACTACCGTATTTTTCGCTCTATAATACGCACCAGACCACAAGACGCACCTAGTTTTTGGAGGAGGAAAACAAGAAAAAAAATATTCTGAATCTCAGAAGCCAGAACAGCAAGAGGGATCGCTGGTCAGTGAAAGCAGCAATCCCTCTTGCTGTTCTGGTTTCTGGGATAGCTGCACAGCATGCATTCGCTCCATAAGACACACACACATTTCCCCTTACTTTTTAGGAGGGAAAAAGTGAGTCTTATAGAACAAAAAATACGGTATTTTTCATGTTTATAGGTGTCCCTGTATAATTGTAGAAACTGCTCTTCAATTAAAACAAATACTTGCTACGAAACATACACGAGCTTACCAGTTTAGTTACTTTTGCAAAATCAAAGCAATGGCCTTCATGACCCCAGGTGTCAATCACTTGTGTTTTTGAAGATGGAATCAGCTGTCATTTACCCCCAAGATACTTTGCTGGTTCCATTCTCAAATAAGCACTCTGGAATTTCAACAAAAGACACATCTAAGGAATAATTAATCTCGCTTCCTGAAAGGCTGAATTTATTCTACAAAGAAAGTGCTACCAGCAACATTATTATCGGTGGATTTTACTTAAAAACTAGGCTAGGTATTCAAGCAGATTCTCCTGTTCCAAGTTATGAAAAGGGGAAGCCCTGTGACCATAAAGGTCCATTTGCCATGTGCGTAGAGCTATACATCCACAGCCTGACAACCTGATCTAACTAGGGACCATATCCAATTAGGAGGTTAAAAAGGAACCTCACATGCATATGGGTGCTGCATATATGGTTTCTTCACCAATCTAGCTGCCAGAGCTTTTTGGAAAGAGGCAATCATGTTTAGAAGGGGGAGTTGAGAGGGCTACATTTCACCAATGTTTGGTGTGACAGTTGCTTTTCTGACTGGGCTCCATGTGTATAGCTCTGGTTGCTGCTACACATGCGTAGCTGGATCAGGAATACAACTACCTTCCCATTTCTTAGTATGACATAAGCTTCTACACCTTCAAGAAGAAAGCTTGCAAAACATTGGTAAGATACGTAAATATAACCACTATTAGTACCTGCATGATTAACAATAAATAATCTAGCATTCCACAAATTACAGGGGATGTTTCAGTCCTTGTCAGAAAGCTGCTTTCCAATTAAATAATGGTTCTAACATGTAACATGTACATCACTATAGAAAGGACTAGGTAGCTTTTTTTGCCAAAACATTTGGTCTTTATTTAGGTGAGGGGCTGTCTTCTTGGTTAAATATTCAACATTTTGTTCATTCATTCAATGGAAATGTTTATATTATACAGAGTCCAGCATTTTCTTCTTAGCATAAGTAACTATTAAGCTTCCTCTAAAAATGACAAGACATGCCTAATGTTTCACATTGCTTAAACTCATCAGTTACTCCCAGTGCTATTTTTCTAGAAAAAGAGGTGCTCACCATGAGCACGTCCTTCCTTCTCTCAGAATGGCAATGGTGCTCACCTGAGTTCCAGATGAAAAAAGCCCTGGTTACACCCCCTGTTTATGGAATTCCATTTATTTTTTAACACACAACTGAGTGAAACCCATTGTTTCTATTTATACAAATCTAACTGATGTGAAATGATAATATAACGATGTAGCAGCTAAAGACTATCTAGAAATTCAACAAAGCAAAATTAATATCAGAAGTCTAGGACTTTTTTGCATTTTGTTTCTTTGAAAGGGGTAATCTATATATTTTTGCTTTGGTGTAATTTTTTTACTTTTGCTCAGCATAGCTATAAGGTAGATATCCAATGCCCACTTAATGACTTCAAGGGATGGGGAATTTTCTGTTTTCCTTGGCAGCCACTGACTTCAATAGTCCTTTGCTTTTGATTTTAACTTTGATTCTCTAACAGAAGCCACTAGGCACATGGCATTTTGCCTGGAACCTGTGCGCAAGATGAGACATGCTGCAGTTCAAGGGGACCAAACCAAACTGAACCAGAATCTATAGCCAAATACCCATTTAGAAAAAATATATTTCAGCAAGCTGGAACAATACCTACAATCTCTTTGTTATCCTGAACTTTAAAAAGAAAACTAATAACTGGTTCAAAGGGCAATGAAGCTGGTAACTGGTAGTTGGTTAACCAAAAGCTGGAGGCCACTAACCATGGAGAGGCATTTCCTAGGAAGGCACTGAAGAAGAAGAAAGGAGCGGGAGAAACAAGAGAGGGTTCTGGGTAAATTTAATAACTTTCTAGTCCATCCATTCTCCTGTCTCCCAAATTCACTTTGATCCCCTAATAGCAACTGGTCCCCCCCCAAACAAGGACATATAAAAAGCTAATACTGCTAAACAGAACTTTCATTTAAAAATATATGGCTCCCTTGAGCGTCAGCAGCCATATTTCCTATGAATCAATTCCTTTTTTCAATTAATGTGCTGTTAAAAGCAAAGAAACAGGTTAATAAAAGTTGGTAACTTTAGTATCGGGCAGTTAGCCTATCACAACATGAAGTGACAGTCTCAGGCTAGCTAGATAAATATGAAACTAAAGAATTGTGTTGTCATTAAATAGGGAGAAAGGGGTTCTGTTCCTTTTAAAAATTAATTCTGCAGATAAAGAGTAGAATTTTGGCAGATACTGATTCTCTCTTGCTGCAGCAGCCCTATGCTGGGAGGTTAATCTGCTAAAATTATCCCTTCTATGAAAATACAAACCTGCCCCATATTTAATCCAGCGACGCAATGGAGGAGTTGCTTCGTGTTTATCCAGAGTCAAGTGCTTTCCGATATTACCAAATTAGCCCATAACAACTCTATTTTGAGTAAAAAGCTACTATTTTGAGTAAAAAGCTACTATTTTGAGTAAAAAGTGACAAAGAAAGGGCAATTATGTGATTGCAGAAGGCACCATATCCTGAAAACACTGTGCTGTTCACAAAGGAGCAGGTCCCTCTCCTTGGTTTTAATGAAAATTAGAGTATTTTTCGCTCCATAGGGTGCACCGGACCATAGGGCGCACCTAGTTTTTAGGGGGGGAATAAAGGGGGGGAATTATCCCCCCCCCCAGCCCCAAAGAGCAAAGAAGCCAAGACTGCTGTCTTGGCTTCCTCTTTAGCCATGCGCAACCTCTCCAGCTGGGAGAAGCTGTGCGCGGCTTTGTTTTAAGCCGCGGGGCTGGGACGGGGGAAGCCCGAGCTTCCCCCGACCCCAGCCCCCAGAACAGGTTGCTTTCCGCAAGCCTTCTGAGCCCAGCAGGAACTCCCGCCGGGCTCCGAAGGCTTGCAGATAGCTGCCTGAAGTGCGAGAGGGGTCGGTGCACACCAACCCCTCTCACTCTCTAGGCTTCAGCGAAAGCCTGCATTCGCTCCATAAGACGCACACACATTTCCCCTTCATTTTTGGAGAGGGAAAAGTGCGCCCTGTAGGGCAAAAAATATGGTACTTTCACGTAGCTACCTTTAGAGTTGCAGCCAGCAGTTTAATGTTGCAGTGGGAAAAGACACTGTTATCAATCATGTGAGGTGCATCATCTAATGCCTGTGGGATGGATCAAGAGTTCCCATGAACAGAACATTGCTTACAGGATGCTGTTGCTGGAAGAAGCGGGGAGAAAGGGCTTTTTTGGTCAATTTTCTCTCCTCTCTCTTCTGGAGGGTTGGAGGACCCCCAGAAACAGAATGGCAGGTGGCATGGGAGGCTATAGCAAGAATAGCCGTCTTGCCTTTCTCTGGTAGCAGCTTCAGCTAGCTCTCACCTCCTCTTGCACAGTAAATCCTGATCCAGTGTATAATGCCTGTCAATATAATTAGAGGGTTAATATTCATGGTGGTTTTTTTATTAAAAAATGTAAAAATAATTAAGATGCAAAGGAAGGCGAGGTTCCTGGATAAGATCCTATATGTGAACCTAACTTCAAGTGGTGAAGCATCTCAACCAGAAGGGAGAAAAGTTGTACCTGCTGACCCTCTTTTACAGAACTCTTAGGTGCATAGGAGCCTTTGTATCTGGTTACCCTAAAAGCCACTATCAGATAATTCCGATGTGTCTATTTTTTTGTGCAGTGATTACGCTGTTTGTATGCACCCTCATGTGGCGAAAAATGGTATGTAACCTATCATATACATATGCATATCTCAAATGAGTTTTACCTGCATACATTATGCCCCTCCCCACCCCCCATTCTCACCACACAAGGCAGAAGTGATGGTCAACCGACAAAACTGATGACCTCATGGCACCTTTACTAACATGAAGATGATGACTGGCCCCTGGGCTACTGAATCTCTAGAGGCAACCGATCAACATCAGGAAGGCAACAGGCATGTCCTTATACAATATTAACCCCTTTACTTGCATTACAAAAAAACAAATCAAATGTGAACTAACTAAAGGAGTCACACCACCTCTTCACTAAGCATAAGAAATATTTAAAATCAGAGCCATACGGTATAAGATAGGTACGGGATGTTATTTTACGTTTAGGTTTTATCATTTTGGTAGAGACGAATAAAAAATAAATAAAAGTAAGCTACTTTCCCCTCAATGTTCAGTACAAAGTAAGCATGGGACAAATTGCAGCACAAATTATTGGTGCTGATCCTAAAATTAAAATGTTTGTATTTTAACAGGATTTGGCAAAGAATACATACCAAAAAAAATCACAAGTTCTTCTGTATACAGTATATAGTTGTATTATCCTGTTAAAATCAAAAATCCAAAAAAATTAATTTTAGCCTTAGTAATAATCATAATGCAAGAGAACCTGATTTTAATAAAATGTTCAACATTTCTCATTCATTTTAGATCTCCAAAGGCCAAGGTATGCAAAAATAATTCTTTCTTTGAACAACCTTTACCTTTGCTTCTGTCACCAAAGCTGCTTCTTACCTGTACCAATTACATCATTTTATGTTTCGTTTCAATTATGTACACAAAGCTTATGTCAATATCCCGGCAGGGCTGATTCCACCTGGATTCTAGCCCAGAAGCCCACTGCATTGACTTTCTATGTGCTTTGTTGCAAAAGAGTTTCCATACTGAAACTGTCTACATACTTCGTACCACAGCGTTTGCAACTAGGCAAGAGTATCACATTGTAAAAAATACTACATGTTGCAGGTTATTTTAAATGCACTGTAGTTAAAGGAAAGCTGCATGATCTGTGAGCTTGTAAGGAATGAAAGATGATGAGGAATGTATGCACAGGGAACACATACCTGGACCCTTATAAGCCACGTCAGTCAAATTATGAAGCTCAGTTTCATAGTTCAGTTTGCATCACGCCACCTATGGTGTCTGTCTCTCTTACATTCTCCATGATCTTTGTAATAGTCCTCATACATCTCATTAGGAATACAATGGATCCTTTCTTTGAAATAAATATTCAATAAACACAGACAGAGAAAATGTCCTGCAGCTCAATCCACAACTTAACTAAACTGAAGCATTTCGACCTGATTGATTCTATGGAACAACTGAGCATCTACTTCTTAAAAGCAGCAGTTTGCACCACAATCTAAAATGACACCCGGGGGACAGGGGAGAGTCCCTGGCTACCTTGATATATGAGAGCAACACAGTTCTGCTGCTAGTCCAGCTTGTCTTGATGAAGAGCTAAGCACATTGAGAAAGGACTATCCTCTTTCTGGGCTGATTATGTCCTTTGTGTAGCATAGCTGAGCAATGTATAGAAAGCAGCAGCAGCAGCTGCCAAAGCACCAGAGACAGCAGGCATACCTATTCTTTGGCTTAGAGAGGATCCCGCAGAAGAAGATAGCACATTCACCATGTAGTAGTGCACAGACCTATGTCTTGTGATCATCTTGGTTATTGCGGCAGCATAGCTCATAGGAAGAGGCTGGCATTTCTATCAAAATCAGTTTGTTTCTCTTAACCTGGATGTGGGATCAGGCTTTCTTGCTTGCTCTCCAAGAAATCAAGAGCTAGTAAAAACAAAGGAATATGCATCTTCCAGCAGAGGTTCACTTCATAATATTTTGGACTGCAGACAAGATCTAATTTAAAACATTTTTTGTGCAAAACAAACGTAGCAAGAATATGGAACATGTGAAGGAAGTATAGTACACAAGTAAAAGAACGATTGCAAAACAGGAGTGGCTATTGGGTTGGTTGGTTCCTTACTTAGCCACCTGTGGGATCCCAAGGGACTTCTTCATTCCAAGTTTCTGTATTTGGTGAACAGATTGTACAGCACCCTCAGAGTTGACTTTAAGTCGCAGTTTACGATGTCTAGAAAAAAAGAGGGAAGAAATGCTGAGCTTTTAATGACCTTGGTAAACAAATAAAACAGCCCGTATTTGGAAGACGCATCATCATGCATCTGCCTCTATAGGCAAATACTGCAGTCATAAACGAGCTGGGCTGCTTTGGTCAACTTTAATAGGATTTTAGCAACAGTGTGCTCAAAACCAGCCACAAGTGCATTCATTTAAGAACAGGCCTGTACCAACCTTTTGACCAACCAAGCTGAATGTAGCCAACCCTCTATCTAGTTATAGCTCACAAGCAGCTGACAGAACGTTGTTTTTAGAGCGTACCTGGGCCTCCAAAAAGATGGGCTTGTGAAGCACCTGGCAGGTAACAAGAAAGGGTTGGTGAACTGTGCTTGGCTTGGTGGGTCACAAGTTGTGCAGTGCAGGCCTGAGTCAGACCTCCAGCTGTAACTGAACATTATGGGCTCTTTTTCAGTATTGTGACTGAGAAACGCAGTTCAGGTCTTTGTCCTTAGTAATAACTATCTGATTCATGAGAATGGTAATTTTATCTCAAGGGAAATACGCAAAGCCTACTTTTGTTAAGTACTCCTCCAGATTGAACATACCATTCATTTTAATAAGTTTCAACAGAACATGAAATCCTAATTTTTTCTTGGAATTTTCTAAGGCTCTACAATATACATGATTTATGTATTCCGAACAGCAAAGTAAAATTTTCCCATTGCTCTTTAGTTGTACAAACTGTAAATGTCCACAGTGTAGCTTTTGGTTATACCATACGTTTGCATATTTATGAAAACTGCTGGCCTATTGCAAATTATTTGCACAATCAGAGTGATGGAGATAGCTAAATGACAAATAAATGAAATTACTAGCATCCGAAACCCATTATGCTACATAGGTCTTTATAGGATCCAGACTGGGGGACCATTTGGTAAGCTGGCAAGTCTAATTATACGATAACATTTTTATTACCCAATTCAGTTGGTTTAGAGGCTATCACGGAGCAATAAAGCCCCACAAATACCTTGGTGATTTGAATATTAAAATTCCATAGCAGGATCATCTTGGGTGTATTTTTATTTGTTTATTTATGATTCACTATTTAGGCATGTGTTAAGGTGCTTTGCAAACGTATACGAGAAAACCAGCTAAAATAATTTTAAAATTATTACAAGAAATACCGTATTTTTCGCTCTATAACACGCACCAGACCATAACACGCACATAGTTTTTAGAGGAGGAAAACAAGGAAAAAAATATTCTAAACGAAACAGTGGATGTATGATTTTTGTGGTTCATGCTGTGGCCACAGACACGTGATCTGACAGTGAGTTTGGAGTAGACCAATGCAAAAATCCTGAGGATCCATGTGGATCCATGCTTTGTAACCATGGAGGAGGAAAGGAAGGGGAACCATGGATCCTCTGCTCACGACTGCAGCAGATCCCCCCGCCACCTGCAGGCATTCGCTCCATAACACGCACAGACATTTCCCCTTACTTTCTAGGAGGAAAAAAGTGAGTGTTATGGTGCAAAAAATACGGTAAGTGAAAATAGATATTCATTTTGTATTGTTTTAAAACCTAAGTCTTGTTGGGGGGGGGGGAGAACATGTCTTCATTGTTTTTGGGAAATGGGTGCCTTTTTATATCTTAGCAGGAATGCTTCTCCACAGAGCAGGGGCAGCCAGTCTAAAGCCTCTTTTCCAAGACCCCCAAACAGATACTGGAAAATTCCCTGCTCTGAGCATTTCAGGCTTGCGAGTATGAAAAAGAAAAGCACTTCACTGTTCAGTGAAACCCAGTTGTTGCTTCGGGGGGGGGGGGACATGTTGCCTCATTTCAGTTATTTTTCATCCTTAAATACTTTTATAACATCATGCCATTATTTTAAAAACCCATTTATCAAAGCAAGAATTAAATTAAAAAGCTATTTTCTATTCACAGTTAGATTAAGATTCTTTTCAGTCTTCTTATGCTCACTGCAATTTTTAAACATGGGCATTCTGCCCAATGCAGCAACATATAAAACAGATGTGTTTTTCCATCCACATTGAGCAGGAAGTTTCATATTAAGCTTTTCAATAATTGCACATGCAATGTCCTATATATATACACACACATAAGCATGTAAATGAATGCTGAAACGTTTGTGTGGTTTGATTTACACCATCTCTTTGAGCAATAAATACCTGGGAAACCGAAGTGCTATAATGACATTAAATGTCCACAAGGGATGTGGGATCATAGCAATTCTCCATTTTCATTCTGGCTCTAGATTTCCCATGCTATCTCCCCTCACTTTGACTGAGGCCATGTGTTAAAAGTCACTATTAATCTACCTAAGCAATACAGCCTAGAACAACTGACTCTAAAGTTAATGATCTGTGTTTCTAATATTGTATCATTACACCCACAATGTTTTCAATTTATGCGTCTAAACAACAATATCCTAAGCTACTGAAGTGAAAGAATAAGGTGGAAATGTACCAAAATAAAAATGACTTGGAGACTATGCATTAGAGGTGTGCATTCATTTCCTACAACTTAAAAAAGAAAAATGAATCAAATTGAATCAAATTGAATGAGTTTCACAGGCATTATGAATTTGTTTCATTTGATTTCATTTACCCTAGCAGCAGCCAATACCGTTGTTTGGCTGAGAGAAGGGACAGGGAAATGGAGAAAAAATTGGTTATGCATCTGTCTAACGATAGACAGATCTTCTGTTGCCACTAATATTGGTACCTTCATTCCAGTCAACATGAGATTTTCAGGCCTGCTAATACTCCTTCAAGGGAACAGACACACTAAACATAAGACTGCTAGGTAATATGGTCCCCATAGCCTAAGCAAAGAGGTACACAGAGACACAGCTGAGGTGCTATTTGAAGCCTCACCTATTTTTAGCCTGAGGGTTATAGAACCAAATTAGTCATTTCTGTAACTTTCAGTGGTCTCCTCAAAGTAGAACTTACCTGAATCTTGCCCTGCAGCTTGCACTGAACACCTGAAGCATATGAGAAGTCATTTTATCCCCAGATATTATTCCAAATGCCTCAAATGTTCAATGCAAAAATTGCAATTTGCCCTGAACACCCAACACAATAACTCGCCTACAGGACCCACAGCAGTGGTTCCCCATTAGCAAAGTACTGAAGACAACCCCCCCCCCCAGTTTTTCAAAAACCAAGCCATGGAACCTCTTTTAAAAATTTTTTTTGATATCTTTATGGTAGTTTTTATGTGAATGGTGTTGCAGTCCCCTGGGGTCCATGAACCACCAACTGGGAACCACTGGCCTATGGAATACAGTGGTTAAAGGGATTCTAGAAGGGTTGGCACTAGTCTCCTCAAGATCTAAGGCAGAAGTAGCAAATGTGGTGAGCTCCCCATGTTGTTCAGCTCCAACTCCCATCAGTTTCTTCTAGCACAGGGAAATAGGAAGAAACAGTCAATCAAATTAATCATCAAATAAAAGGTGGAATTACTTTCCCATGGTCTCTCTTGCTTTTAGTACTCAGCCATTCATCCTTATTTAAAGCTGTAAGTTTATAGTCTGTTCTCACTATTCAGAAATATACCTTCTGGCCTTGGTTTTGGTTTTTCAAGCCCTCCATCTTGCATCAGCTCAAACGCAAAGGACACATTGAGCACCTGGTGATTTAATTAAGAGACAGCAATCATTCATAATTCTAGGTTTCTGTGCACAGCACATAGCAAGGTTCAGTATAAAGAATATGGTTTGCAGGGAGTAATTTATATGTATAAATCATTTTAAAAGTTAGAAATTTATTAAAAAAACTGCATATAAAAATAATTACTGAAAGAACTTCCAGGATTAATGTTCAAATAATCTTCTGCATTATGCTTTCTGGAAAAACATAGCATTGGAAACATCAGTTCTTCTTTAAATGTAAATACAAATTTGAACAGGAGAATTACCTTTTGTTCAAAACTATCCGGAGTCAAAAAAAAGCTGTGAAGAGGCACAAAGTAACCTTCAAGAAGACCCATCAGGAGCACCAGGTACACTCCATCTGCAAACTTGAAGACGGCATATTCTTTTCAGCAACATTTCTCAAACAGTAATCTCACAGTTGTAATCAAGATAGAAACTGTCCAATTTTGAACAAACAACCAGAAGTTGCACAGAAGGAACCCCTATTAATAATGGCAGAAGTTGAGCATAGAGCAAGTGTTTAGAAGAATTAAGGTGCCAGAACAAAGACACCTAGTGGCATGATAAAGATCTGATCTACATGACTGCTTTGCATTTTTAGCAAAAGGAGGCTGTTTCATCTGTACATCTTACATATAATTTACTAGCCTGTATAGAAAATTCCTAGAGAAAGATGTAAACCATCAAATACCTGGAGACAAACCATCAAATACCTGGAGACAAATACCTGGGCAAGGTGCAAGATGAATTGATTATATTTTTATCTTGCCCTTTCTCTAAGGAGAATATACTTGTCATCCCTGCACCCTGATGAAGTCAGGAGTTGCTGGCTTATTGTGGTTTAACATAAAGAAACTGGATTACACCGCCCCATTATCCCTCCTTTGCTCCTTCCATGGAGCTATAATTAAGCCTGTATCCTGTAATGTCTGAAGCTAGGAACCTAGTTTGTGCCTCCTTAACAAGCCAGGATCACTATCCAGCCTTAAACCATAACTTATTGTTGACTTGCAACTGCTGTATTGTTAATGAGAAACAAAGCAGGATCCTAGATTTGGATGTTGTGGGAGCCCAAGCTTAATTGTGGCTTCCTGCTTGCATCAAGGTAAAACTGAAGAAGGGAGGACCAGGAAGCGGGCAGCAGCGTGTTGTTCATTGATGAAAAAGCAGCAGCCTTGACTTACCATGAAACATGAATGCAGCTACTGTTAGCCCTGTCAGTATTGTTGGGGAAAACAATCTCCCCTCAGAGTTTTGTGTATGTGTCTGTGTGTCAGGCTCAACCCATAGCTAGATATTCTACAATGTATTATGTATTAAACAATGGATATGTTCAAAAGAAGTATTTTCTCTGAAAGTGAGAAGCAACTTCAGGGTTATAATAAAGCTCATGTGGTTTAGCACACAGATTTTTAAACAATACATATTTAGTTAGTTAGGAACTCCTCCCCACAAAGCAGGTATGCTGTTTAAAAGGACTAGAAGAATGTCAAGGATAACTTTCTTAGGGAGTTCTTTCTTCCACTTGCTTTAAAAATGAGAACCCATACTGCGCAAATCCTGAGGGGCTTTTGTTTTCTTTTTTGAAAGCTCAGCATTATTTCCTTCATTTTTTCATCCTAAATAAACAGATGAATAGATATTGTTCCTGAACCTGATCTAAGAGTAGACATGAGAGTCTTCCCTATGATTTAAAAGGAAATAGCTGTAGAAAAAAATGCATCTGCTTAGAATGAGCTGGTTTGGACATCGGGACAAATCATAGTTTATTGTGAAAGAAGCAAGCCACAGCAAACCTCAGGCTCATCCTGAGTTCTGTTTTACAAATGACCACAGTTAAGTGTTAGGTCTGAATCTTAAACTGCTGTTGATTTTAACTATGATTTGACCTGGCAACGTGTGAATGGCAATGTTAATCTTAGCATCACATAACTGTTGCTAATGCCTACTGTCAACAGTAGATCTTCCTTCTCTCAAATCCTGATTATTTCTTTCCTCTGCAGCAGATAGTATTTCATTTTAAACCCCAGTCATTTGAATCACTGCCTTTCATATGCTACTGACCCTTCTCTTAGCCTCTGGCAGTGCAATCAACCTCTCAATATGGTGAATGCCAGTTTCAACGGCATATTTTGGGGGATTTCCAACATATTCGGAGCCAGAGTTCTTCCGTCAAGAAAACAATGAGATATATAAACCACCAAAACAAAGACTACCCTTTAATGCCCCAGTGACATAATCCTTCTCAATATCTTACTATTCACTTCTTCCAAATTCATACAAATGACTTCATGCTCAAGGAAAAGGCAACTCAATTCCTGCCAATGCTTTCCTTCTACTCCAGCAACAACCGGCTCTCCTGCAGATTATTTTGTGACAGCATAGAGGGGCTCAGTAAACACAGGAAAAACTGTGATGGATGGCATTCAACCTGTGGGCTTTCCACTGACTTCCCCAGTTATATTCAGGAGAAAGAGCAGTTCTACCTTCTCTTTCGGTGTGTATTCATGAATGCCTTCATTTGAGGTTTTCAAACAATGGCTGGATGGCCATCTGTCAGGGATTCTTTAGCTGTGGCTCCTTCATTGCAGGGGGTGAAGCAGGTAAAGCTCAACGTCCCCTCCAACTCTACAATTCTATTATTCCAGCTCTTTCTGACCTTGGAGGAACCGGCTACCTATGGCAATTAGCTCTCTGATGTGGCCCCATCCATGGTAGTCTGTAAAATTGGGAGGCTTACAGACCAACTGCCTAGTAAGTACCTTTTGTGCAAAAATAAGTAGTTTCACAGCTGCTGTGGAAAATGGAAGAAGGTGTACAAACAAGCAGCTCTCCACCTCCAACACCCTCCACTCCCATGAAAAACCATGCTCATTTGCAAGCTACATTCCCGTGTGAAACATCTAATTTTAGAACTTGCAAAAAGAAAATAAAAGGCAGATTGCTCCTCAATGCCCAGCGACTGGTAGATGTTTTCTCAATGGGAGCTAATGATTAGGAAACAGCTGGAGAACTTTCTTAAGTGCCTTGAATGGGAGAGATTACTTTGGAATGTCTGGAATGTGAAAACTATGAGTGCTTGGGAGAGGCAATGCAACTCCTCACCCCCCACTCCAAAGGCATATGAAATATCTGTATATGAAGAAGCAGCATTTTTAAGACACCCCGACACAGGAGCAAGGACAGAGCAGAGAGTAAGCCATGGGGGAGGAAACATGTTCAGTAAGGGGTGCTTCTCTATGGGGGCTGATGTGAGGGAGCAGACTGCTGCTTTGTAGGAGTGTATGCTGCTGGCTTCCACCTGTACATGGGGAAGGAGCACAGCTTAGTGGTGGAGCTCATGCTCTGTATGCAATCCCCAGCAGCTCCAGGTAGGGCTAGGAATGTTCCTTGTCACTGCCTGTCAGTTTTGCTATTACTGAGCTAGATGGGACACTGGTCTGGCTCAGTATCAGGGGCTCTCTATTTACAAATATTGGAGTAGAGTGGGGACATAAACAACATATTACAAAATGCCACATGCTTCCAGTGACCCTTCCTCTGAAGGAAACCGAAACCCAAGTTGTGTTGCCCCAGAACTATTCAGGGAAGCAGGGAGTGTAACACAATGCACATATTTTTCAGAGGGGTAGCTATACTTATCTGTTGTGGTGGGGGAAAACCACCACAAATAATATTGTGGAACCGTGAAGAATGACAAATGTGTTGTGACACAAGCAAGCTTTCCCCAACTGGTGCCCTTCTGCTGTTGGCCACGCTAGCTAGCGATGATGCAACTTGCAGTCCAAAACATGTAGCATTCCTCACTGGTGAATGCCAGCACAAGCTTCCATGGACCAGACCCCACTTCTTCAGATGCACGAAGTGTAATCTTCTGTGGCATGTACAGGGTTCGGAGAAATGAACTGTGAGTCTTGGTTTGGATATAACACTAAGCCAGCTACTTTGTGGTTTGTTTCCCTGTTCAACTAAACCTAGGTTTAGCATTATGTGTGAATGTACTCAGTGTGTGAACTTGCACACAAATGGAACGAGGGGGAGGGGCAAGATAAAACAATGTATTTTCTCCTTTCTAGCGTACTGGACCTGTACACAGAAATGTTTCCAGCTGACCCACTCAACCTAGTTAGTTGGATTCTTGTTTTCTCATAGCAAGCATATTACCGGTAACTTGCATTCTGGGTTACCCACAGCTTGTGCCTATCAGCACCCATAGTTACAACTGGCAAATACATTTCTCTGTGTTAACCTGCATATGTTAGCCAAGCAAAGTCTGTTTTTTAAAAAAACTAACTAAAAATCAAAACAACTTGGCAATAGCTTGACACAGCCTAAACAAAATAAACTGGGGATATACGAACAACACAGGAAACGACTTCTTGCTTCTAACACAATTATATAATCCTACCTGGGTTTCCAGTTCTGTAACTTCCAAATTCAGCTTATTCAGGTGTTTATTCACAAATGTTATGAGAGTCTGAAAATTAAGAGCATACGTAGCTGCTTTTAGATCAGCAAAATTTAATTGTTTAAAAGTATGCTTAAGTTAACATGTAGAAATGCTAACCCAAAGTTCATAATGTTATAAAAGGTTTATTTAATTCCTTAACTTGTCAGTTTATAAGAGACAGGCTTTAAGTTTTAAATATTTTATGGTTTCATCCATTGGTCAAAAATCCAACTTTGTCAAGCCCCATCACAAACACCGAACAAATAATAAATACATACTGTTCATCACTTTAAAAGCTATATGAGTTATTGCTGCAGCGGTATGATGGAAGAGTAGAGAAAATAGCACTGGAGCCAAGAGGTAAGTTGATATAAAATGGCATGCCACTGTTCTTTTTCAAGGAAGCCCTGCTGATCTATATCAGCTGGAGATCATATTGCAAAATTCTATAAAATGGAAATTCCTCTATCTGACTTTTATAGTGCCAAGTCTGTAAAATGTTGAGAAAGTATATATAATGTTGAGAAAAACTTTCAGATATTCACACTGCCAAGGACAAAGATTTTCATTAAATCAGAAAAATGGGTACACCATTCCAGGACTTAATAAAGGTTTTATATTTGCACCATTTTGCAATTGCTAATATTCATAGAGCTCTATCAGATGTACTTGGGGCTGTATGGCATACTAAAATAGACAAGCTGGCTTATGACCCAAGGAGCTTGTATATCTGAACTTCTGCTCTGAACGTGTTCTAATAGTACTTCCTGAGGAAGGTGCTGTACGTGGGCAGTGCATGAACTACAGAGGAAAACATATCTGAGACTGCTCGAAACCCTCCAAAATGGCAAGAATGCATCCTTGGGTCTTACGGTGAACAACTGGGGAGTTCCTCTTATGCATCAAGATAGAGATATGAGAGGAAAACTACTCAGATTAAACTAGCTTGCTCAGTATCTAAGTAGGAAAGAAAATTTCCAACCTTTTTCACAACATTGAGTTTGTCTGGAGCATGGTCAAACAGTGTGTCAAATGCATCCCTTTCTGAAACACACGTAATAACAACAAGCTATTAGATAATGCAGCATTGTAGGATGATAATTCCAGGGCTGGAAGGCCTCAAGTGCTATTGAGACTTTCTGTGTCTGAGATAGCTATACTGAAATCATCCTTTACCTTGATTTACCAAATTCATATTCAAGCTAACCTATTGTTACATGGGTTTATTTCTAAGTATAGTACACATGGAGCAGATTATCAGGAAGGAAAGTCTGTACTGGAAGATCACAACACCGTTAGCAGAATCTTAAGCAACCATTTAAGAAAAGTATTTCAGACACTCAAATAATGTGCTGTAAAAATATTGACATGCAAGAATGTGTTGTGTTAGTGTACTCAAAGAAACTACACTACTAGGTAAAATTATCTGCTTTCAAGGCAAACATCGGCATGTCACAAAAAAATAGGATTCCCAATTTCATCAGTTTGGTGTCCTTTGGCAAGTAAAACTGCCTATGCATATACTAAGAGTAGATCTCCCAAAATTATGGGGCTTGTTCTGGATCGTGAGGAAGATACTGGAGATCACACCCAGGAGATCCACACGTGTGTCCGGTGCCTGATTATTGTCAGTATTGAGGAAATAATTCTCCATAGCTTTTTCCAACATGAGGAGGAAATTGGCATTCAGAAGGCAACATAGACCACCTGTGTTTGGGACAGTGGAGCATATGTTTGGGGGGAAGGGGGAGCACAAACTAGTGTTGATTTAGGAAATATATACTATTCTCAATCTCCAACCCGCCCCCTCCTGCCCCACTTTGGAATACAGACTTCTTGGTTTACAGCACTAAGATTTACACACCAACCAAGACAACTATGAACAATGACAACTATGAACTATGTACAGCTGGTTTTGAACAAAACAAGCAGCTGCAGCAGAATTAAGTGAAGTACACTTTAGAAACCTTTCGAAAATGCTAGGAATCAAATGAGACTTACCATGCCGTCCTGACAATGCCCTGTAGAAAGTGAAATAATGCAATTATACGTGTACACACACTTACAGTAATTTAATATATTTCTTTCAGTGCAGAGAGAAAACTGTATATATGGAGTAAATATGCATCTGGTCATATGTATGACTTTGTATTCATAGCAACTGAGGAATAGCCCCACAGGCTTTTCAATAATACTGTATTATGTCCACTGACTCGAATTAAACTGAGCATTTCAGCAATATCACAAACTTCCTGGGGTGAAGGCCATTTAAGGAAGGAGAACTGATGATTCAAACTTTTTTTCTCTCTACCATTGAAATGTTGGGGAGGAAAGCAATCTATTTGTATGCTTCTTTTCTGAAGTGGAAATAATCAAACTCGGGATGTGGAAAAACAACTACCCTAAAATACATATAACCAGGAACATTTCTGTTAAGAAATAACTACTTGAGTATGCAAACTGCTATATCGGCAGCATTTTTACATTTTCAGTTGCCACCCTTTCCACATTGTTTACATTATCTGTTGTGGAACCTTTCTTAACAGTTAAGTTATAAGCCGTGTCCGAAGCAGTCATCTCTTAGAATCCCCAGGAATGAAGGTTAAATGTTAGCAAATTATTGAATTTCCAAAGCAGATCAAACAACAGAAATGCTGACATACTCAGTGTTACCAGTTATTTCCTCTTGGATCTGACGGGACTGGAGGATTCCTTCTCGTTTCTGGGGGGTGAGGGGAAATGATTGATCATTTAATATTTTCAACACCAATATTTATTCATTTTGTGTGTGTGTGTGTGTGTGTGTGTGTGTGTGTACACACAGAGATATATATATTCATACACACTTACATATATGCACACATACACACATGAACATACTCTGTGTAAAATAACTACAAAATATGAATGCCATGAAATAAACATAAATATAAAATAACTCCCCTCCAAAATTACATCATTTCTATTTGTGTACAATCTAAGAGACTTTCTTTGTTGCCTAAAAGGCACCTGTCCTGTGTGGAAACAAACAGGAAGGAATGCCTCCTGTGACAGAAAAATTATCTGGAAATCGCAGGTAAGATTACTGACAGCCATTCACCAACCTTATGAGGAAAGTGATTAAATTAGATTAGATTGGAATATCTTGAGCAGATTTGCAGGGCACACAGTGGGCTGGAAGGGCAGAAGAAGAAGGAGAAGCCCACTCATCTTATGCTGTATCTCAGCCGTTCACTTCAGAGATCAATGCATGATACCTGTACACTTACATTCTGAGCTAAAATCATATTTGACATGCTTCACATATCAATGTTACAAGTGGTCTGTCGTGCCTTCAAAGAAGGACAATGCAATGCTTAGCTGTGCCTAAGGAAAAGCTTGTCCTTCTGACTATTTGTGTTGGCCAGAACTGATACATACCAACACATACATGTTAAAAGTTACTGCGTTTCTTGAAATACTGTGTAAAAACAAAGATCTTTTAAAAATGTCCCTACCTGGACAACAACAACTTGAATAGACACATGATCTGGCAGTCTGATTGGGGCTCGAAAGTACTGTGATAACGCAACCAAAAGGTGCAGTATTGCAACAAGACTTTTAGCATGGACAGCTGAAATAGATTAAGAAGTCAAATTCTGTAAGACAAACTAAAACAAATATTTATTTTAACATGCAGTGCCCCCTTCCTTAACTATGTGGGATATTTTATCCTTTGGTGTTGCTGCCCGCCAGAGATTGCTGAAAGAGTATTTTCTTCTAACTCCTTCTCTTTCCTGCCATAAATCAACTGGTTCTATGAAAACAACTAAATCAAAAATACTCCTCAGGTAAGATTTTGTTGCGTGCCTGGATCCCACTGGCTTGAAGATGGAAATCTAAGCTTGATTCAAAACACAGATTTTATTATGCTGCTATATTAAGTGCTATCTATGCACTCCCAGCGCCGTGCCTTTATCTTCCCTATTCCTGTGTCGATTTATGAACTATCAGAAGAATATTTTTGTATTCATAACATGCACTTAATTCATTTTTAAGTGTCACAATGTCTGCAGGAAGATGAATGAGCCCATTTAGCTTGTACCCTTGAGCAATAACTTACTAAACTGGATGACTCAAACATTCTTCATGAACTTGTTAAGTGTTCTTGTTATTATAGTTTATTCACAGCAGGATTTGTATGCATAGTTAGCACTAACAAGACGGAAAGGTATCAAAAGGCTTACTGCAGGAAACTTTTAATCTGTGAACAAACCCCTAGCTTCAAAGGTAATGATTTACAACTGTATTATATTATTGTTTTCCTGGGTCTGCATTATCACCAAATTCTCAGGCAATGTCCTATAAACATAAGATTCTAGGTATCTTATTAACCACACACTTTTAGGTTGGCCACAGGTTTCTAAATAAAGCAGAAAAATAACCAGTGAGATCTTCTCCTGGATTTATCGGTTTTTGTGCAGAGGTTTCTCTGCAGGGCTAAAACTCAGTGTATTCCAAGTGACAAACTTTGCAGGCTCCTTGCAGGGCAAAGATAAAAAGGATACAAGTTTAAAACAAACAACTCACCCAATGTCAAAATAATTATGTGTATATATATGTATTGGTTCTAGCCAGAAAAAAGTCTGCCTACACAGGCTGTAATCCAGCACATTTCAGTCCTGTTTCCTTCAAATATATTTTAGCTGAATACCATCTCAATGTTCTTTAAGATCAAGTGTGGCATATTGCCTTAAGTATTGGGCTTGATCCGGGAAAATCTGGTTCCATTCCCAGCTAAGAAGCTTTATGGGAATGTGGTATTTCCACCTTACGTAGCTCCATGGGCTGCTGAAAGGCAAGATAAGGGATGTCCCAATGTACACGGTTCAAAGTTCTTTGGACGAACTGGGAAACCAATGGAATAAATGCAGGGATTTAGGAAGCTGCTGGCAAGATTCCAGTCACAGTGCTTCCCTTGCCCTCAGATGCTGCCATATGCAGGGCTGTTCCTATTTCTGCTCCACTGCCCAGAGGCAACTGATGCTGCACTTCCTTGCTGCTAATCACTTGCCAAGAAACAGGAGAAACAGTTGCTCCTTGCAAGTGACATCACTCATTCACTTGCCTTCTTGTGGGGCGGGGGTCATCAAGAAGTAGCAGAGAGCAACAGCTGCTGCCTGGAGGGGAAAGTGGGCAAGCAACTGCTGCTCTCTGCTGCCACCAGTGCAGACAGGCAAGGAGAAGGAAGAGCCACGCCCTAGCCCTCTCCTCCTGTGCTGTACAGAGAGAAGGAGGAGGTGGCACATGGAACAGGGGAGTGCTGAGGACTATGGGAGCTACTGGTTCCTCTTTAGCCAGGCCTTTGGCTGACTGACATCTAATGCCCTTTTATTAAATGTGTTGTGGAAGGGCAGGTTATTGGGTTGTCTTTGTTTTCATTCTTATTATGTACTTTGTTTTTTACATTGTAATTGTATGTTTTGACTATAACAGGTACACGGCAGTATACAAACTTTAATAATAATAATAATAATAATAATAATAATAATAGGCAGGTCAATTCTCACTGCTGTCCAGAGAAGGAGAGCAGGTGTCAGTCTTGGATATATCACAATGCCAAAATAATAAATAAAATGATTAAATTGTACAATGCCTGAATATTAAATAACTCTAGAAACTACGCTGCTAACTGCTTTGAGTCTCCTTATGTGGAAAAGCGGGTTATAAATCCTTGGAAATAAAAAAATGAATAAAAAAAATGCAAGTTCCATAAGGAGATTGTAACAGGAATAATTAAAAAAAAAAGAACTCATTCCCTGCCATGTATGTACAGGGCCCATACTGTGCATGCAATAGGAACTCTGGAGTGTGTGTGGAATCAAACGTAATGTGTACAACTGTCAGTAGCGGTAAGTACATGACAGTGGTACCTCGCAAGACGAATGCCTCACAAGATGAAAAAAGCGCAAGACGAAAGAGTTCTCCGTTTTTTGAGACGTTCCGCAAGACGAATTTCCCTATGGGCTTGCTTTGCAAGACGAAACGTCTTGCGAGTTCTTGCGAGTTTGTTTCCTTTTTCTTAAAGCCGCTAAGCCGCTAATAGCCGTGCTTCGCAAGACGAAAAAACCGCAAGACGAAGAGACTCGCGGAACAGATTAATTTCGTCTTGTGAGGCACCACTGTACTAATGAGGACATATATATTTATCTATACTTTTGCACACCTTACGCAATTCTAGATATAAACTTGCTCAATCTGCCTTCTAGCTTCTGCCTAATTCAATACGTTTTACAAAACACAGCAGAAAAACATAACTTTCAATACCATCAGTAACCAAGAATTCCACTGTAAAATGTGTAACTCACAGTCAACGTTCCACTTGATGCTCCTTGGAGGAAGTTTAAGGGTTTCATTGATCTTTTCAAGGACTGTCTGCAGCTTTTGTTTCTGAGCTATTTCAGACTGTGTGACTTCAGCAACGTTGAGTTTCTCACTCTCTAGCTTCTCTGAAGTGATAATGGAAGAAAAAGCTGTAAGTCTACACCTCAACTCCATGTACCAAGTGCAATGCAAAGACATTCCGTCCCACATATAACAAAGGATTTTCTGTAGATAACTGGTTTGAAGTCTCAAAATTTGGCAACTTCTCAAGCCTATCACACTTTGTCTTCTGTTGCATCTCTGTTCTCCTAAGAATTCCATCCGATTTTCCATTTATTTCCAATTATTAATACCCTGCCCATCTGGCTGGATTTCCCCAGCCACTCTGGGTGGCTCACAGCATATATCAGAATATACTAAAACATCAAATTAAAAACTTCCCGATTCAGGGCTGTCTTCCAGATGTCTTCTAAAAGTTATGTAGTTCTTTATCTCCTTAACATCTGAAGAGAGGGCATTCCACAGGAAGGGCACCACTGCTGAGAAGGCCCTCTGCCTGGTTCCCTGTAACTTTGCTTCTTGCAGTGAGGGAACCGCCAGAAGGCCCTTGGCGCTGGACCTCAGTGTCCAGGCAGAACAATGGGGGTGGAGACGCTCCTTCAGGTATACAGGACTGAGGCCGTTACTTTAGGGCTTTAAAGGTCAGCACCACCACTTTGAACTGTGCTCGGAAACGTGCTGGGAGTATTCTACAGGTGTGCATGCTGCTGCAGGGCCACCACTGCTCCAGAGCTCGCCCAACTTTGTCCCATCCCATCTTGATGACTACATAAGTTACTGATGCCTGAAGCAATATGAAATATAAAGGAATGGAAACCAGTGCCTATGTTACTCCTAACTACAAACAAGCACCTGAAAAATGTCTCCAGTGATATGCATAAAATTATTTCTCACCAAAGAGTTTCTGCAGTACTTGTCCATCGTACAGGTCTTCAGCCAGGTCTTTTACAATAATTCGTTCTCCTACTAAAACATCGTTAATCCAGTCAATTAGCACCTGTGCAAGAGACAAAGATTCAGAAATAGTTCGTATGTGTGTACATCACAAACCAACTTTCTACTTTGTGCAACGTGGTCTCAGAAATGACGGAGGGTGCTTCCGAATAGTAGGTCTGATTAAATGTTAATTGTACAAAATTAGACAGAACAATTCCTTCTGATTTCAACTGTGCTGGGATTTTGTCCTCATGGACAAGAATCTTTTAATTTCACATTAAATAACCACCGGCTACCCTGAGGCCTTGGAATATGGCAGGTGTTAATGCATAAACAGGCAGAGTTATAGCAAAATAATAATAATAATGTTGTAATGCAAACACGGAAGAGGCAGTGGGACTGAAATACACCTACACACACACACACACACACACACACACACACACACACACCTCAGTCTCTAGCATCCGTGGAAACTTAATCTTCCAAGCTTTTGGAGCAACGTTAAGCTCTGAAAAATGCAAATTTGCTTGCCCTTTTTGTCACTGGCAGGGCTTTTAGCTTCTACTGTAAATCTGAGATGTACCATTTTTCTTAAGATTATGTTTGTGTTTTTTTCATGTTAGACTATGTTTATTTTTTTATTGTGCATTGGAGACCCTGATAAGAGTCAAATTGGCAAGATAGAAATATTTGAGATTATTACCCAGGCCAGTTGGGAACAAAGGCAGGTGAAAAGGAGAGTAGGGATTGTTCAACACTGAAGATGTGAATTCAAACCATTTTCTCTTAAAGAAGCCAAGGATCCTCAGGCTGGTCGCTCCAGGAAACAGGGAACAAGCTTTTCAAGGTTGATGTTCTTGGTCCTTACACAGCCAGTAAAGAGGAAAACTGATGGAGCAGCATGAACCGCAACTTAAAAGTGCAATTCTATATCCTTATGTGGTTTTCCTTGCTCTCACAGTCGTTGGCCAACATGGTGTAGTGGTTTGAGTGTGAGACTAGAAGCTGGGACACCAGAGTTCAAATGCCCACTTGGCCATAAGGCTTTATGGGGGACCTTGGGCCAGCCATTGCTTCTCAACTTAACCTACCTGTCAGGGTTGTTTTGTGCATTATATAAGGAGGGAGGAAACCATGTACGACACCTTGAGCTCCTTGGAGAAAGGGTGGGATATACCGTAAATGCAACAAATAAATACATATATTTCCTTTGCTTTGTATTTTTAGAAGAGTTTGAACGTGCTTACATATTTACCTTCATCAGCTCCTGTAGTTTTGGGTCACTTCTTGAATTTGGATCAATCATGGTTCGGACTTCATTTTCCTCTTTAGGGAGGTGGAAATGGGGAAATAGGAGATATCCATTACAAAGAAGGTAGGCTTGTGACATTTTGTCTCCATCCATTAGTTAGTTTAAGCAAAAATGTATTTTAACTTACCTAGCATAGTATCTTCAGGATCTAGTTCAAAAGGGATTGGGCTGAGTGGTAGGTTAATGGCATTTATTCCTTCCTCTTGTAGTTCAGACACTGAGGAGGAGAAGGAATAAAACAGTTCAGCGAAACTTGTCTTGTTTTTTTTCTTAGCATTTACATCTTACAGCTTTCCAGCAGCAGTAAGAACGTGAACTCAAAGCCTAATCTCCACATGTATTTAGCAGAAAAGTAATGGATCCAACAGTGAAAAATATTTAGCCAATCCAAATTGCAGCTCTCATGTGTAACTGACAATAAGCGACTTTGTGGGGAGCCAAGCACTTGGACCTGTATGCTTTCAAAGATTTTGAGAAAACTGGCATGCATATGCAGGGGCACACATAAACCCAGATCTTCCCCATTCTTTCTCAGTTTCATGATTTGTTCAAGCCTGCTAAAAACGAAGAGGTTCTGGTTTGGCTCTTATTTTTTCATCCTAGATTCTACAAATTCAAACAAGACTGTAGTCAACGTGCAAAAAAATATTACACATCCTTTCTGTCTACCACAAATCTAACTGCATAATTTATCACAAAGGCACTCTGGTCACATTGCCAAGTTGCAAAACCATGAAGCATTTTGTTACACTGATGTCAGACACCGGTCCTATTAAAAACAAAAAGTTACATTGTGGAAATTTTTTTGTTTTGCGTCATGTTGGCATCTAAAATTTCAGCTCAGCTAGCTCACTGGAACTTTTCACATTTATTTTTTAATTAGCATTTGTTAACTGACCCACAACTGGGTTGTCTCAGCAATGTACAAACAAAAAAAAAAAGGTTAATTCAAAATGGGTAGCATAAAATACCAATGCATTTGGCAATCAAAATACCAGAACCACACAAATACGTCTCTAATATGTTATATTTGATGAAGCTAATCCAAAGAATGGAAATATTTGTGTGTGTGTGCGTGCTCTCTCTCTCTCACCCCCCCCAGCATCTATTTTTAGCCAAACAGACATCTTAATCAGAAGATCCACGAATACAAGTTCATAAATCTAAACTATGAAATTTGACCAAATGAGCCACATTCTGTCCTTTAATAATGCATATGTAAGAGCCCCCTCGAAGTTAGTAGAAACTGATGAGCACAAACACTGCTGCCCACAAGGTTTAAATTAGCGTTATTCCCTTAGCATATGCAGACTAGTGCTCCACGCTTCATTGTATTAAGACTTCCTCATGTACTTTGATAACTATTTATATTTCCTTAGGTCAGTGATTTTCCAACTTTGTACTTTTAAAGCGCTTCTCTTACTTCATTTCCCATCATCACAGAGGAGAAAGGAGGGGAGCAGCTGTGAAAGTTTCACACCAACCTCCCTCTGGCAGTAACTAATCTTCCCTGCTGTGGGAAGACGCCAGATATCTTCCCTTAATTGTGTAAACATGGTTTGTATTGTTGATGCATTGGCTGCAATGTACTTGCTATCTCCTTATGACAGTTCCGTATCAATGCAGTTCTGTGGATTTCAGCTTCTTCTGTGGTCACTAGTATACAGTACGCCGCCTTAGCGAGGACAGGTGCTAGGAGAAGAATTAACTGGGGAAGATAACATTGCCCACGTGTGTGGAACATGTGGCTGATTGAGGTAAGTCAGAGTCCAGTGTTGCAGGCCTTTAGAAGAGCTCTAAAAGAGTTATTAATTCCATCTGCTTAAATGTATTATGCAGGTTTTATTGGGCTGCTGAATTGAACTGATTGAAACTGTAATCATTTAAATAAATGAAAAAGTTAAGGTAAGATTTTAAGATTGTATCATTGAGTATTTACGTTGCCCAAACCAATGCAATGCTGTAGTGCTAGAGATGTCAACACTCTCATGCGAGTCATTAGAAATGCTGTACATGAGGCTATTGCTGGTGGCTGTCTCATTAACATCATATTATCATTTTTTTTTAAAAAAAATGCTATTTATTGTTATCAAAGCCACAAGGCACTCTAGTTACAAGGTGACAATTTACTTGAATTTTACCCATATAATCATTTATGTTAAACAAAGTGAGATAACCCAGAATTTGACAATGACAGAAAACCTGGTATAATGCCCACAAAATTCCCACTTTAGTGTGCTCTCCCTCTCAGTGCCCACCAGTTGATTAGCACACAGAGGGAGACCAATGACACTGGGTGCACTAAGGTGCTCCCCATCAGGGACTCCCCAGCAGTGAGTTAGCTTTTTAAAAAAATGCCTAGGCATCAATAAGCTGATGAGTACTGACAGCCGCCCCTTTGAAGTTCATTTGCAAGCAATTGGCTCTAAGAGCCACCCCCTTAGAAAGCAAACACTCAGCACCAATCAGCAGACAGCTGGTCCCTTTAAAATTTGACAGGTGGGCGGCCCCACCCACCCATCATACTTGGAGTGAGGAAAGGAAGGATCCAGTCCACTGGCCAAATCCAGTTCCTTAAATATATAAAAACAAGAAAAGAAAAACACATACACCAAGCACTAGCGTAGATTTAATGCAGCAGAGACACGTTCCGGAACAAAATGCAAGCAAAATATATTCTGTTTCTTTTCAGGAGGATCAAATAAAAACTCTGTAATGAACCTTCATGCTAAAGTTTGAAAAATGTAAAAAAAATGAAAGGTAGATCAAAGTCAGCAAGAAAAATGAGATTTTGCACCTTTAGCTGTAGTGTAAATCCACATATGTGCATACTGAGTTTCATTTAATTTACTACAGATGAATTACTTCAGCTAGATGCACAGTTTTGTACATTTTGTACAAAGTGTTGCATGCAAATGAGGTAAAAGCCTCTGGGTTGGATCCAGCTTCCTGTGAGCAAGATTTCACTCATAGGACATTCCCACTGGAGGAAACCACAGTCGCCATTTTTGCCAATTTTCCCATACGTCTTCAGCCTCCTGTGAAAATCCGCACAGGGTGGGGTGGGGGGAGGGCAAGCAGAAGAGAAACCAGCATCCCTGCCTCCAGTGAAAGCCTCTCCAAAGCCCTTTGCATGCATAGAAGGAGGGCAGCTCTGGATTCAACCCACTGTTTTCAGGGCAGCGATGAAATGATAGAGCAGTTAAATGTGTGATTGAAAATTAATTATCAGAAAACAAATAAACATAAATTTGCAACTATGCAGATGGCTTTTTATGAGGTGATCAGTTTGAAAAGTGTTTCCAGAACATAAACTGCACATTCTTAAGCAATTCGTTCTCAAAAGACATAATTAATGAGGGAAGCCCCCCGAAATAGACACATGCATGTTTACAATCGAAAATCATTTTCAGGAAACCATCTGTAGCACAACACTGTCCCTAATCCATTAACTGCTGACTCCCAGCCAATCACTTGTAAAGGTGACTGTGCAAACAACATACATCAATCTGATGGTGATGCATTAGTACACATTTTCCAGAAAGGGCCTATTTTCTGTGGCTGTTTCATTTCTCTTTTAAATAAAACATAACAAAAATGGAAGGAAGTCAAACAACACAATCTAATTGGCTTGTGTATAATAGAAATTAAAGGCCTAGTGCCTTGGACTTTTCTCATCTGCCCAATGCTGTGCAGTGCAGCAGTATTTTTTTGTCTAATCCATTATCTTTTTCCAGCTTTCCGTTAAATGGAACCAGCAAATATTACAAAGCTGTTGATCAAAGAGGAAAAGAACACCCAAAACAAATGATACTTACTCAACACACAGTAACTGAGCTTTTCAGCCTTCATTGTATTTTTCAGAACTATTTTGACTACACAATGTCTACCATCTATTCCAATTCCCATTCAGCAGGAAGGATGGATTTATTTTAAAAAAAATTTAAAGCATATTCTTGTCTTTACACAGGAATGATGCAACAGCAACCATGCAGTAACGCCTCTTCCAGCTGGATAAACACTATACCCTTTGAAACTTAGTGACGGTAAAGGAGAATCTTACAAGGGGTCACAACAAAGTGCGCTGATCTGAGAGACTGGAAGAGAGAACCAGGGCGCCTCTGAAACATCACCAACCTACAACACACACCCCCCCCACTGTGGTGATGACCTATGCCAATGTGCTGCTGTTCCCAACAAATCAAACCTTCAATGAGAGAACCTATAAGGAGGCAGCTTCAGCCAACAGGGTACTCAGTGCCTGCAGATAATGTGAGGCATGCCAAATATGTGAAAAGGATTTGTGATGCCAAGAGCTTTCAAAACTAACAGTTTCTGCTCTATATTTAGCCATACCTACTTCTAACACACTTTCTTCACAAGCAGAGCAGTGCGGTTTCGCTTCTTAAACTGCATTCTTTCAGTTTAAGCTTTTAGGAAAAGATCATCCTAGCCCACGGTTGTGGTTGGCAAAAAAAGAAGAAAGCAAAAGAGAATCTATTTTTAAAAGGATCCTAGGGATTCCACAGATTCCTTCGGCTTTCTTCAATAACCGCATTGGAGAAATAACAAGACCCATCAGTTTGAGGGAACACTTTTAACCTTATGATTCCATTATTCCAAAGCATTATGTTCTATGAGGGCCTATTAAAGCAGTGGTAGTCAACCTGTAATCCAGATGCTGGAGTACAATCCTCATCAACCCCAGTCAATGTGGGGCCAAAGGGCAAGGGAACTGTAGCCCAACAACATACGAAGGGTACCACATTGGCTACTCCTGTCTCAGAGGTGCCACAAGTCAGGGAGAATAGCTCAGTATCCACTAGGAGCAATGCCTTCTTGGCAGTGATCCCTGAGGGAATCCTGTCAGATCTACACTGTTAGCACTATAAAAGTATATTGTTTTAATTCTGCCACCACTGATGCTCCTTTGCTCCAGATAACTTTGTTCCTAATGCCAAAGCACCCACAATTAGGTTATTGCAATGGATATTTTCTACATAACTTTTGCTTGTAATGTGAAGTTGAGCAATGAATGCAACTTGAATTACCATTCTACCAGTATTGACATTTCAGATAACACCACTTAGCACTTCTATACTGTACTGATTTAAAGCAGTCGGAAGGGGATGATGCATTATCCCAGTGACCTACAAACTAGGTCAGTATTACTATCCACATATTGAAGGTGTGGGATGAGCTATAGCTGAGGCTAGTAGGTTGTCCGAGGCCACCTAGTGTACGCAGCGCAAACTAGAAGGGGAAGAGGTGGCAACATAAGTCGTCTGCTGACTAGTTCTGTGACATCTTATGGACCAATCCATTGAAGTCTAGAGCTTATTTCTTGAAAAAGTTGGATTGGGCTGTAAAACCGCAGTCCTACCCACACCTCATTTAGAACACACCTCACAGATACCAAATAAAAGCTTGGTGAAATGAATTGGATGCTCTTCTAAATAGGTTTGCAAAGGGCAGCAGGTGAAATCATACTTCAGCTAACCATGTGGACTTTCCTCTTTCTTTAACCCGGGCTTAACTCTATACATTAAGGAAAAAATGAGTTGTTGGTTTTGGTATTGAAATATTCTGGGTTTGAGACTTGGCAGAAAAGCAACGGCCCCTCCTTCCACACACCCACACTTCTGGTTGCTGATCCAGGGCCATATACTGCTGGAGCAAGAGAATCGGAGACAACACAACACAGCAGCTGACTACACTTCTGCCATACCAGCTTCACTGGTTTCAGATAAGCAGGCATGAGCAAACAAATAGTCATGTAAAAAGATGCTGCATTTGATTGGTCCCTAACTTCCTGAGGTAGTTGCCAGGAGCAGACACAAAGCAACTGGTAGCTAACACAACAATGAATGTGCATGGTCTGTCTAATTAGCAAACATGAGGCTGTAAATGAGGCTGCCTGGGTTTGGGGTATGTCAAAATGTTCTCAGAACATTCATGATTTGAGCAACTCAACCAAACAGGAAGAGCTCTCCATGCTACATGCAGCATGCATTCACATATTCCCTTTCCCATCAACAATAAATTTATTTTAAAGCCCTAGCTACCCTTTTGCAGTACTGGTATTCTTGGGTATTAGTTTGACAACAGTGTCCACAACATTGGTGTAGCTCAAGACTGTCAAGGCATGTCAAGGCAACCTGGAGTGTTGGATAAAAAAAGCTTCAAAATTCTATTTGTTTCAAAAGAGCAAACACACACACACACACACACACACACACGAATTGGTGCCTTGCCACCAGCTAGAGAAAGAGAGAGACACTTGATTGCTTTCAGCTACATAGAACATAAACTAGATTGCAATCCTGTACACATATATACAGTCCAACTAGTTTCAATGAGTTTTAAACCCATATAATTGGATGCCAAATTAAAGCCGTAATTCTTTAAAAGTGCTTCATCCACATGCACATTACTTTTCAGCACTGTGATGAATAAATAATTCTGATTCAATTTCTACCCATATCTTTGTACCAGAGTAGCATGATTGCATAAAACTTCAAATAAACCCTTTCCAACCAGGCAGCTGAGTGTTAAGATAATCAGTTCTGAATGCCATAAATATGAATTTACAAATGCCAGCTTATCCAATATAATTCCCCCATGTTTCTGGTGTTAAAGTGTGAATAACTCATGCAGCTGTTCACAATAAACGCTTTTGAATACAATCAAGTAGCCTCTCTGATACTCATGTTGGGAAATCTGATCAAACTTGTTCAGAACACAAATATAAAGCACATAGCAATACAACTGTGAGAGGTTATTAGCAACCAGCAGAATTAAGGAGACCTGAAATTAAAAGATACTTGGTTCCCAAAAAGTTTTGTTACAATAAAACACAAAACAATTTTGGCTAAGCATGTCTAAGTAGGTTTTGAATATACAGATTTTAATTTTTTGTTTTGTATTATTAAGCAGTTCAGATATTGCTAATCTGTGTTTACTAAAATTAACAACACACACTTCAGCGCAAAAGAACCAGTTTTTTAGCACAACATTTATTAGAAGATTATATATTTAGAAAACTACTGACCTCTGGTACTAAAGCACAATGTGATGCCTAGCTAATGCAACATAAAAACATTACCCTGCCAAAAAAATTAAAATACAGCAAAGCAAAGCTAACACCACAAACATCAATTCTGAAAACACCCTAAATACTTAGCACAGATAATCATTCAGAGCCACAGCAATCAACATGAAAAAGAAAATAGCAAGGGCTGTAGCATCCCTTACCTTTGGGGCAAAAAGCTCCACATCCCATTGTACACTATCCAAGCCCTCATTTTCTCAAACACGAGGACAACTAAAAAGTCCCCTACTTTTAAAGCACTCCCTTCTGCTGCTGCCCTGTGTAGCTGTATTATGCTTTTGAGTCTGTATCTCTACAGAATACTCAATGCACATTGCAACTCGAAGCTCAATGCATCGTAGAACAACTGACTGACTGCCTATATAATTTAATATGATGCCACAGGAGACTCATAGACCATCTGCAAAACAAACTACATTTGCCATTCCCATCTCGGCAAATTTCATCTAGAAAGCTAAATGTTTTGACAAACAGGCAACCTCATTTATCCAAATGACCTACAGAATTCTTGGGCTATTACATTTTACAAAGCCCATCATAATTACAGCAGCAGGGAATCAGTGTAAGGCAGATATTAAGAAGGCCGTGATGGGCAGTGGCGAAACATTTCCTTCACTCCCCTCCCTCTCTTCACTGCCTCATCAACATCTACTCTGCAACAGCTCTGAACCTCATACCATAGCTGTCAAGTTATCCATTTCTTCATCGCCTCCTCTCCTGTTCTCCCCTCACCCTTGCTCCCCACCTCTTCATTCACCCTTGCACTTCTTTACTCTGCCAATGCAAACATACATTGAACATATATTTGCTGTGCTCCAAGATGCCTTGAAAAGCAGCAGGTGTGTGTGTTGAAATAAGGTCCACCACACCCAAGATGTTTTATCTTGTTTTTATCCCCCTTCCCCTCTTTCTGTTTAACTCTGGATGGTAGTGAAGAGACTCAGCTGCCCCAAAATGGGGAAGAGACCATAACAACAGATCCTACCCTAATCTCCTGGTGGTCCTCAAAAGGGCCTTCCTGATTCAAGAGCCAAAGAAAATCGAATTGTGAACTGGGAATTCACATCCCTGGTTTATGTTCCTTCCTCTCCTTGTTGCTCTGTTGGCCTTTGGGCCAGGCAACAGTTCTCAGGTCTTCCGTGTAAGTGAAGTCATGGAATACTTGCGCAGCTCAGAGGAACCCAAGAGCTACCCGAAGTCCTGTTGTGCATACTGCTTTGGCATGGTCCTGTCTCCACATTTCAAAAGGGGCAATCATGAAGGATGGGTGAGTTAAGTAGTTCAGAGTAGGGCATGGCCAAGTAGCTGGTTGGCGGCCAGTGCAAGTTGCCTCAACACGGATGAAATCTGTATGCGCCGAAGTGCTCCACTCAGCAACCCAGTGCAGCATTCCACACCAGCTGGAGATTCCAGGCCAATCCCAAGGGAGGTCTCATACAAAGTTCATTACAGTCGTCTAATGGTGAGGCTACCAATGCATGAATCTCACTGGTTAATATATTTAAGGAAGGGAAACCAGTCTGCATCGAAACGGTCAGATTCAGCATCTCTCCAGAATGCCTATTAATTATTAAAGTGTTCAAGTGCAGTTAAACTGATCGCCAGACAGTCTCCCTAAACCACTGGATTCCTTCAAATGGCCAGCTTATACTCAAAACCCCCACCCCAGGACTATCTGCATCACCTGGCCCTCACTCAGGTGACATGGTGGTCTGTTTACTCCCGTCTACTGGTCTCTACCCCAAGGGATTTATTTTCCTTATTCATTTCTCTCAGTCTGGAACCAGGCCAGTCACTATTCATTTGTAAAGGAGCAGATATTAGAGATGGGGCAGAAATTCAATTCAGTTTGCATTTAAAGGCGAATCTATCAAATTTGCTCTTTCCAAAACAACATGAGAACAGAACGATGGCCCTCTTTCAACATTTGCAATCTTGGCTGAATTTTGTGGTGAAGTTCTCCCACCAATGTTTACAAAAATGTGTGCATAAAATTAATACATTAGTGAAAATAACATACAAGACTATATTACATCAAGGATGGCAGCTAGAAAAATTGCATACAAAAATGTGTTTAGTACAAAGAAATTTGTACAAAAATGCTGGTGAATTTTAATGAGGATTTTTTAAAAAAAATGAAATCTGGAGGACTGAATTTAAGATTGAAAAAAGCCCGAGAAACTCTGAGAACCCACACTGACAGATTCTTCCACCCCTAGTAGAGACTCTCTGAGCTTGCCAATAATATCAACAGGGGTAGCCAGCCTCTCCTTCATTCAAAGTCTTAAAGGGGGGGGGGCTGTTGTTAGCCTCTGATCACTCAGTGGTCCTCCTGTTGCTTTCGCCTCCGAGAGACCAGCTCCACTGTTGGCGTCTCAAGGTCAGTAAAAGGAATACCACCCCAACAGCACAACCAATCTCTTTCTGTAGGGGACACCTCACCTTTTCCAGGTATTTTATCTCCCAGGCCATTTTTGAGGGACTGTTTAGCAAACACACTAAATCCAGCATATAAGCGTTGGGATAGTACTGAAATACTGCTAAGCATTTCAGAACTCTTCAAGGAGAACCATTTCACTGGGATATTCAGAATCCACGATCTTAACCTGTATAGGATGGCAGGGAAATTCTGTGAATACTTTTGAATCTGGCTGCTTCAGAAGTAACATTGCTTCCTGATATTTAGAAGGAATTTTTACTGTCCAGTGTTGCCTTCGTTTAGGATAATAAGTTCCGGTGCTTCTCTTCTCCCAAGCATAAAATGTCCACAACATTACTGGAAGTCTGATCTTTCTGTCTTTCACAAACAGTGCTTTCTCAACCCCACAATTTTCAGCTTAGTGAAGACAGGAAGTTTATTGAAGAGAGGTGGGAACTCTCTCTCAGGTAGTTTTGCCCATCAGTTCAAGAAGCAATTCAGAGGCAACATAATACTAATAGCTTAATTTGTGAAAATGGATAAATACCATATCTGCCACATAACACATTTAGCCACATAACAAATAAATACAGAAATAGCACTGGAATGGCTGGTTAAAAGGTTTTGTGCACAGAGGAGGAAATTTAATTAAACCATGTAATGCCAATTACTGTCATTTCTAATTATATTATGCTTTCCTAGAAATAATGCAGATGCAGGATTCTAAAGTTACCTGTATGTTTGATGTTAATAGGATAAAATTATCTAGGCCATGAGAAAATCCAGATAGCAATGGGAAGAAAACGCATTATAAACTAACGTTATATGTTGTCCAATTTAATTACTAATAGATCTTCAAAGTGCTGATTACTTCAAAAGTATCATGCCTCCAATGTGTGTGTGTGTGTGTGTGTGTGTGTGTGTGTGTACAGTGGAAGGAAGAGTGGAAAACAAATTTAACAAATAAAGCAATTTTATTTATAGATCTCATGACTGATAGGCTGTTCCCTTACAACAGCAACTTTTGATTCATCAGACCATCTTTCCTGCTTTGCTTCAGTTCTTCCACAAAACCTTTCTTGGAACAGCATTGGCTTTATGGACATCCTGAGCTTTCTCCACTTATCAGTTAAGCCACTCTATTATCTGGTAGTGTTTATCCAATTTATTCACCTTTGATATATCCATCTTAGACACCAACTCCTCAGCACATATTTTTTCCCCATATCATTCCACATTAAGAGTTTTGCTGCCACTCTTTTTGCAGCTGGTGGCTTAACTAACACAGGGGATTTGGGTGTGCATAGTTACCAAGACACACTTTTTTATTGTCAACATGTCTACAATTATGCACCCACATCGTCTGAATGCTAAATTCAGGGATAGTTTGAAGAAAATGTCAACAGTGTAAAAATACAAATTTTAAAAACATATCCATCTGCTGAAGAACCCTGCACATTTCATGAATGCATGGAATGGGGGCGGGAGGGGCAGGAAAAAGAGGGAGGGGGAGAAGAGAGACCAGCAGATACCTCCCACTTACCTAGACTGCCTCCCAACTGATCCTCCTCTCATTTTCATCAAGATTATTTACCTCAATGGTTTCCTTGAGAGTCAACCCCTGATGCACAGTCAGTTATTTATGGGCATGCTACTGTTTTGATGCAGTTTGTGAATTAGAGTTTGGATGTTACAGGAGCCATGGAGGAAATAAAAATTGTAACTGCACAGTGATTTTGTTTTTTGTTTTCTATACCTATAAGTAAATAGAATAGACTCCTTTATGTGAGTTACATTAATAATTATCTTTCAGAGTCTTTTTTATATATAATCTATAATCAAATACTTCACCCACCCCCCTCCACACACATACATTATATGGTCATTATCTCAATAATGAAAATATATATTTTTTGTTTTTTCTTTCTTTCTGCTCTGTACATTAGCCCAAACCTTTCATCTTTGTAACAATCTTGGGCTGATTACAGCCGATGTGTGGGTTATTCCTGAAATACTAGCTGGGAGATGTTGTCATCGTAGTTCCTGCCATATAAGCAGACTATCACCAAGTGTGTGGTTTGAAAATTCCATAGTGTGTGGGGATTTTCTTGCTTGGGGGGTTTGTGGAGAGCCAGAGCGGAATTTATATAAAACATGCAACCTTCCAATTTCAAGTAATGACGTATGAAGCAGCTCTAAGCCATTCTCCATGCTTTTAGTGTGGGGAAGAGTTAGGTTTCCCTGTTTTCAAGCTGAATTGTTTTACCCTGCTCTTAGTTTTCAATATATGAAATCGATTTTAGTCGGCTTTTTTTTCCTAAAAAAAACATTTAGGGGTACTCTCATTTTGACTCAAGAAAATCACCATTTTATAGTTAAATCGGGGGGAAATAAATACAGTAAATGGACCAAAGTACAAAGATTCACATAATGTTTAGGGGTATGCATAACCCTGCGTACCCCCAGAAGAAAAGCCCTGATTTTAGTGATCTGAACTGGTTTTATTGTGTCTTATGTATCTTGTGACTTTCTAAAGCTACTTTGAATTTATGTCATAAAGAAAGGTGGGGCATATTTATTTTTAAGAAAATAAATGCTGTATAGAGATACAAAATCCAATAATGAAACCATTTGCTCCTTCATGAGAATTCTCACTACAAAAACTACATATGCTGAGTCTCTGGCACTTTCTGGGAGAGAGAGAGAGAAATGGAAGTTGGGAAAACTATCTGTCCATGGTTATTTGGCTATAGTGATTATTATTGCTGTTGTTACGTGTGGGGGCTATAACCACCTTGTTTTAGTGCACCCTTTCAACTGTAACATGTAGCTGGCAGTTCCAAATGATATATAAATGGTTGCTAAATCATTGTCATTTACTGCTCTTGTTGGCCACTTTTCTACTAAAAGTGCTGTTGCGTTTTGCAAAATAAGAAATAAACCATTAGCTAAATTTTTAAAAGAATGAAAATATTATAACTTTTATTTATTTTTTTAAAAAATTTGTACCACCCATCATCCAAGGAGCACAGGGCAGTTTACAATATAAGAACACAATAATGCACAACATAGTAACAAACCAAAACAAGAGCCCCCCAACAATTTAAAAGGCCATAGATTAAAGGTCTGGGGGAAGAGGAATGTTTTTGCCTAGTGACTAAAAATATGTAACAAAAGCACCAGGCAAGCCTCCCTGGAGAGAGCATTCCACAAATGAGGAGCCACCACAGAAAAGGACCATTGCTGTGTTGCCGCCCTCCAGACCACTTGCCTCAGATGATGGCTGCAGGGTCCAGGTCAGTTCATATGGGGAAAGGCAGTCCTTGAGGTACTGCAGTCCTGAGGCATTTAAGGCTTTATATGTCAAAACCAGCACTTTGAATTGGGCCCAGAAACTAACTGACAACCAGTGCAGTTGGGCCAGGATCGACGTTATATGCTCATCCCCCATGCTGTTTAACATCTACATGATCGTCCAGAGTTTGGGAATACATTGTCAGCAATATGCTGGTGACACACAGCTCTACTTTACCTTTGCAGGTGGGGCAATGGATGTGCTGGACCATTGTCTTGCCTCGGTAATGGACTGGTTCTCATCCAGTCCCATTGACCGCTTGGCAAATTGGTGTCTGGTAGTAGGCCTTGGTAGCGGCAGAAGTGGTCAGTAGCAACAAGCTGAAGCAGTGCCAAGTGATGCCATTTACACCACCAATAGTGTCTTAAACACTGTAGATCCGCAGAGCATTGTGGGAAATTCAACTGTGACACCTGGTGACTGGCATTGATAGCTGGCTGCTGTTGAGGGGAGGGATAGAAGTAGGGTCCTGGCAGAGTGCTGGGACCACAGCAGCTGCCCAAGGGTGACATCAACACAATACAAACTTTGTCACATACTTTCCAAATATAAAGGTGGCATATTTTACCAAAATTACTAATGGAAAAAATATATACTCTATAAGCATCTTTTTCCAGTTGGACTCATAGTACATTCCATCTAGTCCCCCCCCCCCCAAATGGCAAAAGCAAAACATTAGTTTATCTACAAATGCCAGAATAAGCAGGCTAGATAAAGACCACCATCTATGCTCCAAGTAGCCATCTAGGGTCTCGTAACAGAATGCCAGTCTGGATGTGGCAGAAAAGACCAACTCAGTTCCACTTCTATACTTCATCAGAAATCTGGCAAAGCAGGCAGGGATTGGGAGACATGCTTTGTGTATAAAAGGTCCCAGGCATCTGCTGGTAGGGTTGGGAAAGACTGTCTGAAATCACAGAGAGTTACTGCCAGTAGAAAATAAACTGTGCAGAGTAGACACACCAATGGTCTGACTCAGTATAAGGCAGCTTCCTATGTTTCTTTTAAAGCTCTACATCCATAATAGACAGTCTGAATCTGGGCTTGCAGCCCGTGGTTTAATGTATTACCAACTTATCTATCATGTAAACAAGTATGTTCCAGGTGTGCAGACAGTCCATCAGGCTGTCTCCTTATTAGCCAAAAGGCACGTGAGCCAAGGCATTCCATTTATCAAAACTAACTTGGGATTTTCGTCTTTGGTAGCTTCAGACACCGAGCGGGTTTATGAATTTGGCTCGCCCTTCTCCCAGGGGTTATGAAAGCTGGAGCAGCTGGGGTCTGTGGCAGGAGCACCTGCATGCAAATGCTGTCATGTCAGCACTGAAACTCCAATTAGGAACCCACTTGCCAGAAGTAAATGCAGTTTGACATCAGCCATCAGTAAGAGGAAGGAAATGAGGGGCAGAAAGGAAAGTGATAAGAAACAAAAGGACTTTACAGAACAGAGTACCTAGCTTTTCATTTGCAATTCTCATTTGCGCCATTTTATATTCAAAATCAAGATCTGACTCAACCCGAGAAGAAGTGCATTTCTATTCAGATATGCCTTTGAAGTTACAGTGCAAATTCAACACATGGCTGAAAGTAAGCGAAGGTTTAGCTAATTAATTTGGCACAAGCTTGGCTTCCGATAGTAATCAAAGCTATATTAATAGTGCATGTATGCTCTCTGTTATACAGGACAAAAACAACCACCATCTCCTTTCTTTTTAATTAGGAACCGTGTTTGAAGTCTATATACGTCAAGGTTTCTCCCCTACCTGCTTATAAATGTTTGTGTATGTGTTGGGAGGGGGGTGGTAATTTATAGAAGATGTGTATAAATCTTGTGCTGCTTAGTACTTGGTTAAATATCTGTGCCAAAGCTGCTTAAATGTAATAGTATACAAGGGAAACAAATGACATTTGGTTTTTAAGGAAATGAGAGCTTTAGCAGCTCGGAGATCTAAAGTAAACACTTAAATAGGTAATGCTAGAGAATTCTCATGCTGCCTCCTCACATTTCTGTATTTATTTTTTATCTGTGGGATCAAGCGCATTAGAGAGGGAGGCCTGGAAAGCCTTGCCTCAGCCATCATTCCAAGCTGCGTACATCTGTGGTCAATTTTCCACACTTTCTTCCATAAAAGGTAAACGAGGCACTGTACTTGCAACAGGATAATCTAAACAATATGAACAATGTTACTGTTAAAGACCATCTGGCTCATCCAGCACAGCTCTGGATTTTTAACTCCTTGAAGTAAATCATGAAAATCAGGCAGCTGGCTTTTAGCTACCTGAAATCTACTTTAAAGAGTTCGCACAACATCAGGGACTTTTAGAAATCTTCTCCCATTTCGATACAGCTTGCATCCTGAGCTTTCTGCAAATCAGGGCTGGTGGAAATTGTCACATAGAATTTTCTGTAAATGGTCTCTAGGGTCTTTTATAAAAAGCCTCTACCATTGTGGTTTCCTACAATTAGATCATTATGGGAGTATTTACGAGCCTTAACATGTTTACTCAGAAGCAAGTCCAGCTGAATTCAAATGATTCTTCCTTCCCTGTAAATGTCCAAAGTCTGTTTTTGGGGGGCCTAATCTGGCCTGTTGGTCGGTTGAATCTGGCCCCTGTGGCAGTTAATTTCCCAGGGTAAAATCCTGAAAAAAGCTCAGCAGCTTCAATCTTTAAAAAAGTTCAACAACTTCAAAGCTCAACGACTTCAATCCTAATCACTTCATCAAATCTGGCCCTCTTTGAAAAAAGTTTGGACACCCCTGCCTTAGGAGAACTGTTGTCTTACGTTCTTGACTCTATCTTGATAAGATTGTTATAAGAATTCAGAGGTCCCAAATATAAAATAAACGTTCATAAATGGACAAGACAAACACATACATAAGTATATAAACCACGCGTCTGAAATAGTACAGGAGAACAATCCTGAAACCATTTTGACTCTCTCAGTGACCTCAAATACTTCTCTGCAACGAGGAAGGAAATGGTAAAGTCTCTCTGTTGTCTTTTGCTTACCTATCTTAATGGCATGTGTGTATGAATAGGGTGAGCCTGTGACCTGGATTCAGGAATTAAAGCATTTACCATCACAAAATAATGCCCAGGCTGTCCAGGCAGACCAATCACTGGCCATTACCAGGTATCCTGACAAAGAGGATCTTTGTTGGAGACAGCCTCCTTCTGTGATGTATGTATGATGGTTGTTGGGTTTTTTGGGGAGGCGTCTCTGGCTACAGGGTGGACAATTTCAAAAGTCTATATAAAGGCTTGCACACCCTTGTTCTGGGTCGCTCCTGCCTCCTGCATGTGGTAGTGAGCACCCTGTTGCAACAGTTTAATGAAGATCTTGCTTAGCAGCTGCTTTGCTTCTCAATATTCTCTGGTTGGCCTCTGTTATTTTCTCCTTCTGATAGGGGACCTACTTAAGGACTCTATACGGGCCCTTGGATACCCCATAAGGGAAAAGGAGCAGTTTTGTCCTTATAACAAGCACAATCCAGCTAAAGTTAAGGGGGGGATACATCTCTCTTCCATCCAAACAATGAGCTGCCAATCAAACAAAAACCCTTTAGACATTTTGGGTCATTTTGTTATTTATGGTTTATCATTTTAATTGTAGAGTTGTAAGATTTAACAGCTATATAAAAATGAGGAGCAAAGAAAAGAAATTCTGAGTTGTATCCAGTGATGTCCCTAGCCCTCAGCCACAGTCTTTCCCACTATGATGAGTTGCATCCAATGCTGAACCAGCAAGGTTTCACTGGTGAAATGGGACTTCCTCTCCCCCCACCACATGCACCTCAAAATCTGATTCAGGTGGTGACCCAACTGTCGGTATTATTAGGCCAGCTGGCTCGGCCCCAGCTGGATCATCTCCCTCTCAGCCTTCGCGCTGCGGAGATTCATCAACCGCTGGCTCAGACGTAAATCAGCGACTCAAGCTTGCTGACTTGAGCACACTTTACTTAGAGCAAACTGCACAACAGAAGAGGCTTGAGGCTGTGGATACATACTAAAACTACAGATTTATTATACATAAATCAGGACAAAGAAACATGTCATCTCTCCTTGCCATCTTCTTGGAGAGAGACTCAAAACAAAAAGCAATACACTGAGCGGAAGGTCTGCTCACGGGACCCAGCAATCTGTGCTGGACTGTAAACAGACACGTGACATGTAGCAATCCTACATATCTGCAACAAAAGGTGGAATGGAATCTCCCAACCCCAACCGCCCTGGAGCTAATTTTCTTGGGGAGGGAGATACATGTGGGAGGGGGTAGAAGAGAAATTTCAGTTGCACACACAAAGATCCTTGGGCCAGCAGACCTGCAGCATTAGATATAGCCCATAGCACCTGTTTTTAAATCATTTCTAATGTCTTATCTGTGTACATAGGTTATAAAATACTTTATGTAAAAGTGTGTCCTGTTTTTTGGTGATTCATTTCCTCTTTTTTTGATGAGATGTAAGTGGCCACCCAGCTAGAAAAAGGAAGGAGAGAATTGTCCTGGAGAAGGAACTATTTTATACAGCAGCTGCTGGCCTTTGAGTAGGACACAGGTTGCTTCTGAAAACAGACAAACTATATTTAAGCAATATACTTAAGGCTAATATTGCAAGAAAAGGGTTAAAGTTATCTTCCCCTTTGCAGCTGTGCAAACTTTGGCTGCCTAGGTTAACAAAACAGCAGAACTTGGCTTCAAAGAGTCTCCTCCCCATTTTGAATTACTTCGTTAAATAAAATTACAAAGCATACTTTGACACGTCTATAGCTTTTCCATTATCGATCAAAAAGTGACTTTCATTTTGGTGGAAACAAAAAGGGTTAAATTAAGAGCTTGCACTTTTTCCCTGAATGTAAACAAGAACAAAAGAAGGAGGATTTTCATATCCATTGGGCTTCTGGCTCTAGTTCCCTGTTGCCACATTAAACAGAAACATTGCCATATCTGATTTCTAGGTAGAATGCACACATTGCTAAGCCCTCGTACACTCCACCATGGGGTTTTTTACATCTACTTCCTGATATCTGCAGAGCTAACATCTTTCCCTCCCCTCTACTTGGAAAAAAAGGTTATTAAACATGGATTTTAGTTACACCTGACTAAGTGAAATGAGCTCTTTCCTTCGTGTTCTTCAGGTGCTTTCAGATGACATTGTAGCGCATTCTGGAATTCTTTTTTCCAGTTTTGTATCTCAGGGGTAAAATCTGTTTTGCTTTTTCGCATCACTAATTCAGCACTTATTATCCAGATGAAACTTCTTGCAGTTCCGCCCTCCGCTTACCACCTCTGTGACATTTGCGGTGGGTGTGGTCAGCCAGAATTCAGGAGTTCCAGACTACCCAGATTCTTCCTCAGTCTCTATTCTAATATTGTTCCCCTGGCTTCATAAAAACTCATGTTATTATTGGGGAGATTGGGGAGCTGTCATTGCAAGAAGAGAAGGGAGAGGTGGGTGGAAAGTTATTCAAAAGTGGGAAAGACAAAAGTGGGCGAGATCCGGGTGCCAGGCAGTACCCCTGTCTTTCAAATTTTTATTTCATGGCTGGAAAGAAAGTTTTAGGTTACATGTCCTGGCGGGACGCAGGACATGTAAGTGGCTTTTCCACCTCCTGTCGGATCTTCTCCACTTTTGCAGTAAGGTAAAAGGAAGATTTCACCACCACCACCACCCAGTTTATAAAAATGTATTTTGGGGGGGTTGTGAAGAGGGGATGGGAAAGGCCACAGCTGAAGGCTGAAATCCTAACTTCACATGCCTATGAGTATGTTCCACTGAATTCTGAAAGGCTCACTTCAGAGTGGACATAATTAGGACTACACTACAAGTACCCTTTACTCATCTGTGGAAATCTACATGCATGTGCTTGTAGTGTGACCAAGGTGGAGGAGAAAACAGTACAGTGGTACATCGGAAGTTGAACGGAATCCATTCCGGAAGTCCATTTGACTTCCAAAATTTTCGGAAACCAAGGCGCAGCTTCCGACTGGCTGCAGAAAGCTCCCGCAGCCAATTGGAAGCTGTGGAAGTTGCACCGGACGTTTGGGTTCCAAAGAACGATTGCAAACCAGAACACTCACTTTGCAGTTTGGGAGCCAAAACGTTCAACTCGCAAGGCGTTCGGAGTCCAATGTACAACTGTACTCAGATACGTAATTGTCAAGCCATGCCCAATGGTATGATTGCCCTGAAACATTATTTTTGCAGGACATTGGAGTGGAAAATCCTGGCGGTGGAATATGCTAAGAAGCAAAGCTAGAAACCTTGAACAAAAAGGTTTGTGTCTGAATGCACCTATTAAATAAATAACTGGTGAAAAATAAAATCTGAATCTTTTATTAATAGTCATCAGATTACTTAATTAATCCTGTTCTTTTGTGGAGACATGTCTTTAAAAGGTGGGGGGATTAAATTCCCAAAAGTGGAAGTTATAAATTTTAGCATGCTCTTCATGATAACTGGTACTGAAATAATACACTGGATTATTCCATCCTACTTTTGAAAGCACACACTAATCTGTGTTGAAATACACTATTATCCAGTGTAGTAAAGAGGAAGAAAGAGACCCCTAATTAGAGGTTGAGTGGAAAAAACATATTGCAAAGAAAACGTTGCAACTTACTGGCTGACTCTAGATTTTGGCATTCATTATTTAAGTTAAATGCATATTATGAAACCTTGAAGTGCACTACTTACTCATCCTCTTTAATTTTCAGTTTCCGGTAAAAGGATCCATTAGTTTTTGGCACGACTCAAGCTACACAGTACTGCATCAAAAGGGCAATACTTAAACGTGATTTTTGTAATTTCGTCTGTGCTACAACTTTAATCAGAGCTGTATTTGTAGATACAGGCATTTACATTACAATGCTATGCATGCTCCCTGTAAATAACCGTGCCAAGTTCAATGGGGCTTACTACCAGCTAACTGAGTACAGGACTGAACACCAAGTTTGTTCTCTTAGCTACTTGTACACAAACTGTCTAATGCCCCGTAGGCACAGAAATTAGCCTCTTTCCAGCATTATCCTTTGCAGGATCATAATCACATGTAGAGGGAGAACAGGACCCCATCCCCAGGCTCTGCCTTTATACCACTGCCAACATCCATACAGGAAATGTCTGAAGAGGAAAACCTGCTCTACTGCATACACTCCCTTGGTGATTTAGAACCCTGATCCTGCACGTTTCTGATTTCCAAGGTGGATGCAAATGCAGAGCAGGTTTCCCTCTTCGGAATTCAGGCCCAACACATGGATGGCAAGGGGGAGGTGTGGTGCCTCTTCAGAATTCAGGCCCAACACATGGATGGCAAGGGGGAGGTGTGGTGCCTCGTTATGGCTGCATGGAGAATAATGCTTGAAGGACACTCCTGTCTCTGGGTTCTTGGAATGTTACTTTCACTTTACAGTTTAAAAGGGGGGGGGGCAATATATGCAAATCCACTAAAACTGCATGAGTATAACAGGGAATAGCAGGTGTTTCTTAAAGTAGAACTATTAACTTTCTCTACAGTTTTACTTGATGAAGACATCAAGAAGAGATGGCAAGAATACACAGAGGAACTATACTAGAAAGAAATGGATGTCTCGTATACCCCAGGTAGTGTGGTTGCTGACCTTGAGCCAGACATCCTGGAGAGTGAAGTCAAATGGGCCTTAGAAAGCATTGCTAATAACAAGGCCAGAGGAAGTGATGATATTCCAGCTGAACTATTTAAAATTTTAAAAGATGATGCTGTTAAGGTGCTACACTCAATATGCCAGCAAATTTGGAAAACTCAGCAGTGGCCAGAGGATTGGAGAAGATCAGTCTACATCCCAATCCCAAAGAAGGGAAGTGCCAAAGAATGCTCCAACTACCGCACAATTGCACTCATTTCACATGCTAGCAAGGTTATGCTTAAAATTCTACAAGGCAGGCTTAAGCAGTATGTGGACCGAGAACTCCCAGAAGTGCAAGCTGGATTTAGAAGAGGCAGAGGAACCAGAGACCAAATTGCAAACATGCGCTGGATTATGGAGAAAGCTAGAGAGTTCCAGAAAGACATCTACTTCTGCTTCATTGAGTATGCAAAAGCCTTTGACTGTGTCAACCACAGCAAACTATGGCAAGTTCTTAAAGAAATGGGAGTGCCTGATCACCTCATCTGTCTCCTGAGAAATCTCTATGTGGGACAAGAAGCTACAGTTAGAACTGGATATGAAACAACTGATTGGTTCAAAATTGGGAAAGGATTACGGCAAGGCTGTATACTGTCCCCCTGCTTATTTACCTTATATGCAGAATTCATCATGCGAAAGGCTGGGCTGGATGAATCCCAAGCCGGAATTAAGATTGCCGGAAGAAATATAAACAATCTCAGATATGCAGATGACACAACATTGATGGCAGAAAGTGAGGAGGAATTAAAGAACCTTTTAATGAGGGTGAAAGAGGAGAGCGCAAAATATGGTTTGAAGCTCAACATCAAAAAAATGAAGATCATGGCCACTGGTCCCATCACCTCCTGGCAAATAGATGGGGAAGAAATGGAAGCAGTGAGAGATTTTACTTTCTTGGGCTCCATGATCACTGCAGATGGTGACAGCAGTCACAAAATTAAAAGACGCCTGCTCCTTGGGAGAAAGGCGATGGCAAACCTAGACAGCATCTTAAAAAGTAAAGACATCACCTTACCAACAAAAGTCCGTATAGTTAAAGCCATGGTTTTCCCAGTAGTGATGTATGGAAGTGAGAGCTGGACCATAAAGAAGGCTGATCGCCGAAGAATTGATGCTTTTGAACTATCGTGCTGGAGGAGACTCTTGAGAGTCCCATGGACTGCAAGAAGATCAAATGTATCCATCCTTAAGGAAATCAGCCCTGAGTGTTCACTGGAAGGACAGAGCGTGAAGCTGAGGCTCCAATACTTTGGCCACCTCATGGGAAGAGAAGACTCCCTGGAAAAGACCCTGATGTTGGGAAAGATGGAGGGCACAAGGAGAAGGGGACGACAGAGAACGAGATGGTTGGACAGTGTTCTCGAAGCTACAAACATGAGTCTGACCAAACTGCGGGAGGCAGTGGAAGACAGAAGTGCCGGGTGTGCTCTGGTCCATGGGGTCACGAAGAGTCGGACACGACTAAATGACTAAACAACAACAACAACAAATGACAGGGAATCACCAATCAGAGTGAAAAGGACAGTGAAGCAGCCACAGGTAAGAGCAATAAGGGTACCAAACAAGATGTTTAAAAAGGCAGAAATTTTCACAAAGTACTTTTTCAGAAATTCTTTCTATTCCACACAAATAAATTCTTTTCACACCTCCAAACTTGAAAACAGAAAACAACAACAACAACAACAACAACAACAATTTTACTTTATTTTTGGAACTATCACCTATTAGCCAGTCAGGATTGGCTTCTATGTCTCAAAAGGAACTCCGAGCCATATATGGGAAAGTATTGGCTTTGTGAGGATGACTGCAGTAATTCCCCTTATCTGAAAGATCAAGTTATAAAATGCAGCCCAGGACAGGTTTCACTGCAATGTTTTGACAAGAATGTCTGCAAAAATGTTGTATCGAAACACAAAAGCCACATGAATTTTGCAACATAGATAAAGTTAACAGGAATCTAAACCCCAGTCCATGTTTCATACCAAAGCAAAGGTTTTTGATGGATATTCTTCCACAGAAAACACATACAAAAAATAAAAAAGCTGCATTCTACTCAGCACTCATAAGCATGACAGGTTTTACATGTGCACGTTCAAGTATGTCTTATATTAGTTTTCCAAAGTGCTGTTGAGACCTCAACAGCAGATGCATCTCTTTTTTAATATCAGCTGTACCACTCAAAAAACAATATCCTCTTTCTAGTGAATGTTTTGCTCTTCACAATATGTCAAGAAAGATGAAGCCTTAAAAATAGCTTAACCATTCAGCAGCAGTTGCAAAGGTAGCTCAGAACAAGGCTACATTGTGTGTGTGTATGTAAATTTTAGGCTACAAAGACAAGCAATAAAAACACAAACAAGAGGAACATAAGAAACTGCCTTATACTGAGTAAGCCACTTCATCTAGTTCAGTACTATTAAAACTGACTGCCAGTTTCCAGGGTTTCAAACTGGGTCCATCCGAGATGCAAAGAATTGAATTTGGGACCAAGGCAGATGTTCTACCACTGCACTACAGACCTGCCTACTGGTCTGCAGTTTCTTGGATATGTAAATAAAAATTAGCCATGTTATGTTATAAGCGATACTTCTGAAGGATGCCACTTCAGAAAGAGGCATATGCTGCTGAAGGTGCAGTCTGCAAACTTCCCTTACTGACACAAGTGAAGAACAGAAGCCAAGTTTCAAATATATTGTCGTGCGTAACCATATCCCTCTCACAAATCTGTTTTGAAGCGTAAACTGTTCTGCCAGAACTAGCTGCCAGATTGTGTGCCCATTCTTCCTTTTTCTTTTTTACAGCATCAAGCTACTGTGACTGCTCTACAGTTCTGTAGCTTCTCATACCAAGATAACCAATTTGCACGTGGCAGTTTTGAGGATCTTGGATTATAGACTAGCACTAGTTCTGGACTAACTAGGTCAATATCTGAACAAATGTACCTAGAAACAGATTAGAGAACTGGGCAAAAACAAACAAGATGAATTTTAACAGGGAGAAATGTAAAGTATTGCACTTGGGCAAAAAAAATGAGAGGCACAAATACAAGATGGGTGACACCTGGCTTGAGAGCAGTACATGTGAAAAGGATCTAGGAGTCTTGGTTGACCACAAACTTGACATGAGCCAACAGTGTGACGCGGCAGCTAAAAAAGCCAATGCAATTCTGGGCTGCATCAATAGGAGTATAGCATCTAGCATCTAGATCAAGGGAAGTAATAGTGCCACTGTATTCTGCTCTGGTCAGACCACACCTGGAGTACTGTGTCCAGTTCTGGGCACCACAATTCAAGAAGGACACTGACAAACTGGAACGTGTCCAGAGGAGGGCAACCAAAATGGTCAAAGGCCTGGAAACGATGCCTTATGAGGAACGGCTAAGGGAGCTGGGCATGTTTAGCCTGGAGAAGAGGAGGCTAAGGGGTGATATGATAGCCATGTTCAAATATATAAAAGGATGTCACATAGAGGAGGGAGAAAGGTTGTTTTCTGCTGCTCCAGAGAAGCGGACACGGAGCAATGGATCCAAACTACAAGAAAGAAGATTCCACCTAAACATTAGGAAGAACTTCCTGACAGTAAGAGCTGTTCGAAAGTGGAATTTGCTGCCCAGGAGTGTGGTGGAGTCTCCTACTTTGGAGGTCTTTAAGCAGAGGCTTGACAACCATATGTCAGGAGTGCTCTGATGGTGTTTCCTGCTTGGCAGGGGGTTGGACTCGATGGCCCTTGTGGTCTTTTCCAACTCTATGATTCTATGATTCTATGATTCTATGAAACCCATTACAAAAGTACAGTGGTGCCCTGCAAGACGAATGCCTCGCAAGACGGAAAACTCGCTAGACGAAAGAGTTTTCCGTTTTGGAGGTGCTTCGCAAAACGAATTTCCTATGGGCTTGCTTTGCAAGACGACAATGTCTTGCGAGTTCCTGCTGCTTTTTTTCCCCTCCCCCCTTTTTCTTAGCCGCTAAGCCGCTTATCAGCTGATCCGATCAGTAGATAAGCCGCTAAAAGCCGCTAAAAGCCGCTAAAAGCTGCTAATAGCGCTAATCCGCTAATCCTTCAATGGGCTTGCTTCGCAAGACGAAAAAAACCGCTAGACGAAGAGAATCACAGAACGGATTCTTTTCGTCTTGCGAGGCACCACTGTACAGGGTCATCACATATTATATAGAAATCACCCAGTAGGGCTACAGTTTTCAGTTCTCTCACAATATTATACATGGAAGCACATTTTCAAATATATAGGGGAAATGTCAAAAACAAAACTGCTAGGGCTATAACATACAAACCCCACTTTTACAGTGTGCAAAGTTCTGGTCACCCATCTCAAATGCTAAAAAATGTACAGAGAAGGTCAACAAATATAACGAGGTTTTTTTGTTGTAAAAGGAAGTATATATTGGGCTTTTCAGACTGGGAAAAAGGGCAACTAATGGGTGATATGTTAGATTTATAAAATTGTATGTGCTGTGTGGGACACAGATACAGACACGGGTTTTTCCTCCTTCTCTGAGAATACTAAAACTTAAGACAACCGAAAGGAAACTCAAGTAAGATGAAAGGAAACATTTCATCAGGCAATTCATAATTAATTTATAGGGCTGCCTGCCCAGAAGATGTGTTCAATTCCATTAGCCAAATTCATGGAGAATTAGTCGATAGCCCCGTTTGCCTTCATCCTTGGTTATAGGGTCATAATGTCTGGACTGAGACAAACTACAATCCCAGGTTTAAGGAGATTCTAAGCCAAAGCATCTTCAAGTAGCGCAGCAGTGGCAGCAGGACCAGAACAGGGGTGCTGCAGCCACAAGCCTAGATCCAAGAACCTGCACATTTTGCTCCTTTCTTGGTGAGCCAAGATTTGTCTTAATGAACTGGACCTATTTATTATTGGCTATAGAGGGACGCGGGTGGCGCTGTGGGTTAAACCACAGAGCCTAGGACTTGCCGATCAGAGGTCGGCGGTTCGAATCCCTGCGACGGGGTGAGCTCCTGTTGCTCGGTTCCTGCTCCTGCCAACCTAGCAGTTCGAAAGCACGTCAAAGTTCAAGTAGATAAATAGGTACCGCTCCAGCGGGAAGGTATATGGCGTTTCTGTGTGCTGCTCTGGTTTGCCAGAAGCGGCTTAGTCATGCTGTCCACATGACCTGGAAGCTGTATGCCGGCTCCCTCGGCCAATAAAGCGAGATGAGCATCGCAACCCCAGAGTTGGCCACAACTGGACCTAATGGTCAGGGGTCCTTTTACTTTTACCTTTACTAGAACTTGTGGCTATTTGGAATGTCAAGATTCATTGGTGATATGCCACAATATCGGTTGCTGGAGTGCAATAGGGGGACAGGGCTACTGCATTCATTTCCTACTTGTGGGATTTCCAGACATATATTGGTCACCATAGATACTGGAATAGGTGGGCCTTTGGTCTGATGCAACAGGATTCTTCTCATCTTCACTGAGAATGAGCTCATGGGGTGAGGGGAAATGGGGTGGGGCAGCAGCAAGTTTAAGGTGGTGTGGACACACCAAAGAGAGTGTACCTGCCAGTACACCTGCATTGCCCCAACTGTTGCAGGTGGCGCTGTGGTCTAAACCACTGAGCCTTTCGGGCTTGCCGATCGCAAGGTTGGCGGTCTGAATCCCTGTGATGGGGTGAGCTCCTGTTGCTCTGTCCCAGCTCCTGCCAACCTAGCAGGTCAAAAGCATGCCAGTGCAAGTAGATAGATACCGCTGCGGTGGTAAGGTGAACAGCGCTTCCATGTGCTCTGGTTTCAGTCATGGTGTTCAATTGTGCCCAAAACAGTTTAGTCATGCTGGCCACATGACACGGAAAGATGTCTGTGGACAAACGCTGGCTCCCTCGGCCTGAAAGCGAGATGAGCGCCGCAATCCCATAGTCGCCTTTGACTGGACTTAACCATCCAGGGGTCCTTTACCTTTTTACCTTATTGCCTCAACCTCATACCATCCTGGTTCACAAAAAAGTATTACTACTACTACTATTACTACTACTACTACTGCAATAGTTTCATCACAACCTGGAGGCTGTGACCACAATGCTGCTGCTCCTCGCTGGCCTTTCCTAAATTAAGTAATTATTCTGCCTAATGTGGCCAGTAAAAATCAGAATTTGTCACACTAACATTGCAATCCTATGCATGTTTGTTCAAAAGTAAGATCTACTGTGTTCAATGACGCTTACTTGTATGCCTGTCTAAGCCCAGAACCTTAAAAATGAACTGTGAAGGGAGGACACTTCCTCATGTTTTTCCCAGTCTCAGTAACACAACATTCATCTACACCATCAGATTAATTTAAATGCTTTGGATTTATTATTTAAGCAAAAGACTGAGAGGAAAGCTGAAGTTTAGCCTGCATTCCAGTCATCTAGGGGTTAGTCAATTTGCCAGTGCCCTTGCTGTGCCTTGCCTTCAGATGTTATGCACCTAAATTCTGAAAAGAACATTGATCTTTAATCTGCAGTATTAATTCCTTTGACAAAATGGCAGATTACGTATTATCCTCCATAAGGCTTCATTCAAAGCTTAGACAGTCCAGATGGAAGCCAGCTAATTAAAATAAAGTTAATATTAAGAACCCTCTTCAACCCAGATTTCTCATGCTGTACTTCCAGATTTAGAAAAATACCAGCCCATATTTGATTAATTGTATTTTCTTCATTATTCATGAAAACATAAAAATGTTTTTGAAGACATATTTTCATGTTTTCATTTCTCAACCACAAATGCTAATAAATACTGAGAAGACAGATGTAAGAACTTGCCAGAATCTTTTCAAATCACACAACATTACATATCAAGTAAAGTTCTCTCTCTCTCTCTCTCTCTCTCTCTGTATCTTCCTATAATAACTACCCAATATAGTCCCATTATTAAACATTTAATACCATACAGTAGACATTACTAGGCTTTTATATTTATAATGAAATGCAAGAATCTTACAAAGTTATAAACGTGGCAATGCAATTTTGCTCTATGATAATCCAAATCACTTATCGGGGTTTTTTATTTACCACCCTTCCTCGTGACAGAACTCAGGATGATGAACATGAGAACAAATACAGCAAATGTACACAATAATTAAAACCTTTTTATAAAAGCAGCAACATAGTAACGGTATCCAACAGTAACAAGACCCAGGGCAAAAATCATGACACAAAACCCCTGAGAAACAACACAGATATCCACTAATTGATATATGAAACTAAATACCAGAGGTGACAATCACATCTCCCCAGAGAAGAAATACCACAGTCCTGGTGCTACTACCAGGGAGGCCCTTTCTCAAGTCACTGCACATGCCCATTGGTAGAATCATGCACAGAACATCCCTGTTCTCAAAGCACAGGTTTGTGGGAAAGCTGCTCTTTTAAGTACTTGGGTCTTGAAACGTTTAGGACTTTGTACACCATGTGCCACTAGTACCTTTAACTGGGCCCAGTAGCGCATAGGCAGACAGTTTTTTAAGGCCTGGAGTTATATGATCCTTTCTAGCTGCTCTGCTTAAGAGACATGACAAATTCACAGAGGATAGGCTATCAATGGGTACTACATACGCTGTCAGAGGCAGCATGCTTCTGAATACCAGTTGCTGGAAACTGCAAGAGGTCTTGCTTGCGTGCTTCCCACAGGCATCTGGTTGGCTTCTGTGGGATCAGATTTCCCTTGTGTTCAAAAGAGCTGGGGAAACTGCATTCTGCATCAGCTATGCACTGGTGCAATGGGCCATTAGACACACGTTACTTGAAAGTACAGTCATACCTTGGAAGTCGAACGGAATCCGTCCCGGAAGTCCATTCGACTTCCAAAATGTTTGAAAACCAAAACACAGCTCCTGATCGGCTGCAGGAAGCTTCCACATATTCTTCCATTTTAAAACGGAAACAATAGTACTAAGATGGCGCTCTTGAGTGGTTTGAGATTCTGATGAACAAAGGCCCATAAGAAGTACTGTCGACAGTCTACAGGGAAAAGTATGAAAAAACCAGTAAATTTCCTTTTAAACAATTTTGGAAGGAAATTTCCTCTAAAAGGCGGTTCGAAGAACTGTGTTAACCAGCTTGTTATGTTTGTTTTCATTTTTACAAACTTAAAACTAATTGAGTTAACAAAATCTATAAACCCTTTAGAAGACTCTCCACTGTTCTTTTTCTTTTCTTTTTTTAAGATCATCTTCCCATTTGTGTAGCATTTCAATCCAGATCAATGCAGCGTTCTGTGTTCAATACTGAACAATTGAAAGACAGAAAGCAGGGTTAGGACAGTTGTTAGATAGAACAGTTGTTAGGAAACTGCCATTTGTTTTTCCATTTGGTCAAGCAAATGTTTAAAACTGCAAGAACGAAGTGGTGCATCCCTGATTTTCAAATAGATAATAAGTCAGGTCATACTTAAGGGAAGATACTGAAAGCAAGTTTCCTTCATATTTGTTATATCTCCTCATTAACTGATTTTTGAGAAAATAAATACCTATTATATAAAGGAAAAGATATATTCTCTTATTTTTAATTCAATTTTGGTTGTGCTTTAGTTGTATTAATGTGTTCGTAAAGAACAAACTTTTGAAAATATATTGGTTAACAGAAACACAAATTTTAAAATCACATTGATATCCATTAATATACAGTATTTTGGTCCAAAGGGAGTTGTAATCCAAAACATCTGGAGGACACCACATTGGAGAAGGCTGGTGTGGGTAATATTGCCAGCCATGAGTTGTGATGCAATTGCTATGTCTAGAACAGCAGTTGTCAGAATTGTGTGTTCTCAACACCTTCCTCCTGAGGCAAGAGTTTTTTAGCATCCCAAAAGCCAAAGCAGAGAAGAGTCTGGTACTGTTCAAGTTCAAGCAAGCACATGCTTAATTAAGCTAATACAATTATTTGACTTACATTTCCTTTTCTAGGATCAAATTACCTTTAGCTTTACTTATTTATTTACAGGATTTATGGTGGCTGCCCAGTTTTCTGGGCAGCTGATAAAGATAAAATAGTAAAATACTGAAAAGGACATTAAAAACAATTGCAGTATAAACATTACAAGTGGAGACTTAAAAACAAATTCACACATAACAAAAACGTGCAGTATATTATCGGTGGGGTGACATTCAGTTTTTATATTAACACAGATTTTTAAAACCTGGGAAAATAAAAACGTCTTCATGTGGCACATGAAGCCTATAAATAAGGTGCGTGGAGTGATTCTGGGGAGGATATTCTATAGCTAGAGTGCCACTGTGAATTAGCCACCTGATTAAATAAAAGATTTAAGGCCCTTTCCAGCATGACACTGTAAATTAAGACTCCTGCCTTCACCTATGTACCATATAAGCAGAGGTTCTACTGACTGCTTTCTGGTCATGCTTACAACTTAGTAATAATTGTTGTTGTTGTTGTTGTTGTTGTTGTTGTTGTTGTTGTTAATTACTTATACCCTGCCCATCTGGCTGGGTTTCCCCAGCCATTCCCAACAGAATATTAAAAACATGAGAAAACATCAAACATTAAAAACTTCCCAATACAGGGCTGCCTTCAGATGTCTTCTAAAAATCAGATAGTTGTTTATTTCCTTGACATCTGATGGGAGGGCATTCCACAGGGTGGGTGCCATTAACGAGAAGGCCCTTTGCCTGGTTTCCTGTAACTTTGCTTCTTGCAGCAAGGGAACTGCTAGAAGGCCCTCAGCGCTGGACCTCAGTGTCCGGGCAGAATGATGGGGGTGGAGATGCTCCTTCATGTATACTGGGCCGAGGCCGTTTAGGACTTAAAGGTCAGCACCAACACTTTGAATTATGCTCGGAAACATACTGGGAGCCAATGTAGGTCTTTCAGGAACAGTGTTATATGGTCTTAGGCTCCATATGCCCATACTTTGCTTTTTGGTGCATACTTTGCTCAAGGTTACACCTTGAGAATCGAAAGGCACACAGTAAGTTAGACGGAAGAATCTTTCCCGCCTTCATTTGCCTGTCATGTAACAGCAGTCTTAGTTTACAACATCTGTTCTTTTTAGATCATGAGTTGGATTGGTAACAGCCCCAACTCTTCCCTTGAACTAATTCTTGAATATGCCTCAATTGTAAAACAGATGCTTATTGTAAATTCATATTGACAGTGTAACTATATCAATGTATATTCACTATAAGCCCCACTGAATTCTGTGGGATTTACTCTCAGGAACGCTTGACTTAGTACTGAGCCTTAGAATACAAACACTTATCTGAGAAAAGTTCTAGTAAACATAGTGGGGAATCTTACTAAGCATCCATAGGCCTTTGCATCCTTATTAACTTAAGTCTCCCTACCAAGTTACTTGTAAGAACCTTTAACTCATGTGGAGTTGCATGGGCTACATATGAGTAAGAATGGAGGTGGTAAGAGACTTAGAAGCCTCAAATGAAGTCATTGAAATATTCTGGAAATCTGTTCAGGCTAATATCTCTCATATATGAGGATATCATATGCCCTTGGGACTTAAAGTATTTCTGCTTGGTTATCTAAAAGATGTTAGTTCGGAAAACGATCAAGAAATAATGTTCAACTTGATAACTGCTACTAATATCAGGTAAGTGGCCGTGTTGGTCTGACGCAGTTGGGAAAAAATTAAAAATTGGGGGGTTTTGGTATCTGAAGAAGTGTGCATGTGCACGAAAGCTTATACTCAGAACAAACTTAGTTGGTCTCTAAGGTGCTACTGGACAATTTTTTAATTTGCTAATATAATAGCTAAAAATTGGGGGTGAGGAGCATTTCTCCTACTATATCCAAATGGATTGAGAAAATTTGGACCATAGTAACACAAATCAGCCTAACACGTTTGTGGGGAAATGGGTATTTTTTAAAATAATGTTTTGAAACAACAATTTCCATGATAATGTCCAGCCTTAGTGCTGCTTTCAACCTGCTGTAACAGAACTTATATGTTCTTTATTTTTGGCTTATTTTGTTTAACAACAACAACAAATGGAGGCAAGGAACCAACAAATGGAGGCAAGGAACCAACAAATGGAGGCAAGGAACCTACCTTCCCCCAAACACACTGGATTGTCAAAGATGCTAACAATTAAATTTAAAATACCAACCAGCTAAAAACAATGCAGCCTAAAAACTCAAGTGCAAAGTGCAGATAAGCAGTTATATAGCAAACTACAGAAATATGTAAAACTGAAAGGAAAAAAATCTTGTTCCCATTTAAGTCATCATATGTATTACATTTCCAAAGAAACCAAATGAACATTGTAAAAACAACAACAACAACCCTACTCTTTCCATGACGACACACGTATCTAATCATTTCCTATGAAATCTGTTCCTATGAAATCTGTTCCCCCTACTACTCCAATCCACCAAGACGCTCCTTGTGCTCTGGTTACTGGAGCCACCTTGTGCTCTGCAGAGCACCTACAGCTTATAAATCTTGAACTAGAAAATCCATCTCAGAACAAGATATGTCAGCAAACAAGTTTAAACAAATTGTTACTGGCACTCAGCAAACCGAACAGTAGTTTCAAGACTGGAGTTTTAAAAGGTAATTTATGTATTTACAAAGACTTAGAAAAATTGTTAAAGGTGGGAAATGATTATGTGAAAACTGGTTCCATTCAATAACACATTTGATTTACAACAGTATTAAAGCGATTAATAATAATAATAATAATAATAATAATAATAATTTATTATTTATACCCCGCCCATCTGGCTGGGTTTCCCCAGCCACTCTGGGCGGCTTCCAACAGAACACTAAAATACAATAACCTATTAAACATCAGTGGTAATAAAAAAAATTAACATTTTTGAAAATGAAGACACACAGTGCACCCGTTTGTATGAACTCAGTGGGGCTTACTTCTGAGTAAACATCCATAAGATTGCACCCATGGCATGAAACGCTCTGTGCAATAAAAACTTTTCAAAAATTGCAAACACTCTTGGAGGTAGATTAAAATAAAATATGACCTTGTAGCATCAGAATGGATCTATAACAGGCATAGGCAAACTCAGCCCTCCAGATGTTTTGAGACTACAGTTCCCATCATCCCTGACCACTGGTCCTGTTAGCTAGGGATGATGGGAGCTGTAGTCCCAAAACATCTGGAGGGCTGAGTTTGCCTATGCCTGATCTATAAGAACTTAAATCTGGTAGCATGCCAGTCAAGAACATTGTCTAACTGTGGCTGGGAAGCAACCTTCATTTTTAACAAAAATTTTAACAACAAAACCCCTTTATGGCAACACTGCTCGGTGGAAGTGAATTATTGTGAAAATTATCTTAAGGTTTTTAGAATAAGAACTATGAGTGCAAGTAGTGCTTGCCCAACTGCACTGCTCCCCTTTGTCATTGACTTTTTATTGTCTGCCATACCACCAGGCTCCTAAGCTTCTGGATATGGTCTCTAATGTTGCTTTTATGTTACTGTTACTGAACCTGAACTGGTTGAGTATTTTGGCCGGTGACTATTTTAATGCCTTCAGCCGGGTAATTGGTAGAGCATCCATATAGAAATGGGGAATAGGCATTAAGATCTATCAATGCCTAACTCGTTCAATATATTCCAATCACACTCTAAGGTTGATGACCCAGAAAAGAAAGTGAGTCTGGCAACCCTTCTGTGCACTAGATTTTACTAGAAGAACCTACTTGAAATTGGGGTCCGCTCATCCTAGAAGAAAATTTTTAAAAATACAGTGACAGTCCTACATTCTCTCTCGGAGCTCCCTGTGGGATTTCTCTAGTTCCCATTTTGATTCCTGCCCAGTGTACAAGATGACTGGGGGAGATGGTGTAGAAATTCAGGACAAATCCTCTTTCTCCTTTTTTTGGCCAACAGAATGTGCAGCAGCTTTAATGCTTATTTATTTTCTGGTCATGGAGTGATAAGGTGGAAGGCAGCTGAACACAGGCACACAACAGAAGTAGGTTTCAGGAAAAACTTCAATAAAGATTGCAGGCATGCAAAGAGAAGAACACTCAGGAAAGGACTCATTGGAGACTAGGAGGACTCCTGAATCCATCAGCCTGCCTCGGTTACTGTTCATGTTACAATCCAGCTGCCAGGAGAGATCTGACCAATTTCTTATGGGCTGTAGCCCTTGGTCTCCAGTTTGGCCCAAGAGATATGAGAAAAAAATGCTCTCTATTATTGGCTGTCATTGCTAAGGCCTCAAAGGCTGCTGGGCAATATACCCTGTAGAATAGGATGCAAGACCGTTCTCTGATCTCTTCCTAGGCTTCATGCCCATGTATTTGCATAAAAAAGATATTTACCTTTTGAATTTGACGATTCTAAAAAATATTTCCAATTATACTGCAGCTCAAATTGTACTTTTGCCTAGCAGCTATTACAATTCTTGCAATATTATTCTCATTATGAATAATCTGAATTATTTAGCATTTATCCATTTCCAGCATTAGAGCTTTTTATGCCAATATTCCACTAATCCTACTGGCTGCTTCAGAACCATCTTGGGTTTAGATAAACCATTATGCTTTATGAAAATCTTGAACTGATTAGAGAAAAATATTAAAATCAAAGATACTCTCAGTATTGTAATACTTCCTAGCTATAAATGAATGCTTTATGTCCACAACAGGCTTTTTAATCCTTTGCTCAGATGCTTGGTTTAGTTTCTTCCAAAGTAGCTAACAAGAGGGGATGGTGGGGGTGGGGGTGGAATTAAATGTTTATTTATAGTTGTTGTATTGACCACCCTAGTCATAACAACCACAGAAATAATAATAATAATATATACACTAATACACTATATATACACTAATACAATGTTGTGTATTGTGTCAACCAAAATATGTATTTGCATTAAAATATACCAACTAGGGATGCGGGTGGCGCTGTGGGTAAAACCTCAGCGCCTAGGACTTGCCGATCGCATGGTTGGCGGTTCGAATCCCCGGGGCCTGGGTGAGCTCCCGTCGTTCGGTCCCAGCTCCTGCCCACCTAGCAGTTCGAAAGCACCCTTAAGTGCAAGTAGATAAATAGGTACCGCTTTATAGTGGGAAGGTAAACGGCGTTTCCATGTGCTGCGCTGGTGCTGGCTCGCCAGAGCAGCTTCGTCATGCTGGCCATATGACCCGGAAGTGTCTTCGGACAGCGCTGGCCCCCGGCCTCTTAAGCAAGATGGGCGCGCAACCCCAGAGTCGGACACGACTGGCCCGTACGGGCAGGGGTACCTTTACCTTTATACCAAATTACTACTAATATACAAAAGGTTAAAAAAGAATACAACAAAATATTTATTAAAATACAAATTGTATAACTAATAATTTAAAAGCATCCAAATATATTTTTTAATTTAATCACCAATTAAATCTATATAATTTACCATATTAACCTCAATAAAAAATTTCCTCAGCTTTTGGGCACCCAATACAATTGAGAGAATTAAAACAGTCTCTACCTCTGAAATCTCATTGTACCTTTTCAACACTCATCAGTTTTCTGCCCAGCTGAAGCAATCCATTCTCAATATTGCCTTAATTTCATCTACTACTAACCAAGCCTACAGCCGAATTAGCCACAACGCAGATATATATACATTAATATCCAAGATAGCTTGACATTAACTCTTTTAACACTTGACAAACATGAATCGCCTTTTAGGTGCTCATTCGTTTTCCTAGTGTTAGGCTTGTCTATCTTTCTGGCAATAGCAGTACTTCCTAAGGGCACATATTCTAAACAAACTACAGAAAAGCACTTTGTGTTTTTTAATGTCAAGTATCCACTAAGTCTCTGGGTTTTTTAAAAAAATTACTGGACATAATTAGACATATTTGACATTTTCAAATGCACAGTAATAATGAAACCTGAGCACATTTATGAGCCCCACTGATTTCAACTGAACTGGATACAGAATAGTAGCCTAATGTCACAAGAAACTGTTTAAAGTTTTTAGGAATTCAAATGTCTAAAGGGAGTTGATTCAGACAAAATAGAATCCACATTATTATATATACCATGTGTATCCAAAGTGTGGTTCTCTTGCCAGTTTGGAACATGATGAAAGACTGTTTGGGAAAGCTTAAGGAACCGCATGGACCATGACATGGAAAACAACAAGTGCCCACTTCCCTCTGTCCCTAGGAAATGCAGTGAGCAGCCTCTATTTTGCTTATCTGTATTAGCATAATCCTATTTTTAGTACTGATAATCACTGAAATAACAAACCAAGATCTCAGTGAAAACTCTAAGATAATGTAAATGTGTTGAAATAAATTCTAAAAATCTGTAAATGGGGGGGGGCTGCATACAGGAGATGGTGCTCTTCAGTTGAATCGTGGACTACAACTCTCATCAGCGCCAGCTACCATGACTAATGTACAAGGATAATAAGGGAAGCTGGAGTTCCACAACACTGCTGCTACCTCTGTTACAAAGGAACATAGAAACCTGCCTCATACCAGGTCAGACCCATTAGTCCAGCAGTTCTCAACCTGTGGGTCCCCAGATGTTGTTGGACTACAACTCCCACCATCCCTAGCTAGCAAGGCCAGAGCTCAAGGATGATGGGAGTTGTAGTCCAACAACATCTGGGGACCCACAGGTTGAGAACCGCTGCATTAGTCCATCCATCACAGTACTGTCTGCTCCAACGGACAATGACTCTTTAGCGTTTCAGACAGGAGGCTCTCCAAAGCCTGCTTGGGTGCTAGAAATTAGACCTGGTGTGGGTGCTTGTAAAGCTTGTGAATTTCAAGTGAGCAAGATGCATGTTGGGGAATGGATGTCACAGCTGCAAAGCAATTCAGCTGAGCTAGATCAAACTCAGTTAGTTTTATGCTAGCAAGAGGCCACAGTCATCTTTCTTTCTTTCTTTCTTTCTTTCTTATTTATGAAAATACATCACCTCACCTTTCTGTCTAATGAACGGCAAGGTGGCTTAGAACAAAATTTAAAACAACTATTATCATTAAAAAGCAGATCAAAGCTTCAATCCAAAAAGGTCGTATTCAGGGAGTCAGCGACAAACAACTACTTTGATGTGCCAAGTTGAAACAAAGGGTCTTTAAAAACCAATCATGGAGCAGGCATCTAAAGCAGGCAGTTCAGGAGCCATGGGGCAACCCCAGAAATGGTCATCTCATTGGTCTCAACCAACTGCAATTTGGACATGCAAGAAAGCCTCCCCTGTTGATTTTAATGGTGGAATATATGACCCTTCAGGTGTCCTCTTTTAAATTAGAGCTTTAAAAGTAACCGCGCTTTAAAACATGCCCCAAAATAGACCAGAAATCAGTAAAGCTCTTGAAAAAGAAGAGTCAAATGCTCTAGAAAACCAGCTCCAGTCAGACTGTTAGCTGCTGCATTCCAAACCAACTGAAGTTTCAAAACATTTTTCGAAAGCAATCCTAGGTACCACATTATTCAGGAATTCAGTAAGGTATGTAAAGCATGTACCACTAGTAGCCAGATTCACACTATCTAGAAATGAACACAGCTGATATATGCACTTAACCTGGGCAGAAGGGCTCCTGTCACAGCCGTGATATGAACAGCCAACAACAAAGCAGAGCCCAGACTGCAGCGCAATGCTATTCAAATGGGCAGAATCATTATATCCACTGGCAGCTCTACTTATCAGGAACACCCCTGTCTTATCTGGATTAAATCTCAATTTGACTAGTAATTTCCTCACATTCAGTCAAGTAGCAATCACAGCCATTGATTCAGCAGTCTGAGAGAATAGTGTGTCATCACCCTATGGGCAACGTGTCCCAGCAACATTCTTTAAGCATGGCGCTCAAGTGTGTGGTGGTGACTCAGCTCAGGAATTTCTGGAAGCTACCTATTATCTGGATCCAATTCAGTCTGGCTTCAGGCCTGGTTATGGTGCTGAGGTGGTCTTGGCCACAATCTCTGAAGCAAATTCCCCTTTCCTTCAACACACAAGGAGCCTGGCAGTTTTATTTATTTGTAAAATTTAAGGGTTAGCCTAAACAGCATTGCCTTTAGGTTTTAATGTTTTTCATAAGTGACGAGTTTTACCTAAATCTATACACAAGAAACTATGGCTGTAATCCATAATGGGAATCTACTTCTGAGTAAACATTCGCATGCACACTGTTTGACAAAATCTTAATAGATGAATAGTTTAAAAAAAAACCATCAGGATCTTGTTGTTGCTTTCCGTGTTCTTTTCTTTTTATTTATTACATATTAGTTGCTTGCTAATTAAATTTCTCCAAGCAACTTACAATTAAAAATATGCATTAAAGAATTCAAAACAAACATCAAAAGGAACAGAATATTATTATTTACTAAAAGTGCATATTATTCTTACAATAGCTTAATTATTTCTGGTAAATTTGTTTTGTTTTATTTAATAATTAAAATATTTATGGACCACATTTTCATAAAAAACACAACAAGGCAGTATACAACATAAAAGCTCTTCTGAAAATTTCTAATACAGGTTGGGAGGAAGTTAAGATGGAGGGACCATCACAATGGACTATCCTCAGACATTGAATCAGATATTTAATCAGACTTAACAGAGAGCACCTGTTGAAGGGCTACAGCAACGAACTCTTCAACACAGCCACTCCAAATGGTCCAGCAGTATGCAAGGACTGGTCTCTTAGTGGATTACCTTCTTCCAATTATTTTTACTTTCTGGCACTTTAGCAACATAACAGAATGTATTTGTAAGCAGATATATCATTTTCACATATTTAAGGAGCTATATAATTTCCCTTTCATAATCAGGGAGATTACTCCCAGACCTTCAGATAGCCTATAAAACAAATCCTTAGGAGAATGCTATTTTAATTTGTTGACCTGAATATATCTAACAGAGATGAATTAACAAAAGGGGCTAATTAGTCTAACTAATGCTATACAGTAATTATTTCTTGAATAGGCTAAGAGGCTTTGATTTGACCTTAAAAAGTAAGTCCACAAAAGTTAATAGCCCCCCAAACATTTTCTTTCTATCCCATTTGCCAACAGAGACCCAATGTAGCGGAGAGAATGTCTGAATAAGATAGGGGAGACTTAAAATCCAGTTCTGCCATGAAGCGCATTGTATAGCCTTACTTTGTGCAAATTACCCATACCTTATAAGGCAAATCAGGTGGCAATGGGAGACAGGGCCTTCTCCAGATATTTTTCTGACTGATGCAAAGCCCAGATAGCAAACACTTCAAAAAGCCTTCCTGCGCTATTCGATCAACAATTCTGGTCTTCATCTATTTTTCGCTCGCTTCTTCTCTAAGGCTTCAATCCTATGCACACTTATCTCGGAACAAGTCCCATTGAACTAAGTGGGTATTACTTCTGAGTAGACCTACTTGCAATCATTATACATATCCCCTCACCCACACCATAGATATAGCAATACACACACACTACTCCCTGTAACGGGACTGATATCAGACTATTCCTGCTTTGAATAGGGAAGAACCCCTTAGCAGTAGAGGCTGGTCCGAACCCCACAAAAGTAGAGCCCAGTCCCTTCTCTGTTCCTTACATTCATATTCAATGCAGCATTGCATATGTAGATACACTCTGCGCTTGTTTCTGTCCATCTCCTGTGATGCCCAAGCATCTTTGGACAGCACAGCCAATCACATTCATCCCTATTGTCCCACCCCTTTCTCCAGAGGTAAAAAAAAGTTCTAAAATAATAAATTCCAGTAGGGGAGGCTTAGGAAGGGAAGGGGACTTCTCAAGTCCCAAATTTTGATTTTATTTCCCTTTAAATAAGCTCTACTTACTCTGAGGAGTACCTCAGAAATGCTTTGCAACTTCCACAGCATTAGGTCAGGACCATGAAGAACCTCCCCAACCAATCAGATGCATCTATTTTAATGCCAGCTTGGGTGGGTGAAAGGTAGGGTGACAGGGATTTCATCCACCCTCACCCCGTGTCCTGTTAATCTTTGGTCAGATCTTTAAAAAGAAAGGCTCCTGCATTGGCAGAATACAGGAGAACTCTGGGTTGTGCTGATCCCAAGGTCTTCCATGATCTATTATCGAGCCCTTTCCTTGTCTTATCTCCAGGGTACAGTACTGAGATGTGGAGGTGTCAGAAATCTCCACCATCATCAAGGAAGTCAGCAGCAAACCTCAGAGAGGGACATCTGCAATATTATATGGCCCTCCCAATGATCACAAGTTTACACCCTAATTTTCTCAGCCATTCCTATAATGAGCTTTAGCATGGCATTTTAAAAAGATTTAATTTATAATGAAGCAATTTCTATCCATTTGCGTACTCAGCATCTTAATTTTTCTGCATAAGATATTTCCAACTTCTTGAGTATGTTCTGTGCCATTATATTCTGGTTTTAAATCAATGACCGTGAAAGAAGACAAAATCATTTCTACATTTACCAAAAAAACCCACAACCCCATACTTTTTCACACAAGGCAGCTTGCCCATTTAATTCATGACTAATTTAGTAAGCTCCATTCCAAGGAATTTACTTACGCTAATCCTAAAGCCTCTTATGCAGATTTATGGAAAATATGAACAGAATGGCTCAAGCAACTGTTTCCCACAAATAAGTCTTAGTGAAACCTCAAGAGGGATTAAACAGGTCCTCATTCAAAAATGGATCAGCCAATGCCAAAGAATGAAAATCAAAAGACAGCAGAATTACACATACAGCTATTTTTAAAGATCACATTCTGTCTGAAAAGGCAGCTCATGCATCTCACCAGCATCTTAATCATGAGACAGCTCTATCTGCATCTGTCAAATTCAATTTGTCCGCCTTTCAAATGAAACCTATACCTGTGACTTGCAACTATAATTCAATAGCCAGTGTTGGCAGGAAAGGCAAGGACAAAGAGAGAAGTTTCTTAGGATGCTATTTAGGGCACTTGGAAGAAAGGTGGGATTTCACGGGCATTTTCCTACAACCATTAGACAGCTGTGTTTAATATCAGTGGAGGTAGGTAAAGGTAAAGGGACCCCTGACCATTAGGTCCAGTCGTGAGGAGGAGATTTCACCCCTCCCATATCCAAGAATCTCCTGAGGAGTCTGCTGATTCTCCAGAGAGGAGGAGGCATGTTCTGCTCTCTACTTATTCTGCTCCAGCACCACATCAAAGAGTCAGTCAGTGTGTCGGAGAGAGAGAGTGTTAGAGAGAGATTGTGTGTATAGATAAGGTTGCTGCTAAGAGCAGCTGCAGACACTCCGTGCGGTTCAGCATTCATTTATGCTTAGACCTATTTAGCTCTGTATATAGTTGTATTATAGTTGTAGTTATAGAATAAAGAAGATATTCTACAGAGCTGCTCTCCGAGTTGTTTATATACTCTGCTAGACTCTGCTGTACTCTGCTGTGCGACGACTGTCTTCTTGTGGGAGTGAATCCAGTGCTCACAACTCTAAGCTGTGAGTCCACAGCACTTTGACCTGTTCCTGTGCAAAAGGTGGTCTCTGGAAGTGCTACCCAGCTCGCCTATCCCAGTTGGGGCTGAAGTGAATGAGTCCAGTTAGTGGCACTGGCTCAAGGGCGATGCTGACAGTGACCGACTCTGGGGTTGCGGCGCTCATCTCGCTTTATTGGCCAAGGGAGCCGGCATACAGCTTCTGGGTCATGTGGCCAGCATGACTAAGCCACTTCTGGCGAACCAGAGCAGCGCATGGAAATGCCATTCACCTTCCCGCCGGAGTGGTACCTATTTATCTACTTGCACTTTGACGTGCTTTCGAACTGCTAAATTGGCAGGAGCAGGGACCGAGCAACGGGAGCTCACCCCATGGCGGGGATTCGAACCGCCGACCTTCTGATCAGCAAGTCCTAGGCTCTGTGGTTTAACCCACAGCGCCACCTGTGTCCCTATTTAGTGGAGAGTCATATGGAATCAGACCTTCTGACAGATTGCAGTAAGCACCATATGTATAGATGTTCATAGAATATCATTTTACAATGACCAGACCGAAAGGCGAATGTGGGAATCCACCTTTAGTCCACTCTCTCCAGACATCATCACATTCAGAACAAAAGGGTTTGACACTTCCTTGGAATGGGAAATTAGAAATTTGTAGAGTCTAGTGATAGGAACACAGATTTAACACTACCCTCTCCCTCACTAGGGCCAGTTAGGGTTGCTAAGGCAGCAACACTCCCCCATCATCAGATACTATGGGCTGTATCCAATGTTCTCTGTCTGCTAGGGCAAGAGCCCACACGCAAGTGGATGCCAGAATCTAAAGGTTGCGCAACAAAAGGAATCCAATCAACAGTTGCCCTAGTGGATATTTTTCCACAACAGATGATTGTTGTTGCACAATCTGTTGTACAACAATCTTTGCTAATGTAGGTGGGTTTTTCCTTGCACCGGTGCAACAAGTATACTGCTACAGTATGTGACTTTAATTTAGTGCTACCTTGGATACAACCCAGTATTTTAAAAAAATAAAAAATCAGGCCATTTAAAGAGAGAGAGAGAGAGAGAGAGAGAGAGGTATATGAGAGGAGGAAAGAAAACATTCCTCATGACTGCCTCCAAATGACAAAAAAGTAGCAGATGTGAAAATGTAAGCCTCATTTCTGCCAAATACACAATGCAAGTCAAATTCTACTTCTGTCATTTATATTGAATACTGTTTAAATAATTCAAAGGTCCATTACCTGAAATAGTCTGGTTTCTGCAAGTGCTTCAAGTACTATTACCCTTATATAAGTTGCCAGAGCAAACAGTAAGCAAGCATAAGCTACTAATTCCACCCTCCCCCTTCAAAAAAAGTGCCACCCATTGTTGCAATGTTAAGAAAATAAGAGACCCAAGTTATTCTGCCTTCTGAATATTCGGTATTTTTCATAACCTACAGACCAGATCCTATCAAGCAACCCCAGGTTTACGTCTTGGATAGGTCAAAATGCAAGCTTTTTCAACTGCAGCAGCAAGACAACAACAAGGCCAAAGATAGAGAAAAAGAATGTTACAAAGCTGGAGCAAGATTAGTTTTTCTTGCACCATCAAAACCAAATAAGCCAAAGAGAAGAGTGGGCAAATTACTTCAATTGAAGTCATATCAATTGGGAAGCTGACTCAGACCATACACTGTACCATAATTGCCCTCCATCAAATTCATGGGCCCAAACTGTCTGTTTTCCATCTGCTCCTACACCAATTTAAGCAATTTTGAACTTTGCTCTCCCTTGGTGAATGTATCACAGATTTATTAGAATGTCAGGGTCCAATTGTTAAGATTCTCTAAGGCAGGTTATTACAAGGTGCGGATTTTTGATGTCCGCCAGTCAAGCCCAGGAAAACTGAAGGAGCACAATCAATGCAGCTTTACTCACCCTGGAAACCCATAATATAAGATAATGAAATACGCCAAGAAAAGGGGGAAAGGAGGGTGTTTATTCACTCTTACCATTACCTCAAAGACTTCTCTGCTAATGGTTCTAGCACCAAAAAGAGGTTTTTAGACTACTGTATTTCTAGCTGCCAGAAACCATCACTGCTAATATCATGGGCTTTATAATTTCATGCCCTCTTGTTGCATGAATGGAACCTGTGTTAATCTAATGTCGTGAATGAGTTACTATGCCTTTTCATACGCATTAGTCTACTCACATAGTATCTCCATTACCTAAGTTCACTAATACCTTTATTACAAAATTACCCAGAGATGACCAGTGGAGTTTGGCCTATATTTACATGCATATTACACATACATACTCAGGGGATCTGATACTGTGCTTAGTCTGCTGCCATTGTTTTTTGACAGATGACTGGTTGATAGCACAGGGCAACTTTGAGGCTATACAATACAGACAGCACTTTTGGAAAAACAAATAAAACAAAAGCCATCAACTTATTTTGCTGACAAATAATATTGGGTGCTAAATATTGAACCTGAATGTCTTCGCAGCCACTGAAGCCACCTTTTATGTGAAACCCTATCCGTTGTACACTGTGACTCATTGTCACACAGTGCAAGCAAGGTCTCTCCAGAAGCAGTTGGATTGGGAGGAGGGAAAACGTGTCACACAACATGGCAGACAAAGCTAGTGCATTAGTGCAACTTACAAACTTCAAGCTGAGCCATTTTCGAGAGCTGAAAAATATTATTTGTGTTGGATACATTTCTGCATGAAGGCCAATATATATGTGTTAAAGCAAACAGGAAAACACTTATTGAATAACAATGAAAACTAATTACAGGTAAGATCTGTATTGATTGATGTGATGCATGTGATCTAACTGCCATTTTTAAGTAATTCAATTAATTCAATTGCACAGGCTTCTGGGGCATGTTCTAGGATGTGCACACAAGTTTATTCAGAGCACTAGCCAGGTGTGTTAAGCCACAGTTACCTGTTTTAGCTAGGACATTTCCTTAAAACTTCAATACTCCCTTCTAAGCCTCTTGCCACCAATATCTCTTTTCCTTGCTTTTCTTCATAACCCTCTTTAATTGTTTAACTCCAATTGTTCAGTCCGGCTCTTAACACCTCATTTCCCCTAAACATTCCAAAATGGGTTACTTCACTTGCTTAGTGTAGGGCCAACCCCCAGTCAGTTACCTCTAGCAACATTACAACAGTTTACAATAAATCATGCAACAATTATAAAACCCCACACCATTCATCTGTATCAACTATTTAACAATACTCACTCCAAAATACACGTTTAAAATACAATCAGTTCATTTTGCCACATATAAACCAAGACTGAATCCTAGTACATGCAAAACACTCCCCTGCAGCTGCATATTGTAGAGGGAGATTGCTTGGGCGAGCAACCTATTTTTCTGCTGCTAATACTAATCTTCCCATTAACGGGTTTTTGAAAAGTTTCTAAGGCACCCATAGCTTTCTTAAAGCAGTTTGAAATAAAAGAAACAAATAACAACCACAATTCAATTATACACATTCAGGTATTTACAAAGTTAGCGCTATCATAATTATCTAAAAAGCATCTAAATATCAAACCTGTTAAGAAGTGCATTTGCTGGTAGATTACAATAATTTGGAAAAAGCGGCATACAAACTTGATGATGCCTCCTATAATTAAATCACAACTGATTTAAGTCCAACAAAGTATGTTACAAGCAAGTTTTGTATTTTTCTCAAACCAGAGAATTTGATGACTGAATTCTAAACTGAGTGGATAGGAGGTTGCCTGCTTTTGATGGGGTTACACTCTCTCTGAAGGAGCAGGTATGTAGCTTGGGGGCACTCCTTTGCTGTCGCTTAAGGCTCAGGTGGCCTCAGTGGCGCAAAGTGCCTTCCATCAGCTTCACCTGCTGGCCCAGGTGTACCCCTCTCTGGACAGGGATAGGTTAACTACTGTTTTCTATGCTCTGGTAATTTCTGGGTTAGATTATCGCAACAAGTTATATGTAGGGCTTCCTCTGAAGACTGTTTGGAAGCATCAGATGGTAAAGAATTTGGTGAGCAATTGCTCACCGAGGCAAGATGGTTTAAGCATCTTACACCAATCCTGGCCCAACTTGTACTGCTTGCCAATTAGTTTCTGGGCCAAATTCAAAGTGCTGGTTTTGACTTATAGAACTTTAAGCAGCTCAGGACCACAATACCTGAAGGTCCACCTCTCTCCATATGAACCTACCTGGAACCTGAGTTCATCACCTGTGGCCCTTCTTCGTGTTCCTCCTCCACAAGAGTTCCAGGGGGTGGCAACACAAGAACATGTCTTTTCTGTGGTAGCTCTCCTTTTGTGGAATGCTCTCTCCAGCGAGATTCTGCTGGCTTCTTCATTATGCACATTTAGGCACCAGGCAGAAATGTTTCTCTTCAACCTGGCTTTTAGCTGACTAACATCCTATATCCTTCTAAATGTGTTTGGGGGTTGTTGTTTCCCCCCCCCCTCTCGTTTTTGTTATGAATTTTGTGTTTTCATCTTGTATTTTTATGCTGTGAAGTGCCCTGAGATCGATGGGTGAAGGCTAGTGTACAAATGTAATAAATAATAGGAGCAACAACAAGAAGGACCCCCCCCAAAAAATTTTTTTTTTGGTGCCTAGTGGAAATGTTCTCCTGCCCATTTCATTGAGTTCAAGGGACTCAGGTGTGCCTAATTATGCACAGGTCAGGTTTCCATGTGACAGCATTCAATTAACACTACTGCAGAGCTTACACGGGGAACTTGTGCAGCAGGAAGTGGTGCAGGGGTAGATGGAGGCACCAAAAATATAGCATCCCACAGCCATAGGAGATCAGAAACTGCATCAGGAGGGACACTGTGCCTCCGGTCCCAAGGTAGAAGCCAAGGCAGTGGATCTTGAAATTGAAGCATGCCCTGCATACTGTATGGAGTTGTGTGCAGCCTCTGTGTGTAGTTTTTTTTGGGGGGGGGTATTAAGAGGGCTGACAGCTCCCCTTGGGTGAACCTTGCCTATAAATAAATGAACGAGCTTAAGATGTGCCTCCTTCAGGTGTGAGCACCTGTCCAGAGAACTACTTGTATCTCAGAGCTTGACAACAAAGCACTGCATGTGTGTACCAGAAAGTGTGCCTAATTCATACTACACTTCCTCCAGCTCTAGCAGCCTCCCTGCGCTCCCAGCGAGAGCGGTGTGTGCCCCGCTGTTGCCAGGAGCGCCTCCCTCCCCCTCTTCACTTTAGGCAACTTGTAAAGATACTTAAAGCCTTGAATTCCCACTCTGGGAAGAAACTCCTTCCCAGCAGGCAGCGCAGCGCACAGAGCGCTTACAATAAGGCCTCAGAGCTCCAAGGCGTGCGAAAACAAGGCTCTGACTGGGAACCTCGCCAGCCCGCGCTGTTGACCCTGCGGGGTCTGCGAAGCCCCAGCTAGGAGCCCGTCGAGGGAGGCGGAGAGGCCGAAAACTGGCTGGGGAGGCGGGGGGAGATTTCTCAACTGTGGGAGGACAACTTCCTGACTGAAACAAGGCTAGATAAACAGCTGAAGGAGCCCAGCCCGGCAGCGGCTGCTCCAGGCTACATTTTTCAAGCATGACGCTTTCCCCGAGGCGGCGCACCCAGCCCGGCCACCCCCGTCCCTCCCTAGCCCGGTTCGGGCGCTTCTGGCTGAGGGCAAGCGCGTGGAGCCTTTGACTTTTTCCTCACCCCCCCCCCGTCTCGCCTCCCTCTCTCCTCCATGCCCCTCCCTCTGCCTCATTAAAGGCGCCGCGCAGAAAAAGTGGGAAACCTTTGGCACACCAACGCACACACTTCTCTCTCTGCCCCCCCCCCCTTTTTACCTTCTTTCGCTTTTTTCCTCCTGGCCAGAGTGCCTCCGAGCTTGCCCAAAAAGGAGTCGTCTTTCTTCCGGGATGGGGGCGACTTGGGAGTGGGCGACTTGGGGGACGAGGGCGACTTCTGAGGGGAGGTGGCCATGGCGGAGGTGCTGCTGGGGGTCCCAGGGAAAGCGCGCCGGAGCCTCGCCGAGGAAGAGGAGAGTCACCGCTGGAGTCGCTCACAAGCGGCTGGTCCCTATTCCCAACGGAAGCGGAATTATTCCAAACATTTGAGGCTGTTCTTGCTCTCTCTTTCTCCCTCCCTCCCTCCTTCCTTCTTCCCTCCCTCTCTGCCTCTCTCCCTCCCGCGCGCACCCAGAGAAGGGTTTTCTCTGCCTCGCTCGCTCGCTCCTACCCACATGGGCTCAGAGCAGCGACTCGGCAGCTAGGACTCACCAGGCCAACGCCGCCCCACCTCAGGCCCTACAATACTGTAATAACCTCTCTGGGATACAAGTTGCTCCTTCCATTAGTCTTGCACGCAAAACGTGGAAATAGGAGCCGTGCGCCTTTGGCATCCTAAGCAGGTTTCCATTGCGAAACACCCCCCCCCCCCGCCTCTCGCGTTCTTATAATAGGGCTTCTCCGTTAATGGAAGGGTCTTGCATTCCAGGATTGCAGCCCCAATATTTCCTAGGATGTAAAGGGCAGACCTTCCAAGTTTCCCTGTATTCCAGGGACGCCCCTGGTTTAGAGACACCGTCTTGGTTTCTGATTTGATCCCGAAATGTTCCACTTTTCCTTAGGATGTCCATATTTTCATTGGAGAAATGTTGGAGGGTATGGAGTTATCTGACCCCTGAGACAACTGAAGGAAATCCTGTATAGGGAATGTTTTTTGAAATGTTTTAATATATGCCCAGAATGCTGGGGTAACAATGTGTGGGGTATAAATAGTAAATTTATCATTATGGAATGGGACGGTCCTATTTTCATTGGATAAATGTTGGAGGGTATGAAAGGGATGGTTTTGGTCTGGACCTTCAAGTAAACAGGCATACGAAGAGAGGCTTGTAGTGTAAATATATAGAATTAAAGGGATTCTAATGCAAAAGTCCTTCAACCTCATCAGAGCCAGGATCCCTTCTACCACAGTATTTTCCCAGCTTTTAGTCACAATTTTTATGTGATTTTAATGTGCATAGCAAAATCCTTGTTCTCCTTTGCTCTGCTTGAGCTGCTTTTCTGCAGTTGTCCCTGCAAATGGGTGCTTCCAGACTGGGCTTTATATCGCCCATGAGACGCACCTAGTTTTTGGAGGAGGAAAACAAGAAAAAAAAATTTCTGAATCTCAGAAGCCAGAACAACAAGAGGGATCGCTGTGCAGCGGAAGCAGCGATCCCTCTTGCTGTTCTGGCTTCTGGGATAGCTGCGCAGCCTGCATTCGCTCCATAATACGCACACACATTTCCCCTTACTTTTTAGGAGGGGAAAAGTGAGTCTTATAGAGCAAAAAATACAGTACCTGCTAAAATCTTTTATATCTTCTTTTTTCCCTGTTTTACCTTTATGTTTTCAACTTTGTACAAGGACAACCTTTTACAAAGTTTTACTCAAACCTATACTCAAAAAAGTTGAGTTCTCGATTAAGTCATGCTCAGAGTAGAGCCTTTGAAATAATGTCCATTGGTTGCAGTGCTTAGTATCCAATAAATTGTGTTGCTCACCTGATGGTAAGAGCTCCATCGGTGGAACAGGATGGGAGGGAATTTTAGCATGTTTTCCCCTCCCCTGTCTTTCGAATCTGAGACAGACATCTTTTGAATCCAAGGGCAATTTCAAAAACAGTTTTTTGGTATGGTATGAGCAGTGGCGTAGCGTGGGCTGTCAGCACCTGGGGCAAGGCAAGTAATTTGCGCCCCCTAACCCGTGGAGCGCGGCCCCCCAGATGTTGCGCCCGGTGTGGCCGGCCCAGCCTGCACCCCCCACGCTATGCCACTGTAGCACAGAACACCATCCCTAATCCTGCAACTGCAAAAAGTTCTGCAACACAGCACAACAGACCGTGCAAAAGGATCGTTGTTGATGTTTTTATTAAAAAAATGTAAACAACAGCCATCTTTATTTACACTATGAGCTAACTGTCTGAGATGGGTAAAACCAATCCCAAAGGGCTCTTACAAACAGTAGATTATGCTACATTTTCCTTGTTTAAATCCACAATGTTTTGGTTTTTTTAAATGCACTCTACCTCCCCACCCTTATACCCTTTCCACCCAAGACGTACACCTGATGCCTTTGTCACACATTACATGCACCCAACCCCTTCCCTGCAGTCAGCTAGATTTCCCTCGCAATAAACGTGGGTGGGTAGGTACCGGAGAAGGGAAACCTGAAAAGAGGAAGCGGCTGCTTTCCTGCATTCTGCCTCAGGGTCTTACTGCCCACCCTGCTCTGTTTCGTTGCTGTGTTTGCTCAAACGGAACAAAGAGCAGGGAAAGCCCCTCCCCTCCAGGCAGAGAGAGAGAGAGAGAGAGGCGCCCTCCACGAGTTGTCGAGCTTGGGCAACGGCTGCGCGGCCGACGGCGAGGCGCTAAGGCGCCGGCTCCCCAGGCTGCAGCGCTTGGCCACGCGCTGCGCTTGCATGCCTGGCCGCGCCCAGCTCGCCTCAGCGCAGCGGAAAACAGAAGCAGTGGCGGAGACGACGACCCCCCACCCCAACCAAGCCTCGATTGCTTGTCCCTTCCCTCTGGACTCGCGCCCCCCCCAGGTGTTGCGCCCGGTGCGGCTGGCACCCCTGGCACCCCCCATGCTACACCACTGGGTATGAGTCCACTGTTCAAAGGGAAAATGGGTAGGCCTTAGTTGAGTTAAAGTAGCTTTTTGATATTGGTCACTGGGCTTGGTAATTAATAACTTTCCCATAATTTCCCTTAAACCACACTGTAAACTGTGGTTTTGTGAAGGTGAAAATTCTGAATTAGAAGTCCTTGTAGAAACATATTCCCAGGATACCTTGGAAAAAAGTCTCAGTGACCTGATTTAAATATATAGGGTGCTATCCAACTAACTGGTTCCATCAGGACAAGGATTTCTGCTTGCACAGCAGAACTCCCCCCCCCCTACCCTCCCATAAGTATTCTGGGAGTTTCCAGAATATATATATGCAGACCAGTAATGTTTAGAATGGTGTCAGAATAGTGTTATCACATGTGATTTTTTGACAGGAGCATATATAGAAAATTTTTAATGGGACTTGAAGAACTAATTAGCTGTAATTCTTCAAAAAAAAGTTTCATACATTTTGTTTTACAGTAAACAAAAATTACATTTCAGATTGTAGCGCTTCACACCTCAATAATAGTACAAAGTAGAACAACAGATCCCTGATGGATATAGAAAGTCCATTTAAAGGACTGGAACATGGACAGTGTGTTTAAAACATACTTATTCATCATATCTGAACATCAGAATGGCTAAATAGGCACACTGGGGGAGACAAAATTCCTTTTACTTCCAACCTCATGGTTCTCATTAAAACGTTCACCAGATAATTACTCAAATTGCTTTCTTTCTATGATGAGTCCTGAAAACTTTGAGCACAGTGATTGGTCTGGATGTCCCTATTAGACAAACAGCATCTACACAGGTTGAGCATAACAAATCTTGCTAATTGGAGGGCTTTGTCCTTTTTGCACAGGTATAATAAACCCAAATTCCAGGCTGAGGAAAGTATTTCCATTTGGCAGCTGCATTAAAGAATATTCTGAATTTGTTAACTCGGGGACTAACTAAATTATAGAAATGTTTGTGGGCCCTGACATTTAAAAGAAAAACTGTTGGAAAACAATGTGGAGTAGAGAAGTTTCACGCTGCTTCTCTCTAAATTACTTTCTAATGTCAATTTTCCTCAGGTTTGGTTCCCAATGTTTGCTCTTTTAGGGGCAAAAGTGGAGTGAAATTATGAAATTGAATTTGAGAAGCAGTAGGCAGGGAAATGATGACTGTGTCATTGAACCTGCTCCAATTCTCCCACCCCATATTTAGGGCTCTGTTCCAGGTTTGCCTCCTCCAGTAAAAAAGGGTTTTGCACAAACAAACCAGGTGTGTGAAACAACTCAGTAATTCTGGTGTTCATGTGCAGGGTTTTCTGCTTGGCAGGGGGTTGGACTCGATGGCCCTTGTGGTCTATTCCAATTCTATGATTCTATGGTTTTGTTTTTGTTTTTTAATTTAGGAGCCAGGCCTTTGTGCAACTGAACAGTCACCTGTAATTCCATTAAATATTTCCAATAATTCAACATTCTGTGACAGAAAAGTTTATGGTTCAGAAGCTTTAAGCAGCTTTGGTTAAAAATGAATCTGGCTTGTACTCATAGCACTTTGTCATGTCACCAGTAAGTTTTTTAATAATCCAAATAAGACATTTAAGTACATTTGAACACTAAACAGAGAGTAGCTTATATTACAATGATGGTGTGCAACTCACAGTACACATACGTGCAAATGAGAAATTCAGATACTGTACATCTCTTTTTTAAAAAAGGAACTGGTATCATTCCGCCTTATACAGTAAAAGCGGCTTTGACAAAACATTATTCATGATTTGAATTTCAGTTACTGACCAAAGCAGAAGAGTAAACCCCAAACGATAATATGTTTACAAGTTACAATTTTATGTAAACACCACATGATGCAATAAATACATAAATACTGAAGAGACCCCATCCTTTTTTCCTACCACCTTCCAAGACATTTCTATATTCTGTATTTTTCGTAATAGTTCTCTTTCTATCATCTCCTCTTGCAGCTGTGAGAAGAATAAAAGCTTTCACTTTAGAAGAAAAGGCAGTTCTAACATTGAATGTGAACTCAGAAGACTGTCTTTGGTTCTAGTGAAAAATAAATCTGGATCAAACCATGGTTTGATACTCTGGTTTGTTAACTATATTTGGTCATGACAAATCACAGTTCCCGGAGTTCATATGTAATGGGAAACCACACTTTGTTCTAAAGTAAAATATATGTTAATTCTTGCCCTTTTGCGCTGAAGGGAGAGTGCTTATGGCAGGGCTCACACCATGGGCCTTAAATAAGCTATATTTTATAAAATTAAGTTATGCATTGTAACAGAATCCATTTTATTCTTTATCTTTCAACCAGGTTCTGGAGTTTCACTTACTTCACACTTTTCTGTGTATGCTGTGTGTAAACTATTGTCCAGCCAAATGCAGCAGTAGTATTAAGCACCTCTTACAAAGCTAAGTCATAGTTTAGTCTTTCCAGTTAGAATTAAAAAAATAATTCAGAAATAATCCCTGAGTTCTGGACACATCTTTGTGTTGAGGCCCATTCTGAATTTTTCTACAAGTTTTAAAAAATCAGCTATGACAAACAGTATTCAAATAAAGCAATAACCGTAATGCGAGGCATCGTTTTTTCCAGCTGGGCTGCAATCCTCTGAACAGTTCGGTGTGCAGAACCTTCCACTGATTTTACTGGTGATTTGTCAAAGCATTCATTTGGAATATATCATCTTGATATATCTTCAGCAGCAACAAAAACACCCCCCCCCCCATTTTCTAGTGAATACAGTCATTACAAGAAGGTGACCCATCTTTGTGTTGAGATTGACTTTTACACAAAACTAAAGATCACAAAGTGGTACAAGTCATGGTGTGAAAGCACCATGTAAAATCCACTGCAATACTGTATATTTCTGCCAGTGTATTCCATCACCATCTTTGGTTAGAAGCTGTAGAAGTTTCACTTGATCCCTCTACATTTTGTTTGAGATGATCCCTTTGATAACTCAGCAGCACAAATTGCAAATATTTGCCACTGTGCAGTATTAAATCTTACTTAGTAGACACAGTCCCTTCTATTCTGTACACACATATTGTGAATTGTATTGCTTAAAAAAATGCACTAACACTTTTCCTGCTGCTTACAATGTACACATATAATCTGTAATTTAAAGAATATCTTCTTCCACTACAAGAAATGCTGCTCAAGGTTAATGTGTTGCTATACGGGTGATGCTTGTTTTTAAAATTGTAACACTTTGCTTTGTGACATATTCATGAAGTAAAGCATGCAGAAGGAACAATCACAAATACAGACAGGCGAATGAAAAATGATACAATCTTAGTTTTGCTTTCAACTAAATCAATACTATAGTTCTGTGACTTTCAAGAGCACTCAGAATTTAAATTCCAGGAAGTGAAAAACAAACCTTTTGAGCATCAATTTCTGCAATGGATACATATCAGACAAGACAGGCATAGAACTCATTTATTCGTTTTGCATATGTTGATGTGAATGAAGAGCTATTTTTAGAACTTGTAAGGAGAACACCATTCTTCTCATGGTGGTCATAGCATGCAGGGCTTTCCTCTTCAACAACATTTTAAACATGATCTTGCAGTGCTAGTTGTCACTATGCTGGAAAGGAAAATATTTGCCTGGTGCCAGTGTGTACAATATTCAGAATTTGTATTCTGAATTCCCTTTCTAAAACTCCCCAAGTGCTGCTTTTCATCTTTTTCTTCCACTGGTCACAACTCCTAAATCCATCTCTTGTCAGGTGGGGTGTGGCTGCAGCTGGATGGTTGCATGGGCTGGCAAGGTGGGCGATGAATTTGGCCACTCCTAGAACCTTAGGGTGAAGAATATGTAATAAATCAGTAGGTAAATAAAGAAAAACCACCTGAGGCAATTGCTTCATTTTGTTAAAGGATAGAGGTGGCCCTGCTGGGATTCAAATATCAGCATTCAACATACTCAAGGCCTTGGTCAGGAGATGTGTTTTTTATTTTATTTTAGGGTAATCTTTTCTATTCAGAGTCTCCAATGATATATCATAAACTGCTTTAGGGAGTTGCTTTGGACTCAAAAGAAATTTTCTTTGTATGGGGTGGTGGAATGTGTTCAGCTAATTTTACAGTTCTTTGAAGCTGGCAAGAAGATACGTCACTCTGTTAAGAATAAATAAAATTTTAACTACAGGGAATGAATCTTATATTCATTTATAACTCCAGCTTCATATTGTATATGCAAATTAGCATTCAAATCCCCAAAAACTTGCACATAATGTAATGTGAGAATGACCAAATGGGGCCTTTCCACCAGTGCACAGATCACTGGATATCTGAAATTCAGTTCTTCTGAGTAGAAATTTCAGATATATTCAGTCTTTTCTAGTCTATCCCCTTTTTAGTAAACAAAACAACTTAAGTATCGGAAGCTTCATCTTTTGATTATTCAGAAAAAATCATAATTGACACAGAAACCTTGAATTATGTCTGTGTACACAACATACATTTTAAAGCCCTCCCTCCCAGATTCTTGGGAGCTATAGTTTGTTAAGAGTGCTGGTGGTTTCTTCACTGTGAGAAATGGAGTTAGAGGGAACCAGGCAGAGGGTCTGGGCTCCCATCAGTTGTCAAGGAGATGAACAACTATACAACTTTTAGAAGACATTTGAAGGCAGCCCTGTATAGGGAAGTTTTAAATGTTTAATGTTTGCTTATGTTGTCATATCTGTTGGAAACTGCTCAGTGGCTGAGGCTACCTAGTCAGATGTGCAGGATCCAAGTACAGTGGTACCTCTGGTTATGAACTTAATTCATTCCAGAGGTCCGTTCTTAACCTGAAACCGTTCTTAACCTGAGGTACTACTTTAGCTAATGAGGCCTCCCGCTGCCGCGCAATTTCTGTTCTCATCCTGAGGTAAAGTTCTCTTAACCTGAGGTACTTCCAGGTTAGCAGAGTCTGTAACCCGAAGTGTTTGTAACCCAAGGTGTTTGTAACCTGAGGTACCACTGTAGTAGAATTCATCATCATCTCCTCTGTGAGAGTTCTTAGGTGTGTGTGGATGTATTTTAAATGTATGGGGTGTGCGCAGAGTTTGACTCTGCAGCATTCATTTAAGATTGTGCCTGTAAACCAGAGGTGAAAGTATCCTCCGAACCTCTATTGGAATTATTTGGTGGCAGAAGAGACCCTCCTTTCTGCTGGTCACTTGCCCTTCTCTGCTCTTAAATCCATCCGCTTATTTTATTTTTTAAATCATAGTTCAGTAGTTGCACTCTTGTGGTCTGTTTATTTTTCAGCAGGACCCGAATACAACTTTCAAACTGCTTTCTAAATTTAGGGGAATTTAGAAAAAGAAATCCCCTTCCTGGGCTTCAATAGTGAGTGAGAAATAAATAAAATAACTCTGGCTATCGTAGGGATTGTACATGGCATGTCTCTCTTAACATGCCCAAACATTCTTAAGGGACATGTGCATCTAAAACTCAATTGACTCAGTAGGCAAAAATATCTTGCAACTTTCTCTTGCCATGCAGTTAGCTTCAGTACTTTGCTTACCATCAAGGTCATTTCTCCCTCTCTCTTCTCCAGTTAGTTCTGATGATCCTCGAATTCCAGCTCTTTGGCTCTGGGCATGAGAATAACAGAGGCTCAGCTATCAGTCTTTAACATTAATATTATCAAACAGGTGGTATCAAAGCATTTGCCCTTTTCAGCATGATTAAGAGCTGGGCTAACTAGGTCCATGTGGCCAAGTGCCTTCCATTCTCTTCTGAATCACTACCACCACTGAAATATAAATATCAGACCAATGGCAGGAAATCTACGACTGAAAGTAAAAGGCTGCTTCACGCATTATGTAGGGGAGCACAGGAAATCACCCTACTCTGAGTCAGGCCAATTGATCTATCCAACTCAGTACTGTATGCACTGACCGGCAGTGGCTTTCCAGGGTTTTAGGCAGGAGACATTCCGAGCCCTACCTGGAAATGCCAAAGATTGAATCAGTGACCATTCGCATACAAAGCAGTTGAGCTAAGGCCCTTCCCTAGGGTCAGTGCAATGCAGTGTTTGAAGTTGTTAATCAGCCCAGAAGCTTACTGATTAACTTTGGGCCAGTCTCCACCTCTCAGTCTAACTGTGGGATTGTTGTGAAGAGAAAATGAGATGGTCCTATATATCCTGAAAGATAAAAATGTAAAATAAATATGTACAAATGTATTGTCCACTGTTCTAGGGAGAGGTTTGTGTCATTGTCCCACCACATTGGGTGCTGACACAAGCTAGGGCCTTCTCTGTGGTGGCACCTGGAATTCAAATGCCTTTTTCCAAGAGGTGTGCATGGCACCAAAACTTATTAGAATTGCAGCTCCAGTATAGGAGCCACCTATTTTGCTCAGGCATGTATGCATGGCCATAGTCAGGGGGTCAGCTGCCCCCTCCTAAATCAAGTAAATAATAAAAAATCTTTACTAAAAGTAGAAATTGTAGAAAGATTTTCGACAGGTGTTTCTGAGCACTTGGGGTCAAAAGAAGGTAATTTAAAACAACTGTCGTTGAAACATTTCATTCCAAATCTGCTAGACAGAGCCAGACAGAGGATGATGACAGGTGAGTGTCCTGCCCCCCCCCCCAACTTAAATCCTAGCTAGGTTAAATATAGTTAATATTTAATGGTTATAATTGAATTTACTGCTGATTATCTCTTGTTGCTGTTGGCTGTTTTATTAGATGCTTATTTCTTTTACTATATTTTATTTTGGGTTGTTTTAATATCATTGTTACCCGCCCTGAGTATCCTATGAAGCGTTGGATATAAAGAAATGGTTACTGAGCAGTGAAACTGTTTTCCCCATGCTCAAAATGATACATCTGCACATCCTCAAGTTGTGACAAATTGTGCGCAGGTGGGAGTCTTTTTCTTCCAAGGCGATAATCTGGCACTTTTACCAATTTCCAGAGGATGAAGTGCCTAAAGGCCCATAAGGATTCATCACAGGAAAACATATTCTCCATTGCTAACAGTTCTTTAGCTCAACAGTAAATATATGTTTAAAACCAATAGTAGCTTTTGCGCTCATTTATTGTAAAACACTTCCACCTGCAAATGCCAATAATGTAAGAAGGAGCAGTACTCTATCTCTGTACTTTAATGGCGATATGCTATGCAAGGCGTAATGCAGCAATTTAGTTCAATAATGGGCATCTGCATGCATCAGGAAGAATATCCTCTGCCTCGAACAAGCGAATATTCTCCCCATCTCTGATATTTTCGCTACTAATGGCAAACAGTGAGTTCTTACTTACATGATCAGCAGTTCAGATTCATAGCGCATTAATTTATTCTTCTCCAATACCAGCTCAAACCATTCATGTAACAGCTGAGTTTCATCTTGTGTGCTTGAATCTGTTTAAGATATTAAAAAAATAAATTTGCAATATCTGGTTTGCCTCCCTGTGATAACACTGCCATGTCCCCCCAAAAATCACATTCTGCAGAGACTGATTAAAAAATAAAAAATAAAATGGATTACACAAGCACCAAACACTACAATGAAAAATTGCTAAACTGTCAGCTAAAATATGTACCGGTAACCAAAAAATGGTTAATGCAGTAGGGAGTGGACCCACAGACTGGGAAATCCCACCAAGGGTCAGGAGCAGTCTTGGAGCAGTTGATACAATAGCACTTCTGAAGCTCAGTGGGCATGCCCCTAAACCACTGCCCAGATGTTTGGAAGGCAAACAGAATAATGATAAATAAAATGAAAATGAAACAAGCTTAGGTACAGATCACCCTCAACCTGGTCTGTTTTCCAGTAAGAGTCCCCATTAGTCATAGGACTGAGATTATTTCTGATTCTTCTAATGCATGAATTGTTGCTGCCCTAATTGTGAGATCCTCAAAGCTTCATTTTGCTCATCAGCCTTTGGAGCACTTTGTTTCGCCCCGACACATGTTCTCTTCTTATTCAGTCCAGTAGCTAATGAATAAACTCCCACCAACAAAAGAGCCTTTCATTCCACACTCTCGCAATTATTAGAGGGGAGATGCATTAATGTCACGGAAGACTAGTGTTTGCAGGCCTGTCTCTAAATTCAGTTATTCAGAACCTTTTGCAGCTCGATAGTATTGCTTAACTGTGATGATTTTCTAATTACCGTAATAATGCCTATTAAATCGCCTGAACTCCATAAGCACAGCCCTGCTTAAATACAGCTTAACCTAATAAGGGTTGGTCATTCATTAAGCAATAATGCACATTATTTTTAAAAGAGTGAGTGAATGGCAATGTAACAGCTGGAACTGCCCATTTGACAACATAAATATAAATAAGCAACCCCACAAAATTAATAGGGTTCCTGAGTGGTTTGCAGAACCTATGAAAAAATTGTGCACGGGAGACTTACAGATGAGGAATAATCACAAACTGCCCAAAAACAGCTCCCTCTGTAGTTGTCTACCAATCAATATAAATAGGAGGGGGCCCAACCTTAATAAAAGGAATTAAATTACAACGGACCGGGAAAGGAAACGGGAGCTTCAGTTTCTCCAGACACACCAAGTAGGTGAGAGCATGACATTTCTGAAGCAAAGTAATTAATTGTCTACTATTGAGCTCCAGTGGACATTGAGATATTTAATGTTGATTTGAATGTGATGCTATCTGCATACAGTTACTCCATCCCTTACCACATGGCCCCTCTGTGTGGCAAGCAGTTTCTTTTCCCCCTGCCCCCCCACACTGGTCATGGCTGGTGTCCATTGGGGCTGGTAGGGCAGAAGGCAGGAAGCTCAGCAGTAGAGGAGCAAGACCCAGTGAAGGGCAGAGTTCACCCTCTTCCCTGCTGAGTACTACAAAGGCAATACTGAAATACAGGAGGATGAGGAGGACAGCCAGTGTGACTCAACTGGCTGTAAAATCCAGGGAAGTGGATCCAGGCTGAGGTTAGTGGGGTAGTGCCCCATTTGCCCTAGTGAACACACAGACACATGGCAATGACATTTGGTGGACCGGGAGTCTTCAGGTGCCATCTTGAATAAAATATTGGGGAGGGGGCAGGTAAGTCCCACCGTGCATAATCGATCACATGATGTGGTGCACTCACAGCATTTGAATGGCAATGCCCTGTCAAACATTTTATTGGGGAGTTTCCAAAGGGACCTCGGCCTCTAGGAGTTGGCTCCTATGTCAGGTGCCAATAGACCAGTGCTCTGTTTTTCTGTTGCCATTGTGTGCAAGGAGTGCTTGTTGCCATTGATTCTCAGGTGGGGAGAGCAGGGTGGTAGGGAATGTGGGGGGCTGGGCGGAATTGCTCCCTTAAGTGTTATTTTGAAGACTGCATTGAAATGAGAGAACACCAGCACAACATAAATGTTAACAATGGAACAAAGAGGGTCTGCCTGAACAATAACAAGACAACAAGCAAGAAGCAGTAGAAGAAGAAGGGGGGGGGGGATGAAGATTCTGTTTCCAGGATTAAATAAAACACTGTAACCAAAATCTGTGCTCTTATACATTTGTTATCATAGAAAATGCATGAGTTTTATACTAAAGGCTAACTCACAAAAGAAAATGTGAGCTGAGCAAACTGAAATCAAAGAAATTGTCTGAGGATCTCCCTCTTGTGGCCAGGCTGCTCTTGAATGTTAAACATTTCACCTCACTGCAGCCTGAAAATTCAACTCTGTGATCAGGGTCAGCTTGCAGTCACATGCATCAGACTATAGCTTCCAGGGAAATGTTTTAACAACAGTTTCCTCAACCCCAGCTCCATACTTTGCCCATCAGATCTATACCAGAAGTTGCAAACTGAATAGAAAGCTAAATTCCATGAAATTTTCAAAACCAGATGTACAATCACCAGGAAAGCTAGCATATTCTTCGGATAGCCTCAGATTTACTGCTCTGTTTACCTGATTCTCCTCGTAGTTCCCTCTCGAGCTGAACACCATACACCTCCAGAGCTCGCTGCTTCTCCTCCACTTCTTCCAGTAGTCGCTGGATAGCCTGGACAGATTCATACATATGTTTCAAACAACAAATTTGCCAAAGGAGTACTTAGGAATATATGAAGCTACCATATCGGTCTGTCTGAGTCAGTGTTTTCTACTCTGATTGGGCATATGAAAGTCACAGGCAGGGACTGACTGTCCCATCCAAGAAATGGTAAACTGGAAGTATTGGGGGCTTTGCTTTGGAGCTTCAGCATTATTATTTATTAAATTTGTATACTGCCCTTCATCTGGTGATCACAGGGTAGTTCACAACATACAGTATCCAACACATGTCGGTCACTGAGCTCTAGGCATCACTGCCATTTCCCCAACATCATCTTAATCACCTAACAAATATCCCCTTTAAATACAGGCAAGTGAATTTATCTGAATGGCTCTGGCATATGAAAACAAACAAACAAAATAATATTTGTTTGCTTGTTTATGCCCTGCCCATCTGATGCCAGGGAGAAAAAGGAATGGCAGGAAAGGATTTGGGATCTTATAAATACACCTGCATTGTCCCAGACTGGCAGTATTACCAGATTCCACCCTGCGTAAGTGTTTTGGGGGCACTATATATGTAGTGGTAAACTTCTACTCAATCTGGGAAATACAACATGCTCATTCGCCACACCAGCTCAAGAGAGACAGGGGCTGCATATTAGAAAAATCACAGTTTCCAATAGTTAAAAGAATATGTGGCTGTAACCACCATGAGTTATACGGGTGAAAACAAAGAACATCGATGACTATATGGAGGCACATAAAGGGGAATGGGAGCCAGAGAGGACTGTGGGCTGTGTATCCGCCTCAGGCAATGCTATTTTGGTTTCTCCCACAAGTTCTTAAATTTACCAACCAGCCACCACGAAATGCATTTGGTTTGGCTGCCAGTTTTATGCAGTGCTTCTTTTTTGTAAAATAAAAATGAGGTGCCAGTACTCATATGTTGATAAAAATGCCACAGGTGCCAAAACAAAATGAGTGCAATGGGCAGTAAATACACTATACCAGTGAGTACCATCACAAAAAATGGTTCTATCAAAAGGAACTCCTAATGACCTGTGCTTTATGGAGCCTCTTTAGTTCCTCTTGTTTAACCAGTTGCTTTGTTTCCTTTTCCAACTTTCTGTTTCTTCTCAGAGTTCTTTTTGTCTACAAAAAAGAGAGAGGTAATCAATACTTTGTACTTAGCCACAGCTTTTCATAGACTTTTCTTTTAATGTGGATGTTAAGTAGTTTTTGACTGTGTTGGCCAGGCACATTCTGAGCCATTTGTCCTCATCAATAGGGACCTTACTGCAATCTTAGCTAGGCATTAGCATTTTCTGTCAATAATGTTCCATCAATGAAGATGAAACTGCACATCTGTAAGACCAAGACAAATTATCTTGGTGACTAAAAAGTAACTCTAGGGAGTGCAAAGTTGCCACTCAAATCTTGACCTACTTGCTATATCTGCAAAATGCTAATAAGTCAGTCCATTGTGGAAGAAGAGGAGCATATATTTTGATGAGAAAAGCAGCCAGGATTCAGATGACAGTTTGGCCTACTAGGTTTATGAGATGATAGTTTGCCATGCATGGAGACGCTCACCAAGAACGAGATGTAGATAGAGCAATACCTATTTTGAAAGTGGGATAATTGTGGGGAAAACCATGTGAAACAGTAGATAGAGCATGAAGAGCTTTCAAACTGAAGGTCAAAGACTATTTGCAATTTAATAACCAGACTGCTTATAACTTTATAGAGTTTTCCTAAACACACAGAGGCATGATTGTGCCAAACATGTTTCTTTTCATGTATCTATCCCTTTACATATTGTTGCACACTATCTCTATATCTGAGTGTTGTGAGATTCCAGGGGTCCAGGCACTTACTCAGGGTTTGTGTGTCCTTCAGGAATTAGGCACAGCAGAGACTGTGGTGTCTTTATGATATATGGTTTTATATACAACCCACATCTAGATGGAGGGATTGCAGAACATTCACATCCTGTGAGCGTCTGGCTTCTCCCTTAAGGATAGCATTGGATTCAAAGGACAGCAATAAGCCATCTTCTGTGTCTCTTAGTTCTAACCCGTTATCCTCAGCTCATATGGAGTTCTGCCTCTCTTTCTCCTTCTTGCTGCTAATTGACTCCAAGGACCTCCCCAAAACCTACATCATTCAAAGCTGAAACCATAAACCTAGCCCAGGCATAGGCAAACTCAGCCCTCCAGATGTTTTGAGACTACAAGTCCCATTATCTCTGTCCACTGGTCCTGTTAGCTAGGGATGATGGGAGTTGTAGTCCCCAAAACATCTAGAGGGCCGAGTTTGCCTATGCCTGACCTAGCCTTTGTATCTGCCCATTAGCACCCAGCAAAGAAGCACGCAGACTGGCAGTCTTGCCCTCTGATGGTTTCCTTGATAGGCCATGACTGGCCTTTGTCCCCGGCTAATAGCCTATCCAGCTAGCTCTGTGAGCTGGCTTGGCTCATTAGCATATCTAAATTTGGCAATGTTTAATCAACACTTGATTAATTCTAACTTCTACTAAATCCAGGAATTATGGGGAGAATCTGGCCCTCAGGAATTTAGGGGAATCTGGCCTCCCACAAGCCCATAACAATATATAAAGCAAAGTTCACTCTCCTGGCTGCTTCTCCCCTTCAGGGTTCCAAAATTGTCTCTTGGCATTTGTTAAGTGTAAGGCGAGCCTGCTGGGGATCAGGCCATTGGCCTATCCAGTCCAGCATCCTGTTCCCACAGTTGCCGACCAGATGCCTGTGGGAAGCCTGCAAGCTGGACATGAGTGCACACTGCCCACCTGCAGCTCCCAGCATATGCCACTGACAGTGGAGGTAGAGCACAGCCGTTACACACATATTTGTGTAGGAGATGCTTGGAAATGGAGTGGAAAAGGTGGGAGACAAACCAGCTGGTAAAAGATTGCCGTAGATAGAACACCACTGCAAATATCAGCAAGAACAAAAAGTGCATGCCTGGCTCCAAACTCAGCCCAGTTAGCATCACCAGCAAAGAACTTGTTCTCAAAGGCACTGTTCTCCAAGGGCACAGTTGAAACCCTGTGCCGTCAGGGCCTATCTTGAATCTTGGCAGAAATGCATCCTTTTATACTTCTTGCACTAGTATCAGTTACAGTACGTGTAGCAAACTCATCACTTTGGCATCATTTTCATTTATTTTCTAGTAAAATATATCCAAAAAAGAAAAATACAACAGTATCTACAAAATCACACAGAAGCAATCCTCTTTACATCACTTGATTTATACTACTTTTTGACTTGATTATAACCTCAATTCCAGCTGGGGGACCATGCATTTTTATCTGGCTTAATTATTTTCCAGCCTACAGCAATAAGGAAGATAACTGGTTTTAACTCTTCCAATCTACGTTTGGTTAATTTTATTCTGCTTGTTACTCCAATAAACATGTCATTGCCACATGGACCAATATACACGTTAAAGCCATATTACTGAAACTATTAGTTTATTAAGTTTGTAACAGCTTGGGACCAGTTTGCTTGAAGGATTGCCTTGCCTCATACGTACCTCCTCAATCAATGACAATCTGCAAAATATTCGCGTTTGCAAGTGCCACGTAATGTTCATTTCTCATTTACAAGAAACTAGTTTTTTAGTGTGGCAGCAACCATGCTCTGAACTCCTGGCTATATTATCACCAGACAGGCACCCTCACTGTACTGTTTTAGATGCCCACTGAAAACTTACTTCATTTCGGCAAGCCTACCCAGACAAGCAATGTGGTTTGGTGGGATTCAACTAAAGAGATCTTTCAGTAGAAGCCTTGCACAAAGACTTCCCACTTGCACAGTGGGGGTTTCTCTCCTCTCCTGCCCCGTGCACTCCTAAAATTGGCTCAGGTGGGGCTGGGGGGGGGTCAGGAGAACCCCCAGAACAGCACAAGAAGGGAAGAGGGGGGAATTGTTCCATCTGCCAAGTTGAAATGTTTGCGCAGACAAAAGCATTGAAAGAGGGGAGCAGTGAAATCCACTCACTCTGCGTAATTGGTTTCTAATTTTATCTGTATATTTAAGTAAGTATTTTACATTTATTTACACTATGTTATGTAAAACACACACACACATATACATACATACATACGTATATGTATATGTATATGTATATGTATATGTATATGTATATGTATATGTATATGTATATGTATATGTATATGTATATATATTTGAGGCAGCATGCCTTTGAGTACCGGTTTGCAGGGAACCAGAATTGGGAAAAGCATTGTTGCTCTCATATTCCACTTGTGGGCTCAGAGGCATTCAGCTGGCTGTTGTGGGAAACACATCCCTAGACTAGATAGGCCTTCCGCCTGACCCAGAAGTGCTTTTTATTATGTTCTTTTGATGATGGTGTTGTTGTTATTACATATGTTAAGTATAATTATTTAATTGGCACAGAAATGGAAAATGCCTAAATGTGTATTGCTAACTCTGGGGAAATTTCACTGCACTCTGTGGAAGTAAAAAAGGCAAAGGACCCCTGACAGTTAAGTCCAGTCGCGAACGACTCTGGGGTTGCGGCGCTCATCTCGCTTTATTGGCCGAGGGAGCCGATGATTGTCCGCAGACAGTTTTTCCGGGTCATGTGGCTAGCATGACTAAACCGCTTCTGGCAAAACCAGAGCAGTGCACGGAAACACCGTTTACCTTCCCACCGGAGTGGTACCTATTTATCTGCTTGCACTTTGATGTGCATTCGAACTGCTAGGCTGGCAGGAGCTGGAACCAAGCAATGGGAGCTCACCCCGTCATGGGGATTCAAACCGCCGACCTTCTAATCGGTAAGCCCTAGGCTCAGTGGTTTAGACCACAGCGCCACCTGCTATGGAAGTAGGGGCGTGTAAATGGAGAGCCAGTGTGGTGTAGTGGTTAAGAGCAGTAGTCTCGTAATCTGGGGAACCGGGTTCGCTTCCCCGCTCCTCCACATGCAGCTGCTGGGTGACCTTGGGCTAGTCACACTTCTTTGAAGTCTCGCAGCCCCACTCACCTCACAGAGTGTTTGTTGTGGGGGAGGAAGGGAAAGGAGAATGTTAGCCGCTTTGAGACTCCTTAAAGGGAGTGAAAGGTGGGATATCAAATCCAAACTCTTCTTCTTCTTCTTCTAAATGAAGCTCTCCAGGAGCACATGGCCTCAGGCTATAATGGAGGCTGTAATGGAATCCTGGGTAAAGTTATTTTTAAGATACTGAGCCTGTGCTGGACAACACAAGATATTATATAGAATTATTTGGATGTATCTTTGCTGTTTTTGTTCTGTTTTGGAAGAAGTTCTGCAGGTAAAGTTTTGAATAATATCTAATGGGTCTGGACAATGTTTCATTCCAAAAAGAGTCAGTTTTTATGCATCCAGTCACTTCAAACTCTGCAGTATTAATATTTGCAATAATATATTTATTTATGCCCCACCTTTCCCCCTAATGGCACATGAGGCAGCTTACTGATAAAAACAAGAACCACTAAAAACATCTGAAAAAATCAACACCACAAAGAAGTTGGCAACCCAGCAGTGTCATTGGCGGAGGCTGGAAGTCTTATTTTGGCATTAAGTGGTTTGTAAATTAATAAATAATAAGAACAACAATTGCTGCTGTGATTTCTTCACTGTGGCTGCCAGCACTTGTTCATTTATTACATTGTCCTTCCAGACTGTCTCTCCCTCCCTTTGTCATTTTAGCTAGCTGTGATTATTCCCTGGGGACCCCATTGTCTGAAGTGGGGCTCCAGGCAAATACCTGACCTCTTGTGCCAGTTCTGTGGATGAGAGGAACTATTGTAATGCCCTTTGGTTCTTGACACTCAGTAGTAAATCACAGAGTTCATTTTATGCTTCCAATATGGGGAGGGAAGCATTGAAAACGTTACCTTGCGTGGCAGTGAGGACCTGCCTTCTAATTCGCTGTCAGTGGATGAAGAGCAATAGTCAACGACTTGTTTTCTGGCAGGTAAATGTTCAGAACCTGAAAGAGGAACAGAAAGCTCAGTGGCGCAGGCAGTATTCTCAACCTGGGCTTTAAGTGGATTTCCCCCCATAGCTTCTGAGACTGCACCTGCTTGCGGCTTTGCAAGGCTATACCTAGCAGCAATTTGGAACACTGGCTAATTACATTAATTAAGCTTTTGGCAACTGTTCAAGGCCTTCACTGCTTGGCAAGTCCTTGGCCACAGCTACCCTTGCAAACATATCAAGTTTTATGTACGAATCAGTTAACTCCTACTTCCATTGTACGACGGCTCAGGCTTCCATTCAAAAAATCAGATCTGTTATTAAAATGCATATCTGAAGTTAGCCGTGTTATCTAAATGATTGTCTAAGGCTCACCATGCGGGCTAATTGAATGCACCAAGTCTGAGCCAGCTCTTAAACAAATTACCCTTATGTGGTTTGTAGCATCTGGCACCCATTTTTACTCTGTGACATCTGCTCAGTGTAAAAGAGCTGGCGTCAGAATGTCTGGTCATATAAAAAAAGTCACAAATATAATCAGAAGCAAATGGGCTTCACCGAGGAGGTTTTATCACACGGCCTCATGCAACATAAATATTTCATTAATTAGGCCTAAACAAATGTCACATATATATTTTCTCTCCCTCGCTCAAGATTATCACACTGTGTGTGGAACAGTAAATGCTGTACATAATGAATACACAGACCACAATGATGCATTCTTCCACAGATTTCACTCAAACTGAAAGTTCAGGCTGAGACCTGTGTTCAGAGATTCAAATTGCTTTCAATTTTGGGCCACAAAATTATATTTTCTCTCTTTTCATCAGCATAGTGTTTTAACAGGCCTGTAAATTTCCACATGATTTTTTTTTTAATGGCTAATTCATTTCTTCCTCCTCTCTAAGAAAACAGAAAAGGTACAGGGAACATCTGGTGATACACTTAACTTGCTGCAGGATTAATGATTAACACCTGGATTAGACTCTGGTCAGACAGTGAGTGGCAAGCATATGCATCCTAAAATGACTGAGGGCTTCTTGGCACAAGCAGGATAACTGAAGGATGTAACTAAGGAAGTGTGAGGCTTAGTGGTAGAGCATCTGCACTGCATGGCAGAAGGTCTTGGGTTTGATTCCTGGCATCTCCAGGTAGGGCTGGGAGAGACTCCTGTCTGTAACCCTAGAAAGCCACTGTCTGTCAGTGTAGGGAATACTGAGTTACATGGACAAGTGATCTGACCCAATTTTGAATAAACATTCACAAACTTTTTATTGACAATAATTAGTTAAACAAATTAAGGATTTATACATTTTTGTAACATGCAGAGAACAGTATTCACAAATAAACCAAAGACTAGAACTGAGGGAAGTTGTGGGGGGGGGGTGTTGTGGGGGAGGGTGGGGGGAGGGAGGAAAATGGGGGGGGAATTAAGGATGACATGCTTTGTTTAAATCTATACACACACACACACACACACACACACACACACACACACACACACACACACACAGTGATCCTCCCCAATATGGCTATGTATGTTCCTATTTACTATAATCCATTGCATGAATGCAACATTTGTTAGGAAGGACAATGTGGTTGGTAGAGAAGGTTATAGATTTTGGGGATAACTAGAACTAAAATGAGTCTATCCCCTGCTGCCCCAAGGGCCGAAACATTTCTTTTCAAGTGTCCTTTGACACAGACAGGTTACTTACTAGATGATGATTGCAAGGTTACAGTGGTACCTCAGGTTAAGTACTTAATTCGCTCTGGAGGTCCGTTCTTAACCTGAAACTGTTCTTAACCTGAAGCACCACTTTAGCTAATGGGGCTTCCTGCTGCCTCTGCACTGCCGGAGCACGATTTCTGTTCTCATCCTGAAGCAAAGTTCTTAACCTGAAGCACTATTTCTGGGTTAGCAGAGTCTGTAACCTGATGCGTATGTAACCTGCAGCGTATGTAACCTGAGGTACCACTGTACTTGTGTTTTGCAAGAGTGGGCACATACCCATGGCTCACTGTGCCTTTTCACCTTCCTGGCTACATTTTACACCAAAAGGAGTTTAAAAACTAAGTGCTGGAGTAGGCAAGGAGCTGCAGGAAGAAAACATTAATCGAGAAGCCATGTTGCTCACCGATCAGAAAAGATGTAAAGAGGGGGAAGGCTCTTTTGTTAAAGGACCTAGAACACTCCTGTTTGGAAGGATGACACACTGCAACTCCCAGTCCATGATGGGCAAATTTAGGGCTGTGTGAGTGGTATGCCCACACCGGGCACTGAGCTGAGGGGGCACTGTCTCAAAGCCCAGTAAGCAAGGCGTTGGGCCTTGGGAAGGAGATGTGAGGGCTCTGGGACCCTGCCAGAGCCTTGTGCCTCCTTCCCAAAGCCAGACACCTCCTTACCCTTTTTTTGGGAAGGCAGCATGGGGGGGGGGTTGGCCTTTGTGCAAAGCCCACCATTGTCCATAAGCAGTCTCAGGCAAATGGTGGGCAGTTGGGCAAAAGGAAAATGGCACCAAGGGTCTTATTGTTTCTCAATAAAACCTGATGTAACCTTTAAGGTGTTGGAGCCCCTGCAGGACTCTTCATAACATGGGTCCATGATGTAGCCACAGCGCTGTTATGTGCTGAAGTGGTACCCACATCCTAAAAGTAACTTTGGCAGGATCCCTTCAGTATTCCAACTATACCTTGAGAATCAGAGGAATCTCTTTCCACCTCCCTCACAGATGTGGGCTTAAACAACCCAGCACACTCCCGGCTCAGTGAGCCTATGAGTTTACATTCTGGGATTGGCTAGGCATGTGAAGTTATGTGTGCCAAGACGCACTCATAGCGCTCGTGAATTTGAGTTATGGGCTGAATATCCAAGGCTATTCCATTCCTTTGCCATCTTTGGAATCAAGGGAAAACAACGAACTGAAACAACCCCTTGAAGATGCTCTGCTGATCCAGGACAGCTACAAATCCCCCGTGTCCCCAGGGTGGTGGAGCTAGACCAGATGATGGAAAGCCAAGTGTGCAGCTGAAGGCGGTGACTCAATTCCCATTGGATGGCCTTGGAGGCCAGCTGGCTCTATTAAGCCAGCATTGCACTACTGGAATTATGAGCAAGTGAACAATGAGGGCAAAGACATGTTGTTAACGGGAGCATCCCCTTGTTAACAACTGCAGCAAAATAGGCTTGACAAATGGAGTGTGTGTTATATAAAAAACGGTTGCATTCACGTATCATTACCCTGCTTAATTATCAGCTTCTTTTACTCTGAAAAGCACTGAATTTGATGGGCCTACATGGGCATTTCTCCAAACACCCTTGTGCTCAAAGCTGCTGAAGCATATTTAAAGAAATAAGCTATAATCCTCAAGATACCCTGATATGCCTTTGGAACAGAATCAAGATCCCCTTTTCCCTCTCTAGAAGTGGAGATCTCCAGAACCTTCTCCCTCCCTCCCTTCCCTTTCATATATCCAATAATTAAAATGCTTTACAAGGATAGGAAGCATGGGCATAGCCGGGGGGGCAGGGAGGGGCAGCTCCCCCCCATCAAGAAAAATAAATAGCTAACTAAGGTTCTGCACCCCCAACAAAAGACTAACAAAAATCCTTGCTACACCCATGATAGGAAGTGTTTTGTAGGACCATAGCACCTCCTGATGTACTAGGATTCATATTCTAGAGACCACGCTTAAGCATGAAGAGTAAAACAGCCAACTGCAGCAGTATATTCCATTATACTTTGTGTTCTCCAAGATGTTTTGGACAGCACTTACAGTATTGACCCCAGCCAGTGCTGGCTGGCACTGATCTGGGCACCAGATTGGCAAAGACCAGTGCTATTTTTCTAGAAAAAGAGGTGCTGGAACTCACAATGAGCACCTCTCTTGTTCTCTTAGAATAACAATGGCGCCCACCTGAGAGGTGGCAGAACTTAGTTTTGACCAGTTCTGGCTGGGGGTGGGGGGAGCCCTGGTAAAGACTGTACAATTTCCACTAGAGAAAAGACAAAGCAGTAGAGAGTAGCATCCTAATATTCCTATCAATTATTATTTATATTATATATAGTGATCATCTGCTAGTTTTACTGTAGTTGTCTGCAAACTACAGATATTCGAAGGACTGTAATTAGCAACTTTATTTGCTCATCTTGTGACTGTTTTGTACTGTTAAGTTGTTAAGAGTGTGAGTGTTTATTGATGGAGTTTTATTTTATTTATTTCATTTCAAAATAAAACTATATGATATAAAAAGGCCACCTGCTCCCTGCCTCTCCCCTCCCCTTCTCCTCCTCCTTTTAAAAAAGTGGCATTGAATGTATCTGGTAGAAGCACACATACTATAGCAGAAGACCAGATCACACTACAGTTGCCATGGGGATGTCATTGACTCTGAGCCGTAATATATATGAACTACTTAACTGCATGGGCCCCTGCCATGTGTCAAGAGTCTTCACCTTTCCACCAGCAACAAGGAGCGGGGGCATGGAGATAGCAGAAATGCATGCATTTGTTCTATATATCGCAAACAGCTGGAAAATCATTGTCAAAGGCATTGCCATGGCAACTGGGATTTGTTTTCTTCTGGACCATATTGCTCTTATAGGTTACATTTTAAAAACGAAACACTTCCCATCCTACAATGTGAAACATTTCCAGGATGGTATACAACAAGGTAGTAAGGGAAAAGCTAAACATAAGAAGGCTAAAACCCAGCACCCTTGATCTGCCATGCTGGGAGGGTTGCAGGGGGCAGAGGTTTCATTTTCCCAAGCCCAAAACCACTCAGCCAGGCTCTGCCTACAGAGCAATGCTGGTGTCACTTCTCTGCCACAAAACTCCCAGTTCCACCTGCCAAAGGTCCTGGTGGGCAGGGGGACCTATTGGCATTAGCCCACAGAAAATCCCAAGATGGGATTTTACACTATTTTATGCAAATTGTTTAAAGATTTAATCTTGCATTAAAGCACTATACATACTTTGTTTAAAAAAACAACTGGAAATAAAAATCTTAAAGGAGGGAGTTTGCTTACCCAAGTATTCTCCTTTGGAAGAACTATTTAGTACTTCATCAACATCAAAGATGGTACAAGGTGACACAGGGCTTTTAACTTTGACATCTCCTTTATTCCCAAAGCTGCTGAATAGGTTCCAGACATTGTTCCTCTGTTCAGGACCATCCAAAACAGCATCAGCGTTTTTGTTCCTGTGCCTTAGAGATGAATAGCGGGTGTTCTTTTGATTGTGAGCACACCACTCATCCCTGGCAGACTTCCAGAGGTTCTCTTTAAGGGTAAACCTTTCTAGAAGTGTTGGCACATCATCAGCATTGGTAGAAGAGGAATGTTCGGGTTTATGAAGACTCTGGGAAGGGCTGCTATGCACACTGTAAACAGGAAAAGACGTGCCTTTGTCAACACATGAATATTCCTCTCTCGGACTGCTGGAAAAATGAGACCCATTTGAACTCCTTGTTCCAAGTCTTTTTTCTGCATCATCCAACACACTGAGCTCCTGTGTTTGTATGTTATAGTCTCCATGATTCTTGCTGCATCTGAGACTAGCAGAGCGAACCAGGGCCTGTGGGAAATTGAAAAATGTGCTTTCCAAAGGAAATTTGGCAGGTGTGTCCTGGGCCTTTTTCAAACCTGCTGGAGGAGAAGTAAGAGGTTCTATGATGGATTTCTTTATAGCTTTGGCAATTAGCCTCAGTGGCGATTTTGGCTGGGTGGCAGTGTGTTCTTTGGGACAGTCACCAACATTCTTTGAAAGTGTCTGTCCAGGAGACAAAACCGGAGAATGGTTATCTGAGAACTTCTGAGATTGACCACAACTGGATTGTTTCGGTATGTTCTCATATCTGTTAAAATAAGCATTCTTCTGGTCTGGAATTCCTTGGCAGTCATGTTCCGTTCTTGTAATATCTAGCTCAGCATCATCCAGAGCAGGTCTTCTGGGCTTCTGCTCCATTGAAAGTGTCAACCTCCTCATTATCTTGTTTTTAGCTTTGTTCAAATGCTTGTCATGCTGTTCTTTGGCATTCTTATCCCCGTCATCAGGGTCTGCAGAGGACAACCCTGAATTCTTTGTATACAGCTGAGAGATCAGTGGCTCACTATTCATCACCCAGTTTCCTAAATGTGCATCTTCAGTTCTGTAATCCTTGCCTTCAAGCTGAGGGTAACTGAGAGGTGAAGTCAGATCAACGTGACAAGTGGATTTGTTATGTGCCAATGGAAAGCTATCAGGGCAGTTGTGGAGTGAATAGTGAGGAACATAGGATGCAATTTCACTGGATTTATCTCTGGCTTTTCCTTTCCTTTGAAATGCTGGGCTGCGTAGCTTGAAATGTCCTCTTGTAATTTCTGGACTCTTGTCAGGAGATGTCAGCTGTATGGAATGCATAAAATGATTATTTTTAGAGGAAAATGCAGCCAGGTCACCCTTGCTTCTATTTAGAGAGTGTTTTCAAACAATTACATGAAAAAATACACTCCCCCATAAAAATGCCAGAAAGCCTCACAAAAACATTCCAATAAAATGGAAAAGGAATACACCATAACTGCAGGGTCTTGCTTTTATCCAAATATCCCTGGGAGACAGTCAAGATATTTAGATATTCAGATGTCTGTAGGGGTTCACTGCAATATATATATAGACCCAGCAGACAAACAGTTAGTGTAGGTTAAAAAAAGTTTTCCATTTTTAAAAAACAACAAGAAGATGGTGCCGTTGGACAGACATACCTTGGAAGTCTGACTGAACTCATTCCGGAAGTCCGTTTAACTTCAAAAACATTCGGAAACCAAAGAACAGCTTCTGATTGGCTGCAGGAAGCTCCTTCAGCCAATCAGAAGCCATGGAATCCTCGCTGGACATTTGGCTTCCAAAACTAGTTTGCAAACCAGAACACTCACTTCCGGGTTTGCAGTGTTCGGGAGCCAAAACGTTCGAGAACTAAGCTGTTCGAAAACCAAGGTACGACTGTATTGCACTATGCTTGTGTAACTACTATTCACCACTAGGAGGCAAGTTCCGTCTGATCTGGACAGTGACCCTCCCATCCATGGTTGCACTAACCCACTGAAGAAAGCATAAGCTACAAATAATTTATAATCTAAACATCTTGTTTATTTGTTTGCAAACCACACTTCATCCATACATCTCATTGTAAAAATACAACAAAAAACAAAAAACGCTATACATACGTAACTATACATATTTACAGCAATACCCTGTAGTATTTATACTGTAGTATTATATTGCACTTCTTCAACAAAGCATACTGTTAAAAATGTGTTGCTTCATACCTCTGTCTGAAAGACCTCATCCTTAAAGTCACTTTGAACACAGGCAGAGGTATCCTTTGAAGACGACCCATTTTTCTTGTTGTACAGTAGAGGAAAATCTACAAAGGGAAAAGTGGACCCATAAAAGTGAGTTCACTGGAATAGATCCATGGAGTCCATGCTACTGAAACTACCCTTCCACATTACAGGTACCCAGTGCTTCCCCCGCCCTAAAAAAAATGTTTAGGAGTACTCTCATTTTCCCACTCATATTGAAATACTGCCCCTCAATGAGACCAAACTTAGATCCACAAAATGTTTAGGGGTATGCATACCCCTGCGCGCCCCCCCGAAAAAAGCACTGCAGGTACCCAACTGGCAAGCAATGCCGCCCATATAGACCATGTGGGACCTTGAAGGTCGCAATCCAGCTCCCTGCCACAGTATAGCATTGTGTTTTGTTTTGTTTTTTAAAAATCATTTTAATCAATTAGGTGGCACAGAAAAACAGCAGCAGCAGCAACAACAACAACAATAACAGTGACATAGCAAAATGATGATGATGATATTCTCCTGTATCCACCATTCCGTTCTGCTCCCCAGCCAGGCTACAAGCCATGATGGCTATAATGGTGTTTTGCAACTTTGACCTGTTGCAGGACCTTAGCAGAGCATACGCAGAGTTCCAGAAAGCAATCAGTTGCAGGCAGGATGGACGAAGCAGGAACAAGACGCTGCTACCAGTAACTTGGTTACTTAGAGGTGTTTATTATTTACAGCAGACTCTACAAGTTACTATATACAAGAACAGATACGGATCTTAACTAGCTCTCTCTTAACAAACTCCAAACGACTCTCAGAACTCAGAACACCACACTGACCAACAAAACTATCCAGTCAGTAAGGCCATAAGTCATCATGCCTGCGTGAGACCTCAACCAATGGGAGAGCTGTATCCAAGGTCTCATATCTCCAGGCAGAATAACTCCTCTCTGCTCAGTCATCTTGGCTTTTGGCCAATGCTTAATTGAGTCTGTGTGAAGCTGCACAGAATGGAATGTAGTCAAAAATCCCAACAGGCTATGCTCTGCCTCCACAATTAGAGGCAGCAATGCATCTGAATACCAGTTGTTGGAAACCAGGGGGATGGAGAAGGCTCTTGGGCTCATCTTCTGCTTGCTGGTTTCCTCCAGGCATCTGGCTGGCCACTGTGAAAAGGGGATGCTGGACGAGATGGGCCATTGGCCTGATCAAGAAGGCTCTTCTTACGTTCTTATGTTTGGAGTGCTATGCCCAATAGCAAACATGTTTTTAAATGCCCAGTTAATTGAAGAAAAAAATTGCCCTGGGCCTAAAAAATAGGAAAGGTGACTGAGTGAACAGTGCTGTAGATATGGGGGGGACTAGCTGGGGTTTTTTTGCCCTTGGTGAAGCCTCCAGAGAGGCACCATTGAGGCTCCCAGACATGTGTATGGGGGGTGCCAAAAGGAGTCTTTGACCCAGGTGAAATAAAGCTTCGTTTTGCACCTGCAGGGAAAGGGGCTTTCCATAGCTGCATTGCCACTACTTGTTGCAACAATCCTCAAGTCTGCAGGGGGTGGTTTCTAGAGAGAGGCATCAGCTTGATGACCTCAGCATGCATGCAGGTTGGTGGGTATGGGAGGAGGTGTCTACACATTGCTCCAGTCATATATTGGCATCCCTATTTTATTTAGAGATGTGCAATCAATCCCCTTTTCAGTTTTCATCAGTTCCCAAAGTGTAAAGGAGCCATAAAATAGGCAGTTAAACTAAACATGAAAGAGTTAAAATCAACAATACAGCCTGTGCCACTGAGTGAAAAAAGAAATCTAATTATTCTGGTGCAATTAATATTATAGAAAACTACCCACACTCAGAGAAGCTTGTAGGATGCTGTTTCTATGTAACTGCTTTAGGGCTTTAAAAACAACACCACCAAATTGGATGTTCAATACTATCGAGTTCTACCATGGCTTTGCAAATTGGCTGCCACATTCAGATTCCCTGACTGCAGTCTTCTGGCCCTGTCAGGTTCTCCTCTCACCCCTGCAACAGAAAGTCTCGCTGGCTAACAATATTGCCATATAAACCATCGCCAGCTTGCCATCGAGTAATTTCCTAGCCCTACCTTAAGAATTGCGTGGCAGAGTTTCCGCTGTTCCATCATTTCCCCACCAAATGGCAACTTTTCCACAATGGAATTCAAGCCCCCCCCCCCCGCCCCATCCCTTCATTGACTGAATGGCTGAGCTCTGCTCCTGGTGGTGCCAATTAAGCACAGCAGGAGACAAGAGCAGCAGCTGTCAAAGATCTTTTATTTCAGACGCAATGGAGGAAATGTTTTTGTTCTCTGCAACGTAGGAGACAATGTTTATTCCAATATGGATTCTTGGATCACATAACTTAATATCGAATGTGTATTTCTCTCTCTCTCTCTCTCAACAAAATAGTAAATGCAGGAAATATTTGCACAGCTTTGGATAAATCAACACATTTATTAATATAAGTGTTAGTACAGTTCATTGTCCTAGAAGGCAAGTAAAATGACTCCAGCTGATGCCTGCAAATTTAAAACAAGCAAGGGATGTCCTGGATAATAATAAATAATAAGAATAATTTTATTATTTATACCCCAGCCACTCTGGGAGGCCTACAGTGCATATAAAAACATAGCAAAATGTCAAACATTTAAAACTTCCCAAAACAGGACAGCTTTCAGATGTTTTCTAAAAGTTGTGTAATTCTTTATCTCTGGATTTTATTGACTATAGTTTATTTATTATTTTATTTCATAAAATGTGTAAGTCACTTGATTTAAAAAAAAACAAAAACCTCCAAGCAGTTTGCAAAAAATATAAAACAATAAAATTATCAATAAGAAAAATGATCAACAATGATCTGATACTTTCAAAAAGTTGAAATAACAATAGACTAATAACAGATTGAAGCCTGCATCAACTTGCTAAACATCTGGGTAAAAGGTAAAGGTAAAGGGACCCCTGACCATTAGGTCCAGTCGTGGCCGACTCTGGGGTTGGGGCGCTCATCTCGCTTTATTGGCCGAGGGAGCCGGCATACAGCTTCCGGGTCATGTGGCCAGCATGACTAAACCGCTTCTGGCGAACCAGAGCAGCGCACGGAAATGCCATTTACCTTCCCGCCGGAGCGGTACCTATTTATCTACTTGCACTTTGACGTGCTTTTGAACTGCTAGGTGGGAGGAGCAGGGACCGAGCAACAGGAGCTCACCCCGTCGCGGGTATTCGAACATTTGGGTAGGCTTGTCTAAATAACAATGTTTAGGAGAGCAAGGTGGCAGACAGTTTTCTCCACTGAGCTGTAGTTGTTCAATAGGTCAGGGCTAGGTAGGGCTTCTTGAGGATAAGCACACCAACACCTCCTTCAGAGTTCCCACCCCTTCCTGCAAAGAAGCATTAGCTACCCCTTCTATCTGCTTGACCAATTCCCTTCAGCTAACTTTCATAGGCAAGGATATCCAGAGAGCAGGACTCTCCTAGTGTTTCGTTCACCTCAGCATCAGCAACTGAAACTAAACCAATACCATTGGAACAGACAGTGTTCTCGACCCTTTCATGCATACTCTAACCCCAGTGATGCTATCCCAGTGATTGCCAGCAGTTTTCTTGTAATGTGCTTCTTCCCCACATTTCTTAGTATCACCTTCAGATCCTAGGATTCAAGGAATGGAGGTAAGAGCAGCTTTGTTGATTCAGACCAAAGAGCCACCATAGTCCAATGTCTGGCTTACAACAGTAGCCAACTACATGCTTCTTGGAAAGCCAACTGGCTGGGCTTGAAAGGAGCCTTGTAGCCACAGGTTCCGTAGCCAGCATCACCATACTTTATATTTAGTTTTACTTTGCAAGCTACAAGGCTGCATGAAGGCAACATCCTCTCCCTCTGCTTGCTCTATAGCAGCTGCTATTCAGAATAGCACCTCTGAACCTTGAGGATTAGTTAGCTAAGTAAGAGTGGTCTTTCATAATTATGTCTAAGCTCAGGTTGAAGCTGTGAAGCCAGATGTGGGCAGGCTTCAGTTTTCCAGAACCCCAAAATCCACCAGTCAGTGCCAGATGCACAATAGCAGCTTGGGAAACAACCTTAGAATTAAGAAACAAGGTGTATTTGAGAACATGCTTAGCCCAATTGTTTGTTCTTACTAGTGAATGAAGTTAGCAGTCATTCCATATAAAAATCCATCCCTGGATTCCCCCCCCCCAATGCTTTCTTCATTAGAGCAGCCGTATTTAGAAAGAAAAAGCCTTTTGTTGTTGCTGCGACAATTAGGAGAACTATTGGCCATTGTCTTATCAATCTGCCAGTAAATCCTGTTCTATCTTCTGCCCATCTGATCTAAGTCAGTGGCTACCAGCACATCTTGTGGCAACTCTTTCCATGCATTTATTATGTACTGTGTGAAAACAGGATTTTGTTTGTCCTGAATCTCCCATCGATTTCACAGGTTCTAGCATAATGTGGGGGAGGAGAATTCCCTACCATGCTCTCTGCATCCCATTATCATCCTTCCCCAACCACCCTTTCTTCTAAGCATAAAACATCCCAAACATGTTAAGCCCCATCTCCTTAACCACTTGTCACCCTTTTCTTTCTTTCTTTCTTTCTTTCTTTCTTTCTTTCTTTCTTTCTTTCTTTCTTTCTTTCTTTCTTTCTTTCTGTGAGCAGCTCATGACTGAGAGTAAAGCAACAATGCTTGCAATACATAACCCGAACCAGTGTGGGGCAGTAGACAAAAAAGCTATCTATTCTTCCCTCGCTGATTCCTTCTTGAGTATCTACCTGCAAATTGTTCTTCTCTCATATCTGACATTCCTGCTGCTGCTTCTTCAGTGTTAGACTTTCCTTTTGTTAACTTCATGACCCCATGTAAAGCCATGCATAAGCTTGTTTTGCTATGTTAGCAGCACTGAAGTGACCTGGGCAGTGTGTGGAGGTCTTGGGCTGCGCAGACAAGAATATCAGCCTCACAGATGTGGTCCAAAGGAAAGCAGAGCAACATGTTTGGCACCAGCTTGGCTGCAAGAGTTGCTGGAAGGAGGCATACAAGATGCCATCCAACCGTCTTAGGGACTCCACTCTCAATTTGTGTAGAGTTTACTCCTTAGCCTTTGCTTCTCCCAAAGAAGTTGCACAAGCCAATGGATACAGATTGTTCCTCAGGGTTTATTCCTGAAGCCTTTCTCATGAAGGAGCATAAGTGCAAGGCAGTGGAGGTTTAGGATTAGGGCAGTGATGGACAAACTTGGCCCGCCAGCCATTTTTGGGACTACAATTCCCATCATCCCTGACCACTGGTCCTGTTAGCTAGGGATGATGGGAGTTGTAGTCTGGAGGGCCAAGTTTGGCCATCACTGGATTAGGGTTTTCCTTCTCTTAGATTGACTACCTTGCAGGTTAATGAGCCCCATCTGCTCCTGTATAAGCTTGTATGTACTCTGAATAGATTTGCTTATCAGGTGTAGCCAACCTTAAGTTTCTTTATTCTTTCAACCAGCCGTCTTAACAGACTATTTCTGCAATCTGCTGCAATAGATATGCCAAGCTTCAACACTTACACCACCTTGCTATTCTAGCAGAAACATGTGATTTTCTTCAGCTGCACCCCTCCTCTCCCTTCATTAGTTCATTAGATCATGGCACCCAAATTAGTGCCAAAAGCAGGAAACCCAGACAAAAGCACTGAAGCACACCTGCATCAGATTAGCTTTTGCAAATGGCTGCTTGTGGAGGTGGGGAAGCCATGGAATTGTTTAGCGGAGAGAAAGATGAATTTTGCATGAACAGGTGCAAATGAATTCAGATGACACACACACCTGAACCTTAGGAACTCGGCTTCACCACAAGCCAACAGAAAAACTGTTCCTGTTCGTTTGTTTGATTGACTGATCCACTTTAAAGGCTTATTTGAATATTATGTGACTGCACTTCTAACCTGATTCTGGAAGAGATTACAGCTCCCCTTATTCTTACATTGACATCATGAAATGCGCTCACTTAAGGGGGGGAAAAGTGAACTGAACTTACGCACACACACACTGGCCTGGGTGACAAGTCCATGTTGAAGATTCTGGTTTCTAGACACAGTGAATTTTACAAAGATATTAAAACCACAGCTTTTCAGACAATGGCGGGCGGAGGTGGTGAATCAAAATACTGTGGTTGGGGCAGGAGCTGGTTTCTGTCAGTAGATGGGCTTTGCTATTTTCTTAAAATTCACTCATCTCCTTCTGGTGGGCTGTTAGCTCCCTCTGGAGATTCATCACCAGACCCACATGGGAGGTTTACACACATAGATAGGCAAAGCTTTAAACAAATGTGTAAATGAGCAAGCTGCAAAAGGAACTGGCAGTAGGCTTGCTCCCCACCTACCCTTAAAAGATTGTTAAAGTGTTGCCTCTTGTTGGTTTTTAACCAGTAGGCTAAGGCACAGCTATACAAAAACTGGTCTTACAAACTTCAGTAGAAGAGGAAGAAACTACAGAAAAGGAGAAGAAAATAGAAACTATTTGTGGAAGCTGCAGTCAGGATTATTACTCTTAATGCTATTATTACTACTACTACTACTACTACTACTACTACTACTACTACTACTAACAACAGCATTATTATTATAGGAAGTGGGCTCTGGCAAGTTCTCACAATTATTGTGCCTAATAATAATAATAATAAATTTATTATTTATACCCCAGCCACTCTGGGCAGCTCCCAACAGAATATTAAAAACACAATAAAACATCACACATTAAAAACTTCCCTAAACAGGGCTGCCTTCAGATGTCTTCTAAAAGTCAGATAGTTGTTTATTTCCTTGACATCTAATGGGAGGGTGTTCCACAGGGCAGGCGCCACTACCGAGAAGGCCCTCTGCCTGGTTCCCTCTAACCTCACTTCTCGCAGTGAGGGAACTGCCAGAAGGCCCTCGGCGCTGGATCTCAGTGTCTGGGCAGAATGATGGGGGTGGAGACACTCCTTCAGGTATACAGGACTAAGGCCGTTTAGGGCTTTAAAGGTCAGCACCAATGCAGATCTCTCAGGACCAGTGTTATATGGTCCCAGTGGCCACTCCCAGTCACCAGTCTAGCTGCCGCATTCTGGATTAGTTGTAGTTTCCAGGTCACCTTCAAAGGTAGCCCCATGTAGAATGCATTGCAGAAGCCGAATAACAGCTTCAGAGATTGTATGTAGCTGTGCCAACCAAATGGGCATGCCACTGTGACAGCAACTTGCTCAGAGATGCAAGTGTGTTCCCGGATGCTGAGAGGTCCACATGTACATAGTAGAAGACAGACCACAGGCAAGAGATACCTGAGAAGTATCACAAGAACACAGGAATCTGTATTACACCAAATCAGATCATTGGCCCATCTAGGGCAGCAGCTTTCTGGGGTTTCAAACTGGAGACCTTCCCAACCTGACTTGGAGATATCAGGGATTGAATCTGGGACCTTCTGTTGTAAGAGTATAAGAAGAGTCTTGCAGGATCAGGCCAGTAGGCCCATCTAGCACAGGATGTGGTTGTCACAGACACCAAATGGATGCCTCTGGGAAGCCCAAAAGCAGGACCAAGCACAGCAGAACTCTCCCCTCCAGCACCTGGCATTCAGAAGCTAGTGGAAGCAGAACATAGGCATCAGGGTTAGGGGCCATGGATAGCCTTCTGCAAGCAAGGCAGATGCTCTTCCACTGATGCTGTTGGACTCCAACTTCTAACACATGTATGTTTTGCAGATGCAGGATGGGCCAGAAGGGAGAACCAATCATGTGACTATCATTCATTTGAAACCCCAGCAGGGGAAAACCTCATGAGGAAAGGGATTTGGAGCAGGGAACCAGCGGAAAGGAAAACAGTTAAGACCCATTCTAAATCTTACTTGACTGAATTTTCTTCTTCCAGTTTTGGTACTTTTTTGAGGCAGAAGGTTCTCGAAGACTCTGGGCTCGTTGAAGAGCTAAAGAGATGGAAAAGGACACTTTAAAATGATCCATTTGAAAGAAATTTAAAACAATATATTGAATGAATAGAGGTTTCACTAAAGGGTCAAGCAACTGTATGTCCTTTTGTGCTTCCATTCCCTGCCCTGGAAGTGAAGTTCCATGGTCCCAAGAATAGCATATCCCCCCCGCCCCCCGCCCTGAGCTACTGTAACACATTGGCAATTCCAAATCAAACACCCAACAATCTCTAGATCTGCACTATCTAGATCAGACATTTCCCATTAGTAACTTATATACATGCAAAAAAACAGCAGGGTTAAAGCACTTTTCAGTTGCAATCCAGTATACACACTGGGAGTAAGTCTTCCAGGACGTAACAGGATTTACTTCTGAATAAATATATACATTGGAACCATGGTTCCCGAATGTCTTAGTTGCCGAACAAATCGGCTCCTAAATGCCGCAAACCCAGAAGTAAGTGTTCCAGTTTGTGAACGTTTTTCAGAAGCCGAACATCCGATGCAGCTTCTGCTTGGGTGCAGGAAGCTCCTGCAGCCAATCGGAAGCCATGCCTTGGTTTTCGAATGGACTCCCAGAACGGATTAAGTTTGAGAACCAAGGTACCACTGTATAGGGTTGCATCCAGAGGTTTTTTTCCAGCCGGAACTCAGTTCCGGCACCTCTCAGGTGGGCACTATTCCCATTTTAAGAGAGCGAGAGTGAGTTCTGGCACACCTTTCCCCAGAAAAACAGCACTGGTTGCATCTTTAGTGTCATCTGAAAAGGCCTTCAATTTAAGCAGTAGAGCAGAGGCAGGAAATCTTCATGCCTCTGGATATTGTTTGGACTACTAGCTCCCACCATCCCCTGACCATTGGGTGATGCTGGGTGATGCTGATGGAAGCTGGAGTCCAGCACCATCTAGAGAGGGACAGCTTCTGCTCCTCATCCCTGCCAGCAGAGTATATAGTTAAGATTTCTGTTTTTCAAGCATAGGTTTACAGTCAGCAACTTGCAAGACCGAGCAGGCATGCAGATCAATATGAAAGTGCCTATTAACCACTAGAGGGCAACGTTCACCAACCAGTGTTTCCTCAGAAAGTGCCACTTCTCAACTCCTTGGAATTGCTGTTCAACTTTTAAATGATTAACTTTCACAGAATCCTGCGTCACAAGAGCTTGTTTTGTGCACTGTAGATTCTATGGCTCTTATTGTTTCTCTTCCTTGTGGGCTTTCATATAACTATGGGAGAAAATGTAACATTTATCTTTCTCTGCAGAAGTTATTTATCACCATGACCATTCCCATGGGAATATGCAGAGCACAATAAACAAAACTCTTCCAATATGCTTCAGGATAAAGCTAGTTGCACTGCGCAGGCAAACAAACAATGCAAGTAAGAAAGCATATGCAACAGAGCCGCGGGGGTGGAACAGAGATATAAAAGGCAACTAAGGAGCAAAAAAGGGAGAAAATACATGATGTACCATGTGACCCTGTCAATGACAAGGAAGAGTTTGGAGGTAAGATAACAGCAAGCTAAGGGGAACATTTGTAACATAGATTGATCTTGAGGAAAAAAAGTTGAGCTTTATTTGGCCAAAACAAAGCAAGGAGAAGAGAAAGGCTTTTGCTGTTATTACACATGGTCGTCTTCAGCTGGACACCTCTTCAGTTCCCTGTTGCATTTCCAAAGATAATCGTTATTCAAACAGCAATTTAATTCATACAAGGCTCTTTGCCTGGGGTGCTTGGATTAAAATATTGCCTTTTTTATCAAGTTATTGTTCTGCAAATTTATGTTTGCAATGTGCTGTCAGAGCAAAAAACCGAATTAACCTCCACTTGATATTTCTCTGAACAATTTCACATCAAAGGCAACTGGAGAATCCTGTGGTTGCAGAGCGGTTACAGGTCACAATGAGAAACCTTGGTCTTTTGAAACGAAACAAGGATAAAAATAAAATAATGGAAAAATACAAGAATGAAACCTATTCAGGATTCTATCAGTATTATTGTGTTTAATGACACTTACCTTGCAACCATGAAAATTCAGGCCTATGCATTTTTGCGGTGTTGTGTTCAGTTGTTTGGATGTATTGTGTGATGTTTTTCTTTTTAATTCTACAATTCCCTCCCCACTCTCTAGAGCAGGTGTGGGGAGCCATTGGCCCTCCAGATGTTGCTGAACTACACCTCCCATCAGCACCAGCAAGCACAGCCAATGACCTGTGATGTTGTGAGTTGCAGTTCATCAACATTTGAAGGGCCACAGGTTTCCTACCTCTGCTCTTGAGTATTGGTGGGCATTCTATGATCACCAAGATGTTACTGGACTACAATTCCCATTATACCTGACCTTTGGCCATATTGGCTGGGACTGACGGGAGCTGTAGTTCAGAAATACCTGGAGGGCCAAGGGTTCCCCAGCAGTGCTTTAGAGTAACAGTCCCTCTGACCGCCATTGGCTGTGTCACAGTGGAATCTGGTTAGAGTGGTCAGTTACCAAAGATGACAGGCTCATGAACTGTTAATAGTTCTGGAGCTAGGCATTTCAGAAGATCTAACTTACTCTAACTTCAGCAGATCTAAGGTGCTGGAGCTCCACCCTCTTCTCCTCCTGACTACCATAGGTGTGGGCAAGCTAAGGCCAAGTTCCTGAAAGCTAAAAAGCTTTGGGAAATTTGGAACCCCAACACTCACAAGTTGCACAGTTAAATCCAATCACTCTCTGGACAACAAGAGCTTTTGAATGACCCCTTGATGGCGTGAATGGATTGAGTTGTTACAGAACTTGCCATTTGCAGCCTTCGACTTTTCATGGCCTTCTTCCTTCTTCCCCAAGCTTGTGTTCCGCAACAGAGGCTTTCGTAGGGATGGGGCACTGGTCCTTGGCTCAGGCAATGGGAACAGCCCTTCATCACTTTCAGAGATAGATGCGTCCCCATCAAAATCAGGCTCTAGATCTGAGCTAAGAAGCAAAAAAGAGAAAGACCTGTCACAATAATAGCACATGGCCAGCAAGTGGAACAAAACTGCCCGTCAAATATTTCACAGCTGCCCTTCTGTCTTCATAAGCATGGGTCACTGGAAAGTGCTGAGCAGTTGCAACTTAAATATTCACAGTAGCTTAGCACTGATTGCAGAGGCACTAGCTTCTTCAATTACTTTTAGCATTTTCCAGGAATTTGAGGCAGTCTGAATTTAATACAGAAATCTGTTTCACACCATAGATATTTTTACTAAGCTTGATGGGAACCCATGAGTTTCTTCATCGAAACTGGTGGGCTTTTCTTATGCCACAGGATACATTCTCTTAGAGATGCATGGATCTGTCAGCCTCTGTTTCTCTCAGCTTCTCTTTCCCCCAATATTTTTTTTGGGGGGGGTGTTAAAAGAACTCGAGAAAATTGATCAGCGTTTTAGTTTAATTTACATGCTTTTGTGTGCAATTTTGCCTAATGCACACATTTTTGCAAGTCAATTTCCCTTAATGTGTTTTCTACGTTATTTCCTATGCTATTTTAATTAGTATATGCACACACCCCCTTACTCAAATACATGCATTTTTGTACACATTACTTCGCTGGAGAAATGTGAATTTTGAAGGATGGCTGTGTTTTAATTCACTGTTGTTTCAGAAAGTACAAATCAGGTGTCATGGTGGGAGACACCAGCTGGGGAACCCTTAAGGGAAGATGGTTCAGAGCCTGAGAATTGGTGGTGGGATGATGATGAGTGGTCAGAGGAAGAAGAGGGAGCAGACTGAGAGGAGGAGGTGTTGGAAATGGAAGAGGCAACAAAGCTTAGTGAGCAGGAAGAGGCTGTGGCAGACAGCAGTCCAGAATCAGAGGCAGAAGCAGAGGCTGGAGAGCAGGGTTGGGGGGCAGCAAGACAGATATGAGACAGACTGCTAAAGATGCCAGGGGGTGTCCCCATTCTGCTTTGACCTGCTCTCACCCCCCTGGTCTCCCAGAAACTAAAGAGGCATGAAGAGTGCAGAGCATAGACAGGCAAGACAATGGAGCCTCAGACTGCTTGGGAAGGAACCGAAGGAGGTGACTTAGGGAGCTATGGGAAGGTGGGAACCATCAGTCTCACAACTGTCTCTTTGGGGCAAGACTTACTGGGAAAAGTTGCTGTGCTCATTAGGCCTGAGCTGTTTCTTTGAGTAAAGCATTAACTTCACTGACACCTTGTGAGTTACTGCTGACCTGTTCCTGACACCCGCCCTGACATCAGGTAGGTTCACTTTTAAATGCAAACTGAATTGAATCTCTCTCCTTTCCTTACATCGTCTAAGCTTCCCAGTTGCTCTCCACTTCAACAAGCTGGACAGTTTTCATGTCATGGCACCTTCAGAGCACTCTGAGATTCCCCTCCTCTCTACAAAATGTTCCCTTGTTGTATCAGTTTGCAGTGCCTCAGGAAGCTTTTGCAAAGTTTTTACGTCAATGTTTCTATGCTTCAAGTTTTACAGTTCTCATGTCTTGACACTTTCAGAGCACTCCAAGATCCCCTTGCCTACAGAATGGTCAATTTGCAAAGCAGTGCAATGCAATGCCTCACCAGTTCCAATAACTGCTCCTCCCATTTGCCTCTATAATTTCATCACACACACACCCCCGAAAAGAATTATGAAGAAACAAACATGCATTTATTTCATTTTAGAAATGAATACAGAATGCAAGAATTTGGAATAGAAGCAAAGGCATACTCTTAATCGCTGTACCACTAGCATTCTCTATTTGCTTATGTATAAGGTGTATAGAACTTTTGCATGTTTGATGTTTTATTGTGCTTTTAATTCTGTTGGGAGCCACCCAGAGTGGCTGGAGAAACCCAGCCAGATGGGCGGGGTATAAATAAAATATTATTATTATTATTTATTTATGAAAACTGTGTACACAAGTTTTGCTTGTTCTCAGGGGCTAAAAAAATCTTATTTCCCCCCATTTTTTTTGCTCCTAGTCATATTTTCTGCATTTTAACCAATGTCCAATCCCTTTTTTCATAAAACTTTGCTATCTTTGGGTTTTGGATGGTTCTTCAAACCAAGAGAGCTGCAATAAATGGACCTAGTGTGCTCCCCTCCAGATGTTGTTGGGCTCTGTGTCCCATCAGTCCCAGCCAGCAAGGCCAATGACGATGGATGATGTGAGTTTTGGTCCACTTTGGCTACCTTTGAGCGAAAGTAATTAAAGTGAAAAACAGGGCAGGACTTCTTCATATTTAGGCGATGAAAATCGTGGCCTAGAATGTGCTGCTTCCCTGAAAACTCTAATAGTCCTCAAATACTGTAATTTTTATAAGAGGCAGAACCAGTCTTGATTCAATTAAATCCCTCTCCCCAAAGCACTGACTCAGAACTTTGTGTAGGATGTCAATATTTCCTGCAAGTTAATCATATGCCCACAAGAGGTTCAAGGCAGCTGTAAAAAATAATGTTCCTGGTGCATCATCCTTCCTTCCCCCATTCCACCTCCTGTGTTTATTTTAACAAACAGACTTTACAATGCCTGGGTTCTCCTAAACCATGTTTTCTCCTTCCTGCTGGGAAATAGGCTGGTTTAAGTTCCCAAATCCAAGCATCCCAAAATACCTGCTTCCATCACTGGTCACCATAACCCGGACAGCCAGAAGGTTGTTTTCCGTCATCTCTTCCTCTGGGATAACTCTTACCAAGGCCCACTCAGAGGACACAGAGGAGCACCTGCCTCTGAAGTCAAGCTCAGGGACGTTCTTGAACTTCTTTGGAGATGCTGGTCCGTCTTTTGGATAGTTAAAGCAATCTACAGGAAAGATAAAAGAAATGAAAATATGCCACATTGTATTAATGTATTTAGCGACACCGAGTCATTTCTTCAGATATGGTATTGCTACAGTAAAGACTGGGCAATGTTTCAAATGCTGCCATTTTGGAATAAATCAACTCTGGGAAGCCGGGCAGTTTTGTAGAATACCAACCGTTCTCAGTTCAAAGAGAGTCCTAGGGACAGTCAGTGCATGGAAAATCTCATTGAGTGATGGAATTGGCCCACAATAGATGTGAACGGTGCTATTTATGTGACTGCAATAGCCTAGAATATGTTGCTTGTGCAGAAAGTTGGTATATGGTCCACTGAAATAACTGGTAGTTTGTTGGGCTTCTTTACAGAAAAAAATGGAGAGGCAAAGGTTGCTAAATCAGATAAATTTAGCCCCGCTAGAATTAACTTTCTTTCTTTCTTTCTTTCTTTCTTTCTTTCTTTCTTTCTTTCTTTCTTTCTTTCTCTTACTCACTTCTGACTCTCTCTCCTCTCTCTCTTGCAAAAGCAACTCAGACTGACTTACAACAACAAAGCCATGCAACAAAATGACTTTGGTTCAGATGGGTATTCAGAAGCATGCTGTCTTTGAGAATGGAGGTAGAACATAGCCATCAGGACAGGGGTGTGAACTTGAATAAAATATTTGGGGGGGGGCAGGTAAGCCCCGCCCTGCATAATCAGCTACATGACACAGTGAATGCACACCATTTGAATGGCAATGCCCACCAACTTTGGAGGGACCCGGCCCCCTCTAATATTTTATGGGGGGGATGAAGCCCCCTCAACCCCTAGGAGTTGGCTCCTATGCACCAGGGTTAGCAGCCACTGCTAGCCTTCACCTCCATGAATTTGTGCTTTTAGAGCCATCTAAAGTGGTGGCCTCACTGCCTTTTGTGAGAGCAAACTCTGTAGTTCAACAATGCACCTTTGTGAAGTACTTCCTAATTTTTGGCCCAAACCCTCCAACATTCAGCACCATCACATGTCCATGACTTTAGTATTCCGGAGAAAAAGTTCTCTATGCCCGCTTTCTCCATGCCATGTATAATTTTACACACTCCTGTCATGTCTCTTCTTACTCATATGGGGGCCTGCAGACTATTTTGGGGTGGGGATTCTGTTCGCCATTGCCTACTGGCAAATTCAGGTTTCACAGCTCCAATTCATCTAGCACTCTCGTGTGACAAAACCCAATCCCTGCCCCCAAACCAGACTTCTGGAGACAAGGCAAGAGATGGGGAATGAACTAGAAAATGAGGGGAAACAGTTGCTTGACACAACATCCTATAACCTCTCTGTGCACAGAACAAATGCTCAATAAACAGGTTGTCTGGAAGCTTCCCATATATAGACTCTGACGCCTGGGGGCTGAGGCAGTTTTGCGTCCCCCCCAATATTTTCATTTTGAGGGCGCAAGGTCCCCTCGATGTTCAGAGGACATTGCCCGAAGTTGCATCGTCTGAAGAAGCTGATGCCTCTGTCCCCGTGTTGATGGTTTCTCAAAGACCAACAGAGGAGGTCAGAACTCTTTGGAAATGTCAAGATGCTCAAAAGGTGACTTGGAGAACAAGTCCTCAGGAACAGTGTGAGTTCATATTAGAACACGCACTGTGAACTAATTGCACATTTGCACACGGAAGACAGGCTAAAGCCAAATAGCAGAAAACAGAAGCGTAACAGGCAGGGAGGAGGGTTGTGCACAAGGGATTATGACGCAAGCTCAAATGTTTGCCTGTGGGACTGTTTTGAGCAGCTGTTCCATGCCTATAATTATCACAGCACTCTCCTTGCATTCTCAAACTGCCACCCTACATATCTTTTGGCCCGTACACAAAAGGCAAGCTCTTGAAAAGCTCTGCAACTGACAATGGAAACATATTGCAAAGCTGCCTATCTATAAGCAGAGCCATCATCTGGGACCGAACTGCAACTGTGACACTGACTTGCCCTTCAGATCGTTCATCCTTCCTCTCGCTACCAGTTTCTATTGAAATAAAGGTCATGATCGCCACAGGCTGTGGTATGGCTACTCTGGTCCTTCTGTTCACTGACCTCATGCAACCAGACTCCTTGTTACAAGTACAGAAAATCTCAGCAGGTCACAGACAAACCCCCTCCCCATTGCTGGTTATTTTGATGCCTTCCTGCTGGCCTCTCCCTCCAAAAGAGAGACATAAAAGGGCTCAGTTTATAAAAACAGGTGAAAGAAGAAGAAGAAGAAAAGGGGGAGGAAATCAATTCTCAGTGGCAGATGTGATTTTCAAGAAAAGTATAACCTACTGTTCCAACACAATTAAGGAGCCTCACTCACCAATGTTGAGCACGAACTTGATTCAGGCTGGAAAGAGTTTAGGAGGGTCTTTGAGAGACATTCATTGTCAGAAGGTGGGATAAAAACATAGCCAAGAAACTAAATATACCTGCACACTTCAGTTCCATTGAGTTCAATGTGCTCAATGTGTCCTACACTTTGCCTAGATTGCATGGATGGAATACTCTATAGAACCATGATAGTCATTCCTATATTTATATTCTGCCTTTCTTCCATCGTAGAACCCAAGGTGGTCCCCTCGCATGTGAATCCCAGGAGGTCAACCACCCAGGAACCGACTAGTATTGTTTTGTGGGTAGAGTGAATGAGTGTATAAGTGATTTCATAAAATAGCAAGGTGAGGCCTCATGTGCTCTCACATCACACCATGGGACACGTCACTACCTATGTCCTGGTAGTATAAACCTCGTTGAATTCAGTGAGTCTGCTGCTAGCAGAGCATTTGGAGTAGAGAGATCCAGATTAGGAAATAAACGGCCAAGTACTCCTTAAATAACCCAAGTATCTCTTTAATTGATTAAACTCTATAGAGTAGAACTTCAAGGATGGTAAATTCAGTTATTCAGACTTCATGCATTCATTTTATGGGCATATCATAACACTCATATAAATCTGCGCTGCAGTGGAACACTGTACAGGTCTGGTTGAAAAGAATATTGTAGTGCTGCAAAAGATAAAGGTAAAGGGACCCCTGACCATTAGGTCCAGTCGTGACCGACTCTGGGGTTGCAGCGCTCATCTCGCTTTACTGGCCGAGGGAGCCGGCGTACAGCTTCCGGGTCATGCGGCCAGCATGACTAAGCCGCTTCTGGCGAACCAGAGCAGCGCACGGAAATGCATTTACCTTCCTGCCGGAGCGGTACCTATTTATCTACTTGTACTTTGACGTGCTTTCAAACTGCTAGGTTGGCAGGAGCAGGGACCGAGCAACGGGAGCTCACCCCATCACGGGGATTCAAACCCCTGACCTTCTGATCGGCAAGTCCTAGGCTCTGTGGTTTAACCCACAGCGCCACCCATGTCCCTGCAAAAGATACAGACAGCCAAAATAATCAGAGGCCTGGAGCACATTCCCAACAAGAAAAGTCCATGTTTCTTTCTGAGATTTTGTGTCAGTAAATAAGGAAATTAAAGTTATATGAGCATAGAGAACAGGAGTCAGAGTGAGAACCAAGTATTTCAGAAGTAGGAATTTCAAACTGTGCTGCAATTCTACAAAATTAGGCAAACTTGCACACCCCTGCACATGTGTGCACATACTGATTTTGCCGAATTTTTGTAGTTTTTGAGAGCACAAGACACAAAGAAGCAGAAGCCTGTCTGTCCATAAAATTACTAGCTACAGTATTGCTGTTTCTGCCCACTAAAAGCGACACTAGAAATTTGAAATGAGATCTTTATTGCCTCCTGCCATAAAGCCTTTCAGGACCATGGTAAACATGGTGAATAAATGAGAGATGACATCTCTCTGCAGGGAGGGAATCCACAAAGCTGTAAATATCTTGGTCCCAGCAGACAGACAGAAGCTGGGGTGCTAAGGAGATATTGTTAATTACTTTACAAAGACAGGGTGATTACCAAGAGAGCTGTGCAAATTGCACATAACATTCCTTGGGCGAAGGTTGCATTAAATCACAGACTGACTGTGAATTTTTGCATTACACTCATATGCAGAACAGATATGGAAGAATGCAGAATATACTAATTGTATGCATGGCCAGTGGTAAAATGCATAGAAGACGACTTCTTCTTCTTTGGCAATCACTTGCAGCCAAGTAAGATTGTCTTCCATAAACACAGTTTTAACAATGAGTCCATAAGTGACTGTGGAGGCCAATTCTGGACCCACACGTCCTTCCACAGTGGGGACATTGGTTTCCGGGTGGGAGTTGATCACAGTGTGGATTTGCCAAGCGTGCCTTCCTCTTAGCATGTTTCTCCCTTGCATTCTGAGTTCGAGTGTCTTCAAAGTCTATGACACCTTTGGTGTCTTAAACTAACTTTCAAGTTACAGCAAAAATATGTTACTCTGGGATTGGTCTGAATGCACTCACTGGGCAGTGATTCTTCATTCTCACTTTCTATCAAAATAAAAAAATTCCTTCCAATAGCACCTTAAAGACCAACTAAGTTAGTTCTAGGTATGAGCTTTCGTGTGCATGCACACTTCTTCAGATACCTATCAGATTTCTATCAAGGCAGGTTGCCTGAAGCATACCTGGGACCTGTAAATAGTCTTGGCAAAGCATTCCTGCTCAGTACCCTACTTTTGTTAAGAACATGAGTTGGCTTCTACAGTGACCAGAGGGTATCTCTTTCTGCTCCCAACTCCTCTCCTTTCCTCATATGTAAATGTGTGTATAGAGTCCAGCATTCAAACAGAGGCACACTGAAGTTCAGAGAACAAAGTTGAATTCCTTGAAGATTGGGGGGGGGGGTTCCAGAGATTTCTCAGTGGTAAAGTTGTGGACATCTATGCTCAATTTCTTTACTGGCAAATAAATACAAATACTACAAAATGGTAAAAAGCCTCCAGCAACTTTCATCTACCCGCAATGCGAAAGAGATTCAGTGCAATCATTTGTGGGTTGAATTGGTTTGTTTGTTGCTTGTATAGGATATTTGTTTTTTAATGTTTGATGTTTTGTTGTGTTTTTATTTCTGTTGTAAGCCACCCAGAGTGGCTGGGAAAACCCAGTCTGATGGGCGGGATATATTAAAAAAGTAAAGGGACCCTTGACCATTAGGTCCAGTTGTGACTGACTCTGGGGTTGCGGCGCTCATCTCGCTTTAATGGCCGAGGGAGCCGGCGTACAGCTCATGTGGCCAGCATGACTAAGCCACTTCTGGCGAACCAGAGCAGCACACAGAAACACCGTATACCTTCCTGCTGGAGTGGTACCTATTTATCTACTTGCACTTTGACATGCTTTCAAACTGCTAGGTTGGCAGGAGCAGCCATATTTATTTTATTATTCCAAAATAAATATGTTGGTCTTCAGGGTTCAAAAGGAGACCAAAGCCCATCTAGTTTGCACTGCGAATTGTCTACGCTGACTGGCAGTGATGCTCCAGGACTTCAGACAGAGGATATTTCCAGTTCCACCTGGAGATGCCAAGGGCTGAACCTGGGACCTTTTGCATGCAAGACAGATGCTCCCTATCTTTCTCTCTTTCTCTCTCACACAGGCAGGTTCATGCTTCAATTCTACACTTGCAGGGGGAAAACAGTTCTGTGTAAGGATGCAGCTGGGAATGGAGTGTTGGGAAGGGAAGAGGAAATACGGTAAATCAAGCAGCTGAATGGAGGAAGCCCAACTGAAGGCAGGAAAATCTAGATGGGAAAGGAAGCAATATGGTGCAAGAGTGATGCACAGAGAGCTGTGCTGCACATGGATTGTCTTTCCTGCCAGACTTCCAGCTTTCTTCTTTCTAGGTTTGTGGAGAAGAAACGTTTCCTTTGTGCTCCTTGTATGCATTATACTGACTGCTAATGACACTTCTCCATTAACATTGGAAAGCAGGAAAGGAAGGAATCCTCATACATGTAACCTAAAGTGAATGAGCCCCATTCCATTGGAGGCAAAACTGTATATCAGGAGACTTGCAACAGAGACTTGTATAAGTCAGACAGGATGTATCTGTATAAGCAGGCTTCCTCAACCTGGCGCCCTCCAGCTTTTCTAGACTACAACTCCCCTCAACCAAAGTCAGTATAGATTCCTATGTTACAGGTGTGCTGGCTGGGGCTGATGTGAGTTGTAGTTCAAAACAGCTGGAAGGTGCCAGGCTGTCGAAGAATGGCAGTATTCATAGGATTTTTATTCTTCTTTGCACATGTGATTCAGTTTGAAACTGGAAAGTACATTCTGTCTGCTTTGAACATCAACTCAACTGGTTTCTAAGGCACTTGTTCATCCCCTGGGTTGAGGTCTCCACTGTTTTCCTGTTGCTAACGCACAAGCTTTGCTTACTTTACACTGAAAAGGCTGAAAAGAAGCCAAGCGCACCCAACAACAACGAATCACAGCGCAAAATGTTCCCTTGTACAGAACAAGCTGGAGCAGGATAGGGGACTGAAAGAGGCACCATATTTTGTTCCCATCAAAAGGATAGTTGCAAAGCAATGTTTTGCTGCACTGGAAAAAATGCAGTTTGTGACTCTTCTGTGGCAGCATGAAATATGGAAGCAGATCACTTTGAGCACTTTGCAGAACCGCCAGAACACTGAGTGAAGAGGCTGCAACAGGGCTGGGATAAAATGCTGCTATTGCCCCCCCCCCGTCATTTGCGATCTCACTATGAAGGCAAGGATGGAGGAGGATACAGTGGTACCTCAGGTTACAGACACTTCAGGTTACAGACTCTGCTAACCCGGAAGTAGTAACTCGGGTTAAGAACCTTACCTCAGGATGAGAACAGAAATCGCACGGCAGCAGTGGGAGGCCCCATTAGCTAAAGTGGTACCTCAGGTTAAGAACAGTTTCAGGTTAAAAACAGACCTCCAGAACGAGGTACCACTGTATTTTGACACTATTTCAGGGGTGGGGGAGATGCCTCTTGTTACTGACAACCTTGCTGCTCTTGGAAAAAAAGTTGTTGCTGTTGTTGTTATAGCACAACTCATAAGGAACATAAGAATATCCTGAACACAAGAGCACTCTCTGTGTATCTGAAGAAGTGTGCACGCACACGAAAGCTCATACCAAGAACTAACTTAGTTGGTCTTTAAGGTGCTACTGGAAGGAATTTTTTTATTTTGACAAGAGCACTCTGTTCACCTGCGATTCACAGCAACTGGTATTCACAAGCGTATTGCCTCTTTTCAGTGATGGATGACTGGGCACCCTTTTCTTTTCTGCACCTAAAACACTCCTGGAATGATGCTACACCATAACAGAGCATTATTATTATGAAGGGGCTTTGGGGGTGGGGGGAAGTGTCTACTCAACCGGGAGGTTTTGTTTGGTGATTCCTTTCCACCATTGTCACACCGTCAGGCCACAATATAGGAGTTTTTGTTCAAAGAGAAGAAGGTATGTTTTGCTACCCAGGTGTTCTAACCAAAGCAAAGTTCTGTTAGCTGCGTCAAGAGATCACGACACAACCTCCTCCTTTTAGGAAAAATAGAGAGCCTCAATATTCTATGCAGACCCAATCAAAGATGGACAATACAGCTGACAGTGGAAACACAGAAGCAGGAAAAGAACGGAGTGAACTAATAATTAACCTGACTTTTTTCACGTTTTCCTTCATGAGTAAGTTTCATTGGAGGCAGATAGGCCTATAGAAATACCAGCACAACTATGGAACTTTGTTTCCTGAGGAGTTATTTCAAATTCAGTTGGGTATGTGGGGGTAAGGATTGCAACCTAAGTCCCAATAACATCTGAAGAGGTTCCAGATTTATGTCCCTTTCATGTTGAGAAAACAACCTACTTTTTCAAATCTTTAGTCCAACCTTATTCCATTAAGAATTTCACCCTCAAGGCATTGCTCTGGAAGAGCCAGGAGATTCAAGCTAAACACTTGCGGAATACACCAAGCAAGGGGAACTGCAGTTCTCATGGAACAGATGCTGGGTTCCTGTAAACATTGCAACTTAGCCAACTTAAACAAAGGGTTGGATCCTGCAAAGATCTGAAATCCTTATCTACATGAAACACAGCAACAACAATAAATCAAATTGGCTATTAATCTGGATGACAGCCAGTTGCCCTTAGGTCCAGCTGTTGAAAGGAAAAGGAATATTTAAAATAAAAAATACATATATTGAGGTAAAAACAAAATCAAAATAAACTCAGGAATGTTGTTCTCTTCTACACAAGTAGTCCCAGAAATATATTAATTCAATTCCTAGAAACTAGGGATGGGGGGAATCAATTCAGTTCTATTCACATTTTAATCTAAACCTAGATAATTGGTACTTCATGAACTAATATATCAACTGAAAACACAGATATCCTTCAAAATTCACACTTGTCTAAATTTTGCGATAGAGTTCTCCAAACAACTAAAGGGTAGAATTCAACACCACCCAAAGGAGATCATTTCTGCTTCCCCGATGAAACAATTTCTCCTCTCCACTCTCCTCATGCTGTTCTGGGGTGTGTCTCTGTGTCTCCTAATCCTTTTAAGCCAATTTGGGGAGGGCACAGGTGTATGTGGGGAGAGGAGAAGCAGGGAGTCCCATTGCATGAGTACGGCTTATTGCGCTGACTTCCGCTAGCACAACTTAGTTGAATCTGGCCCAGTTGAATCTACAAAAATGCATTGCATAAGAGGAATTTGCTTGCAAAAGTATGTATAGGTAGGAGAAAAGTGCACTAAACTACTGAACAATTTTCATGGAGTCTTGGGGAGGGGAAGAGAAATGCAAAACTGGTGTTGAAAGTGGCAAATAGAAATTGAGATTAGAAATAACAGAAACTGAGAGAAACCAACATTGACATTTGCCCATCCCTACTGGAGACTTCAACACAGCATCTCACAGCCAGTCCCTTCCTATCACGTGGCCGTACATCAAATCCCACAAAAAGGCCAGCGTAGATTACACTGCCCAGAGTGCTTGAGAGACTGCCTTGAGAGACTTTTGCCACTATTTGTGGAATTTTCTGCTTTGCACTAAAATCTCAAAACTTGGCCAGATGGTTGCTTAAGATCAATGTAAGGGGGAAAGCCTTCCTAAGGGCCTAACTACACTACATGTTAACAATGTGATTAAATCACATGCACTGTGATTGGTAAATTAAATGTCAGGCACAATTTCTATCAAGATCATAGCAGATGAGGAGGGGAGGTTTAACACTTCCCGCCCCAACCACAATGTGTGCACAATTTGTCTATTCCACACACCCCAGCCCATGCAGAAATTAGCACTAGGGGGAGAAACTCCCTTTCCTGTCAGTGAAAAGACTTGGTGCAACTTTTCAGGGAAATGGAGAGAGGGGCTGGAAGCAAATTTTATTGTTTTGGCTGGAATAAAACCTTCATTCAAATGGCCAGCTGCTTACAGATAAGAGGACTTAAAACTGCAGATTTATCTACCAGTATAAATTGACAATAAGAGGCGAAAAGAAAAGAAGGCATTCGCTCCACCGTATCCAAAATATCGAGCCACTTTTGTGTCCAATGGGACACCTGTTCACACACACGCACAGTAAAAATTAGGAATTGCCTTTCATTTTCCAGTTCTCTCAGCTAAAGATCTCTAGGATAGGCTGCAGGATGAATAGCGGTTCATATTCATCTCTTGCCAGAAATGCTGCTTACTATACCCTGGAGGATACAGGCATGCTGCGAAGATAGAAGGCGTTAATCCTTGAGTGGAACTTTGCAAGCCAAACCGGTCGCTTAATCGTGGTCAGGGTGTTTGCCAGTTTGCCAGATGGCATATTCCAAGAATATCTGATCCTAGAGTGCCAGCCAACTGGAACTAGAAAAGCCAAACATACAAGCCCACTTACCACCTCCTTAGCTTGTGTTACTCCACAGTAATTGAGCACTGACAAGAAAAAGACAACCACCCCTAAATGACCCTTTAATATTCCTTTCTTGTAATCTAATGTTTTAACTAGCACTTGAAGACAGGAAAGACTGAGCATAAAATCAAGGCATCCTATTTTTCTGTTGATAGAGGGAGGAAAATATCCCCACGACAGCACATTTCTCACCAGAATCTCTGGATTCTTATTTACAGGTTTGGTTGTAGAAGTAGAATTTCTTCTTCTTCTAAGAGCTGTTCAACAGATGGCCAATGTTTACCTTCCTAATTCATTTGTCACATTCTCTTCCCCCCAGGTTCTGATCTTTCTAGAAACCTTGTAATGGTAATTAAGTGATAACTCAGAAAACAGCTGTACAGCATTGCCTAGGACTCTAACAGAAGCGAAGTAAGTACATTACACAACGATGAGCAATACCAGTACAGGGGGTTGTTAATGTGCTTGTGGGCACACAGGTGCCCCCATGGGCATAGCCAGGATGTGGGGCAGCCCTTTTGTTAGGGGTGCAAAACCTCAGTTAGCTATGTATTTTTATTGATTTAGTGGGGGCAGCTGCCCTTCCTTGCTCCCCCTTGGCTACACCCATGGCACCCGCAGAGACATTCCCTGGCGCCCATTGGGGAATGTCCCCCCTCTGTTTGATGAAAGAGGCTTGAAAGCAACAGTTTTTGGCACCCAACACAGTTGTAGCATGTACTTTGTTGCTGTGTGTGTGTGTGTGTGTGTGTGTGTGTGTTGCTCATGTAATTTTATCCAATTTCCAAATGAGCCCCTGGGCCCAAATAGCTTGGCGGTCTCTGAACCAGCATATTGCCATAAAAGTTAATTTCATAGCATGCCACAATGAGGGAAAAGTAGCTTTTTAGCTGTATTTTTAATGTCAGACAAGGGTCGGGAATCAAGACTCCACAGAGACCTGCCGAACGTTACCGTACTTCCTATTTGCCTGATTCTGTTTACAAAAAAGAAGAGTGGGGGGAAAGAATTGGAAACTCAAGAAGTGTTATGCTGGCCCCAAGTGTACACATCTAACGAGGCTGACATTATCCTCCCCATTTCAAAGCACTGGCTTCCCATAGATGTTTTCAAAGCAGTTTCTCGACACCAAGGAGTTGGACACTGCCCAACCTTGAGAGAAGCCCACAGTCGGGCGGAGGACCAAACCACCCTTCTTTTAGGGCTAAACTGCATGTGACGGCAGCAGAGCTGTGCGCAGAATCAGACCAGCTGCCCAGATCCCTATCAAGTGACAGGACAAGGAGAAAGATCAAGCCCAGCAGAGGTGGGCACCACTGAAATCGCGTCCCCTCCTCCCTTCAAATATCTGAAGCAGCTCCGCTAGAAGAAGAATGGTTGGGAAAGAATGACTGTGGGTTGGCTGAGCTCCCCCTTGCCCCATTTTTAGGAATGCTTCCATCCTTGGCTAGCCCCTGCTGGCCCACTGCCCAGGGGTACCTCGATTTGGATGTAAAACTTCGCCCAGCTTGTTTACAATGGGAGGGAAGCATCTACTTACCTTATTGCAATTTGAAGGAACACTTGTGGTTTGTAACTCTAGATATGTTTATGCAGGTGAGAATGCAGAGAATCAGGGGCGAAAAGATACTCTAAAAACCTTCACCGCTGTGCAATTAGTTCACTCAAAGTCTAACCCATAAAAATTGGCAGGCCCAATCTGCGAACTATTGACTCTCCCCCTCCCATTTCTTTCTCTCTTTTTTTGGGTGCTGCCCCCAACTCTTAGGTGAAGATTTAGGCACAAGAGGCTGGAGTGGGGAATTCCCTTAGATGAGGGTCCTTTCCTCTTGAATACATAGTAGACACCAGCCACTCTAAAACAGAAGAAGCGTTCACAGCAAAAAATTTAAACATTTCCTAAACAGCAGCCATTTATCAAAGTGTTATTAGAAGCCGGAGTGAAGGAGGATAAATAATCACACACTTAACGTGCTGCTTTCATTCAGACACAACAATTATACATAATCATCAGAGCAATCTATGCTAGTCTGGGACGTTAATAGCTGCTGTCACAGCCTAACAAGCATAGAACTGCAGCGTCCAAGGCCGTTACAGCCAGTGCATGATAAGAAGCCAATGAAGAGCCATCAATCATTACTGGACCGAGAAATGTCAGTTTAGCCACATCACTCAACACTATAGGAACACCAAAACTCATTGACAATGTAACACGCAAGGGGTCTCTAACTTGGGACTCTGCAGCATGATCCAAGGGTCTTGCTCTGGCTTGTGGGCCCATGGTGGAAGTGATTTTTTCATGTGGCAGAGGGACTTCTCGGTAGCGGCGGCCGCCCTGTGGAGCGCCCTCCCATCAGATGTCAAGGAAATAAATAACTACAGTGGTACCTCGGGTTACATACGCTTCAGGTTACATACGCTTCAGGTTACAGACTCCGCTAACCCAGAAATAGGGCTTCAGGTTAAGAACTTTGCTTCAGGATGAGAACAGAAATTGTGCTCCGGCGGTGCGGCAACAGCAGGAGGCCCCATTAGCTAAAGTGGTGTTTCAGGTTAAGAACAGTTTCAGGTTAAGTACGGGCCTCCGGAACAAATTAAGTACTTAACGCGAGGTACCACTGTATCTGACTTTTAAAAGACATCTGAAGGCAACCCTGTTTAGGGAAGTTTTTAATGTCTGATCTTTTATCGTGTTTATAATATTCTGTTGGGAGCCACCCAGAGTGGCTGAGGAAACCCAGCTAGATGAGTGGGGTATAAAAATATTACTATTATTATTAGTATTACTATTATTATTATTATTATATAGTATAGCAAGCACCACTATAGAAGGCAGGTTTTAGAGGACCACATAGGTAGTAGGCACACATGCAAAAACCAACAGATGTGTTGAACTTATAACAATACTACTTTGTAGATAATTAACTGAACATGGCTTCTGTCTCAAAGCATCACTGAGGAAACTTTTGTTTAAGCCACTATTCTTGTTCTCTGTACAATGCTGCTGTAAGAGCTTGGATCTTTTTCTTCTCTAACACAAAGAATTCTTTTTAAAAAACAACAAATTGCTTTTGGGTGATCTGGGAAGGCTTTTACTTTAGGGAAATACATGAACAACAAATAGCAAAATTAAGTGAAGAGGAATAGATTTGGAGCAGAACTTGCACAGAAAATTAGTTGTGGGTGAATTAATTGAAGATTAACTGATCTGGGCGAGATATTAATTTGTAATTTAATTTGATACCATTCATGGATGAATCAAAGTATATTTATTAGAGGATTAATTTGGATGGGAAATGAACTGGCTCGCCTTCTGTTAGGCAGGTGGAATTAAATGAGTGTTTTAGTGTTTTGAGTCTCCGACACTCTGCCTCTGCCATACTCAGAAGGCAAGCTGGTGTGAGTAAGCTTCCTTCCAGGAAACTGAGACAATGCTGTTTTGTTGCAATAGCAAATCTGGGGCCAAATGGGTGGTTCACTACTGGGGCACCAGATTCAACTTCTGCCTTGCACTCTGCTTGTGGTCTTAGGCAGCAGCTGTCTAGTCCAGTACACTCGGTGTGTAGTTGTGATCAGCCAAATGCCTTAGAAATCTCAAAAGCAGTGGGGCATGACAACATATTATGGTGAAGTATATTGCATTTCTGCTTAATTATAGTAATAACTTATAGTGATTATCTTAAAATTTGAATCCATGCATATACATATATCAGCATATGCAAATTTTATGCATAATTCATGTGGCCCTTTGGCAGGAAGGAAATGGATCAGTAAAAAAAGAAAGAAAAGAGGACTAAAGTGGCCACCCAGACCTCAGAGGGCACCAAAGATATTAACAGGAAGAGCACCAGAAATTTATGGAGAACTGAAATACAGTGGTACCTCGCAAGATGAATGCCTCGCAAGACAAAAAACTCGCTAGACGAAAGGGTTTTTGGTTTTTTGACTTACTTCGCAAGACGATTTTCCCTATGGGCTTGCTTCGCAAGACGGAAATGTCTTGCAAGTTTGTTTCCTTTTTCTTAACACCGTTAATACAATTGCGACTTGACTTCGAGGAGCAACTGATAGAACGTGGTGTGGTAGCCTTTTTTGAGGTTTTTAAAGACTTTGGTGATTTTTGAAGCTTTTCCAAAACTTTCCTGACACGTGCTTCGCAAGACGAAAAAAATCGCAAGACGACAAAACTCGTGGAACGAATTAATTTCGTCTTGCGAGGCACCACTGTAAAGGCCCTTAAAAGCTGCTCCATGCGATTTGTGATTAAATTAAAAGAAACTCTGGGAAATCTTGTATTAAAAACACATGAAATATGAGAACCAAGCATAAAACGCTTGGGCACTCAAAGTTCTGTTTGGAAAGCAATTTAAGAGACAAGAGGGAGATGGCAAGTTTTTCAAGTAATACTGAGCAGATAGCCTGTGTGAAAGAATAAGATACGGTACTTAACTTCAATACCAAGGCACACATAGCTATAGTTTATTATTGTGTGCCGAGAAGTGGTGGTGTATTAATTCTCAATACAACTTTATTGTTACTTCTGAACTCTTAAAGTCACCTTGGGGCTCCTTGGGATCAAAAGACAGGAAAAGGAATGTAATAATAAAGAAGACATTGAGGCATTTGAAGGCGGAACAGTAATAAGGCTGGTTCCTGCTGAAAGTGCTTGTGGTTATTTATAAAGGCAAAATGCATATACCTCCCAAATTCTCCAAGTTCACTTCCAACTGTCCAAGAGCTTCTATGTTTATGTAAGCAAAGGTTTAGGGTGGAGTGTTTCACAGACAAGGGAAAGGGGGAGAAAATAGTTATGGAAAGAAATCCAATGTATACAAGAGTTATCTACAGTGTGGTCTAGTCAGGGCTTATGAATTATAACTTTGATAAAGTCATCCAGATGTTCAATTGCTTCTTGCTCTAGCACAGCTGATTTCAATAAGTGGTTTGGGAGCGAGTAGACTGTCAGTAGGGATTGATTGGGGAACTACACAAAAAGATAATAGGGTATGAATCATTTGCATATCAGGGATTGGAACCAACAAGGAGAGCCCTGAGGAAAGGGTGGGATTTATTACTGACACCTTTGCAGCAGTGGAGAACCTTGGGTTATCTAGATCAGGCATAGGCAAACTTGGCCCTTCAGATGTTTTGGGACTACAACTCCCGTCATCCCTGACCACTGGTCCTGTTAGCTAGGGATGATGGGACTTGTACAGTGGTGCCTCGCAAGACAAATGCCTCGCAAGACGAAAAACTTGCTAGACGAAAGGGTTTTCCGTTTTTGTGTTGCTTCGTTAGACGAATTTCCCTATGGGCTTGCTTCGCAAGACGAAAACGTCTTGCACTTTTTTTAAAAGCCGCTTGAAGAGGCGCAGTTGCGACGGACCGTGCTTCGCAAGACGAAAAACATCGCAAGACGAAAAGACTCACGGAACGAATTCTTTTCGTCTTGCGAGGCACCACTGTAGTCCCAAAACATCTGGAGGGCGGAGTTTGCCTATGCCTGATCTAGATGCTGCTAGAGTACAACTGTCTCTTCTTTTTTAAGTGACCCATAAGCCACCCTGGGAGCCTGTTTGACTGAAGACCAGGATCCAACTTCCTTAGATTAGAAACCAAATAACAAAACTCCCTTTATATCTGACCATTGACCATGTTGCCTGGGTTTAATGGGAACTGGAGTCCAGCAGCATCTGGAGTCATGGGTTGTCTGCCACTGCCTTATAGCAGAAATACTTGGCAAAACCCTGCTTTTAAAAGAGTAGACTAATCCGAAAGGGAGAACCCAAAAGGAATTTGCTCCCCTTCCTCCCGCTGAAATTAACCAACTGCTTGAGAGGGGAACAGCCTCAGAGAAAAGTGCAGCTCCTTCCAACATGATTTCTCTGCCCCTCCCAAGTATCACTTCAGAGATTTATTCATTCGTTTCATAAAATTTATACACCGCTTCTTTGTAAAAGGCAGTTTTTACAAAAGATAAAGCAGTAAAACCAAGAAAAGTTTACAACCCTGCTCTAAAACATACAAAAAGTTAAAATACTACAGCGGTTTAAAATAAGCTCAACTTTCTAAATATCTGGGTAGGCTTGTCTAAACAGGAATGTTTTAGCAGTAAAGTTAAGGTGTTGCCTGATCTCAGAAGGGCAGCTGAGGCGGCTCAGTTCCATTCCCCCCCCCCAATGGTAACTGGTGTAGTTGTGGAGAAACTGGCCCACAGAAACCAGCATGGTGTAGTATCTCTGAGCCTCTGAACTGGGACTCGAGTTAGGCCAAGAGGAAGCAAACTTGGAGCAAGATTTCCAGCACAATTCAGACCAGTGAACAGTACCTTTGCATCCACCATCTGCAGCCAAATATATTCCCTCCGTAGCACCAAGGCAATTCACAATTTAGGAATGTTGACACCTTCATTTCTCTGTAAAGGTAGGCAAATCTCCAGGGGATATTCTCAGCAGCACATAGCAATGTCCAGGTGCTAGGCATTGGTCTGCTAGGGTGGAGAAGGTTTTGTGGTCAGATGAAAGGGAGATGGGCCTTGTTTCTTCTTGGCAGAGTACAAACACGCCCTGGTGTTCCAAGTGATCTACCAACAGTAGAGACTGGACTATGTCCACAGGGTACACTTTTCAAGTGCTCCCTTCTGGAGCCTATATTTCATTCCACTACACATATTTTCTCCCACTGTCCGTAACCACAGTTTAGTATTACATCAGTACTCACCGTAACCACGGCTAAGACTAATCAAGTTCTTTCTATCTTGGGTTCACAATGAGCACTGGAGGCTTGTTTCCAAACAGATTAAAATTGTGTCATTTGAAACAATATTTCTCCCCGATTAGAGAGAGAAAGATGTGCTTCCACAAAACAAAATGAAAATGCAGCAATAAAGATGTTCTCAAGACCCAGAGGATGAACTGCAAAAGGCAAGTGAGCATGTTTCATGCTTAATGAAGGTTTGCAGTTTCTAGGTTTTTGAGCCGCATTCTAAAATGTTACCATTCAGCAACATTTTTAATGCCTTTGAGCTACAGCATGGATGTTGAACTCCAACTCCCATCAACCACAACCGCTTGTCTTGCTGGCGGGGGCTGATGGGAGTTTTGAGTCCAAAAACATCTAGAGGGCACCAAGTGCCTCAAACCCCTGAACCATGAAGTAGGAAAATACAAAGTAGAGCATGATTTCCATCATATGAGAACCCAAACAGCGGCAGAGTTTGAAACGGTACCTCGTCAGAGCAGTTTGTTTTCAAAGGAAGAAAGGAAACAATCATGTTTATAGAGAACTACATTTATTTGTTTACAGCCAGACTAAAAAGTTAAACATTCACCGTGTGCAAAATACAAATTTCCATGTGATAGTTTTATTTATTTTAGAAAAAAAGAAAGAAAACACCCTAATAAAAATGCTCAGTTAAGTTTCAGAGGCAAAAAAATTAAATAAATCAAAAGTCTGAAATGAGTAGAAGAGGGACAGAATCCTCATTGGCATTGTTTAAGAAATGAAGGCTCTGCAACAGAAAAAAGAATAAAGTATAGCAAGAAACAGAGATAGAGACTTTGCCATCAGAAATCCCATTGATGAAACATGCAAGGAGTTTAAGTTAGTCACAGCAAACAAGAATCATGCTGTTAAGAAATGTAGATACTCTTTCACAACCTTTCATTTGGGTGGCGGTGAGAAATGAAATTTAGAAAACAAGATCCATCAGTTCTCTAAGTGAATTCCCCCCCCCCCCAGTGCTTTGGATAGTTTAAGAGCAGAATCTACTGCTTAAGTACTAGATATATCATTTTTTTCTGAACAGGAGAAGCATCTCCCTTAGTCCTACTGTACAAGTAGTTGCTTTCCTGCAATAGTAACGTGATTATGCAAGAGAAAGCTTTCCCATGGGGGGGGGGGAATGCCCTTTCTAAGAACGACTCAAAAGAATTGTATGGTCCAGCATAGGACAGAGGAAGAACGTAGTATTTTGAGAAAAATATTGGAGTATCAGCACATTATTGTCAGAAATGGCAAACCCTGCATTTTTTCCAATCTTTAAAAATGGCTACATGCTCAAGTGTCTAAATAGTCACCCTTTCTCACAGGGTGTTGGGGCTCTGAGAATCATGTCACAGGCATTGTCCCATAGGTGCTAATGACAACACAAGAAGTTTAACATGTGTAGATCTGGAATTGGGTGGAGCTTCTCTGACAGAACTATCTCACCTCAAGACACTGATGGCTGGGCACTGCCTTTGCTATAAGCAAGTCAGTGAGGTCAGTGAAGAGTGAAAGTTCTCCTCCATCTCCTTTCTTGACACAGGAGTTTTAGCAGCCATTTTCTTGCTTGGCCAAATTCTTAGCATGTCTCAGACATGGCTTGCAAATTCTTGCTGTTTGCAAAGCTACACTTGGCTAATCATAGAAGTTTAACCAGGCAGCAAAGTCAGTGGCATGGGTGCACCCTAAGAAAAATACATACATGTGGCGGCCATTTCAGGCACGTCCAAATGACGCCCAATTGCCAACAAGCGGGTCCTTTTGGACCTGGAAGAGGGAAGAACGGGGGCAGAAGGGGGGCATGGCAAATGGGCTGGGGCGTATTTATGCCTGCTCTGCTGACACGTGTGGGGGCCAGGAATGGAACCCCCATACTAAACGGTCATCGCCTGTACTGCATTAGCATGGAAGTGCTTTGAATGGTATATTTCAACAGATGCACCAGCATACAGTAACATTATCCTGGTGATACAGCAACATTCTTCTTACTATTAAGATTTATTTATACCCTGCCTTCTTCTATGACGGGACTCAAGGTGACTTACAGATATTACAGGTAACCTTGCATTTGCAGTTTGATGTTAGAAACAATTAAGGATTCACATTTTAAGGTTTTGTTTCGAAACACTTAGGACTCTGAAATGTCTTACTTGCTTATCAAATGAATACATTTAATACCTACGCACTTCTAAATTACTTTTGGTTCTGAGCCTTTAAAAGTAGTCTGTACAGCTAGAATATACCGTATTTTTCGCTCTATAACACGCACCCAACCATAACACGCACGTAGTTTTTAGAGGAGGAAAATCCGTAGGCATGCCACCCATAGGCATTCCCTCCATAACACGCACAGACATTTCCCCTTACTTTCTAGGAGGAAAAAAGTGAGTGTTATGGTGCAAAAAATACGGTAATTTACTATTCTCTTCTAGTATTTACTATAGTTAGAACTATAGTTTAGTGAGAGCCAAGCAGACTCAAACCCTTCCTTGCACACTTAATCTTTTTCTACTGAAAATAGAAAATAGCTTTAATAAAACGTAAAAAAAAAAAAAAAATCCACCCAACATACATGCAGATAGATGAGAGAAATTATGGGGAAAGGGATAAAAATAAACCATATGGTTTTTTACCAAATTGTCAACTACAAGGCAGGTTAAATGATAACGCAGAAACTTCTCTTTTAGTTAGCACACAAACTACTTCAAATGGCCTTTGTAACATTGGCAGAAAATATTAGGGATTAGTCACAACACTCAAAAAATGATAGCAAAACAGTACAATCATCTTACAGCAGAAATGGTTCAGCCAATGAGAGGATGTAGCACTGGAATGTTGAAATGAACTAAAGACAAGGTAAGAGATTGGGAAAGAAGATAGTCAAAACTAGCTAACAATAAAGCCTTTGAAAGAAAAGATTGCTAGACACAATCTAACATTGCAAAGTAGAGAAAAGTATGCCGAAATGAAATTGCCTGCCTTCATTGATAAAAAGAAGAATATTTAACAACAATTATCAGCTACATTTCAAGTATCAAATATATAGCAGTTACAGAAGACCCTCTGTTGTTTCAAATCTCTTTTTGAAAATGAGTGTGACTCTGAACCATCACCTTGACATAAAGTAAACATGACTCAGTTTATCTGAGCAAGACTTTGGACACACATTGACCACATATGGAGCCCCCTTTGTTTTCCAAACCCATCTTCAAAGCTGCATTGCTTCTAGGTTAATATGCAGCTGACTCAGAAGCACCAAAGTGATCAAACACCACACGGGTTTGGGTGGACATGTGATCATCACGATGCCAAACACTGCACCAAGAAAACTGTGGCCTCCTGAAGTGGTGAAGTGCATGACCCAGAAATTTTGATTATCCAAGTTTTTTATGACCAAAAGTGAATGGATAACGAGGCAAAATTGTCTACCAGCAATGTGAGACCCCTTCCAAGTTCACTGATAGTTTTAAAATGCTAGTGCAAGTTACTGTACGTATAACTAAGCAGTTATATGGTACACTCTTGTCAAAATCTGATTTGCTTGAGATGTTGCTAATCTTAGGTTTAATTCTTAACCCTTTCTGCTCTTTACAGCAACCCATTATGCTGAAAATCATGAAAATCATATATTATATTAATATATGCTGAAAATCATATATTACAGTTCCTACTATAACACTATTCTCAGGGTGCATGCTTTAAAAAACACAACACCATTAATTTTCATTAACTGCATAGAGTTGCATTTGGGTAGATTATGTGGTACCCTCCAGATAATAATAATAACTTTATTATTTCTACCCTGTGCACCTGACTGGGTTGCCCAATCTGTGAGGCTTCAAACAAATATAAAAGCATAATAAAACATCAAACATTAAAAACTTCAGATGTCTTATAGTTATTTATCTCCTTGACATCTCATGGGAGGGCATTCCACAGGGTGAGCGCCACTACCGAGAAGGCTCTCTGCCTGGTTCCCTGTAACTTCCCTGTTCCTGTTGTGAACTACAACTCCCATACCTCCCCCCCCCAGCCAGAATGGCCAATGGTTGGATATGGCAAATGTAATCCACAACATCTGGAGGGCACCATATACTGAAGACACACTTCTTTGCACTGGCCTTTGACACCAGAGATCTGTGTTCTCAGGACTCACCCTAGTCTCATGAACGTAGTATTTTAATGGGGGTTTTTACGTCTGAATTTTAACAGTCTTGTAACCCACTCTGGGACCTGTAGGTGAAGGGTGGGTAATAAATTTAAGAGTAAGAGTAAGAATCCTGCCTTACATGAACAGTTGTCAAGGGGTCTTAAAGGTTGATCTACACTTTAATCAGCATTAAGGATATTAGTGACCTCACAACTGAACAGGTAGAGTTGTCTTTTTCAAAAAGTATTACGATTTGCAGATTGAAGCAATCCCACCCCCTTATTTTCTTTTAGCTCAGAGACTGCTCAGACACTTGAGATGTAATGAAACCAGGAAGTGCTAGGTACTTGGGCTTCCAATTACTTCTGCATCTTGTTGTTGCTGTAAAGGTGATTGACAAATGTTTGGGTGCATAGGAAACAACTGAAAATCATGACGTTTTCTCTCCCTGAGTGTTTGTGGTGACACACAAAATGCCGAGTGCTGCACACAGCAGTGAATGAATTGGAATGGCTGGCCTCAAGCCGGAAAACAGCATGTGCATGAGTTTTAAAGAGACTTTCTGTGGCTACTCTGTGTGCCAAATAGCTCACTTTTTAACTAAAAGGAGCAAGTGACAAAACTAAATACAACCATTTCCTTCCAAACCCAACAGGCCTACACAAATTCATGCCCGTAAACAAATCCTTAATGGCAGTGCAGTAAGAATCAAAGGCTAAGTGCGCAATCCTATAACCACTTACCTGGAAGAAAAGCCCCATTGAATTCAGCGAGGCTTACTTCAAAATAGACATGTAAAGGACTGCACTATAAATAAGAATGACTGCAGCCCGTAACTTCTTTACTTCCCAATTCATTTTAAACTGAGCTTACGTACTTTCAAGTTAAGTGTGCTTTGTATTAAACCTTAAAAGTTTCACTCCACAAATGGGACCTTCTTCCATCATAGTCTGATTAGGATTGAGGTGTAAAATGGAATGGAAGATTAGGGGGGAGGAACCCATCAATACAATGTACCAAGTGGCTCTTTTAAGAAAACATGAAATTTAAAGTCATGCATGGTTCTATGCAAGTATAAAATCAGGGTTTTTCATGAAGGCAAATGTATATATTTAATGGCAAGTAGGTATCCATCCATTTTTGTCATTCCCCAAAGTGAATAAAACTCAGGCAATTGATAATCCACAGAAAGACAACCTATCTTTCTGTCAACGAAAACCAAAATGGTTGCTGTTTTTTTAAAAAACTAGCAGCTGTTATATCCGCAGGATGTCAAGCACCTACAAGGCCTTGCAATCATGCAGTGAAACTTTATTTCTTTTTAATGGCCGTTTCCCACATTGCATCAAACTGCATTAGAAAGTAATGAGCTCATCAAAATATTGTCAAGTGGTCAACAAGAGTGTCAGAAACCTCACTGTATACACTTGCCATGCTAAACTCTACTTAGAAATAAATGTTGCAAAGTGTTTATAATACTAATTTCTTAGCATACCCGGTCTCTGAAGTAGCAGAAATGTAAGATCGCAACACAGCGGGTACACAGAGAAAGGTCAACCATAGGAAGTTGTTTATTGCCAAGTTAGATCATTGACTTATCTGGTTCAGTATTGCCTACATAATGTCTCTCTAGTGGTTCAGGAAGAATTCTGTCTTAGCCAGCTGTAGATACCAGAGGATTGAACCAGGACATTCTGTATGCAAAACATGAATTCTACCACTGTGCTACAATGACCTCAGAGTGGCAAGTTGTAACAAAAAGATATTGTTCTTGGATCGTAAGTACCAAGTAGTTATGTGCTTAAGTGTATACCACATATATCTTCTGTAAACCGTCATAATGGCAAAACAGATTCAAAATCTTGTTTTAGTCAAGTATGGCTTTAAAAGTATGTGACTATTTGAACCGACGGGGATAACTCTGAGCGCATGTTGGCACCCAGTCCTCATTCAAATCCCCCAGAGTTGCATCCTAAGTTCTTTGGGTTTTGCTAAAGCTTGAAAACATTTTGTAAGTGTATCATGAAGTGGATACCAGAATCTCTCAAATGTGTGTTAATTTCACATATTAATAATTCTAACATATCTAAAATTGTCAGGGGCATGGGGGGGGGGAGGAAGGGGGCTTATAAACACAAAAGATATGCCTCATCAATATTAGCTATAAGTCATCTCTCATGGTATATACTATGACATACCTCACAATTTGGATAAATAAATATAGGCAAGTGCTATACTTTTCTCTGAACTGATTGTAATTAACTAATGTCTAACATTTGCTCTTTGAATTTATTCATAAAAATAACAGGAAATGCCCAGTGTTTACAGAGTATACCAAAGAGAAGTCAATGAAAATATATGGGCTAGTAATACATATTTTTTCACTTAAAAAAAATCTACACATGTGAACAAATTCGCAGCCCCATAGCAGAGTTAAAGCAAGAGGGGCAAGGGAGGAAATGAAGTATGTGCCATATTCAGTTTTCAAAAAGACAGACAGCTTTTGCTGTTGGCCTAGAAATGTCTGAAAGGACCGTCTTTCACAGTCTTTAAAATAAGGATAATAAAATGTAAACTCAGAGGAATATCTGGTCATAACTGGAAATAGAACCAGTGGTTTTTTTTTAACCTATAAAAACATCCTTCATATATTTTCCATGGTTTGGAAATGTGTCTGGACACTGACTTTTGTGATCCAAAAGAAGTTTGAAATGATCTAAAGAATTGCACCATGGTTATCAAGTAGAGCTTTGGGCTCATTTAAAGCACATACTAAATTGAAATATCTTTGCTTGTGCGTACACATGTAATCAGAGAAGGCTGTTAGTTTTGGAAATCTGAAAGGCACGACCAAAAAAAAAAAAAAAAAAAAAAGATTCAGAAGAACTTTAAACCCTGAAGAATTTTTTCACCAGTTCAAGCATGTTCTCATAGGACAGCTCCGCTTCCCGGTAAATATGGCCAAGTAACTCCTGAAGCGCAAAAAGGAATGGCATATTGAAGCTTAGGAGTTCATACAAGTAGGTATAGTTGTATGCATTGTCCCTGAAATGAAGTCTGGCAGCGTGCAGGAAACCATGCATCCAGTTAGAGAGGCGTCTTGGAAGGTCAAGCAGATCCCTTGTCACCTTAAGAGGCCAGCTTAGCGTTTTCCTAAAGAATGAAGGCAGGATACCTGGGGACCGGTCTTCTGAGCTGCCGCCTGCAGCAAAAGCATTTTCTGGGCTGGTTTCTGAAGACATGGGCTCTTCTTGCCGCCACGGTTTTGCTTCCTCCTTTAAAGAGACACTCAGCTTAACATTGTGCCATCATCATCTCCCCAAACGTAAGAAAGTTTCTTTCAAGGAACAGCTAGAAAACAAATGGAAACCTAGCAGGTAGCTAACATTGCTGCAAACTTAAGGAGGACATTGTTCCCATAGTAGTAATGACCTTCCAATGGAAGTCGGTAACAGCAATTTCCACTTGGATTATATGGAAGACATGGTTTGGAATGAGAAAAAAAAGTTGAGCAGACATCGTGCGCAGGTTGACACAAGTCTGCAGAAGCCAGTTTCCAAAATGACCACTGGCCATCCTCCTGCGGCAGCTCCCACATGAACCATGGCATCTACACCCATATAATGTGTGCCAAACTGTAAGTTTGGGCATGCTTCAATATACCATAATTATATAACCATTCCAGCAGTAGCCAGAATATCTAGAAGCAAATAAATTAAAATATGAAGCAACAAGCTTTGGACTACCACAAATCATATACCCACACCTCCAGAACAGTGTCCTCTACAAAGTGACTGCCTGGTACATAAATGGATCAGATCACTTGGGTTCCACAAGACACTTGAACTGCATGACTTAGGCTTATCACTTTCATTGAGATGGAATTTATAATTCTTAGCATGCCTTGTCCACTCACTGCCAGGCTTTGGCAGATCAGTGGAACTACACAAACTCTGGACCATTACACATACCTTTTCATGATTCTTTACCATAACTCTTCTTTTTCTGTGCTTGTTATTTGTTTTACACTGTGCAAAATGAAGCTTGCAGTAAAATTTACCTGGAAAACACAAGGACAGGAGGAATGACATTGTTTGCTTTCTCTCTCTACTAATCACTTAATTCCATTTGGAAATGAACAGTGACAGAAGCCACAGGTGCTGTGCATACACTGCATCTTTCTTGATTTGGGCTTCAGGGAGAATGTCTTTATATCCTCTGAAGAAAAGTGTGCTTTCTATCTTGTACCTGCTTAATTTCTATTAACGTTATTTCTTTAACTCCCCTGTCAGTTTTATCTCACACAATAAACAGAGGATGACCAAGCAAGCTTCTGCAGCTTAGCCTGTTTATCTGTAGAACAGGGCACATTCATGCTATATAAGGCATTCTGGCTGAATTTTTGCTTCAATCGAAATTAAGCCTTAGTGCTTTCTTTATGCACCGCAGCAAAGTTTTCATAGTGAAGTGTTGTGGTTTATGTGATCGCTCCCCACCTATTTCTAGGCTGGCAGGGTGGGGGGTGGGGAGAGAAATCATGTGAACCAGATCTCTGTCATACTGGCATAGGTCAAGGATGTCATTTACACTAGACGTCATCTGCAAGAATAAGGCAGCAAAAAAACAACAACACAATTTGGAAAACATCGGATTTTTGACACCTCTCAATTCCAGGTGAGAACCGCCTTCACTATCTGGTTGATTCTAGCATTTGTGAGCAAGAAGAGGCTGAAATATGCCAGTTGCATATTACACATCAGAAATCCTAACTATCGTATTCCACTTCCTAATTACCTTCTTCTGCATCAAAGGCATACGTTGCTAGGCGGAGAGTTGTAGCACATATGGCACATCTGAAGCATTCTCGGTGGAAAAAGCGGCCTTCTGCACTCAGGCGCTCCATGACATACACCCTCTTTTGACAGAAACAGCAAATGTCGCTCCCACCTACTGACTGCGGAAATACTTTCTTCAAAGAACCCTGCAAATAATATTAACAAGCGTTTGTAAGATTTGTACGGTACAGCATAAATGTAACAGCTTGATTAAATACCCTACTAGATTATAAAAAGAGAGCAGAGGAGAGGCACCTGCAGCAGCCCAAAGTCAGTTGGATAACAGGTCTTTTGTGGATATGTATGGCGCATCAAGGCATGGTAAGTTTAGTTTTTATTACATCCTTATTGCAAAAACAAGAGGGGTAGAAAGCACCTAGCAAGTCTCAATACACAGTTGGTTGGTCTTTACTTCACTTGACAGCCAACAAGTTGTGCATGCCTCCCTCAACAGGCAAGGAAAACTCCAAACGCCGTGTGGAACACCTAAAGGAAATAGTGCTAACTTGGCAGACACATTCCAGGATCCATGGAGAATGCTTTTGGGGTGCTGCACTATATAGAGCATGGGAAAGCCAATCTAATGTATTCGTTCCTAATCTTTGAAACTTCTTTGTAAGTATGGGCGTGACTCACAGGAATTTTCTAATGACTTCAACACGGAATGGGTGTAATCCAACAGCAAAACCTCCATTGATCTTAGCGGGGCTGGACTGCAGCCAATGTGAGGAGCTGATCTTATAGAAGGGATAGGGAACATGTACCCAGACACAGCTGAACTTCAACACCTATCACCTCTGACTATTGGCCTTACTTGCTGAGTTCATCAACATTGGGAGGGTCACAAGTTCTCCATCCCTGTCTTACACTGGTCTTCACAATTTTATTATAACCCATGCTAAATGTGAACATTGTTATCCACACTACACACTTAGGTTCTCTGTAAATGTACGCATAACATTTGGTTCCACCCATTCATGTATATTTAAGTGAATAAACACATTCATGTTTTAGAATGCTCAATGGCTTCTGTCTCCTAATAAAACAGCACCTGTGATCTATTGCAGGAACACTTAAGAAAACAGAAAGACGGGGGAAAGGGAGAAAAGAAAAAGCACACCAAAATATGGACAGATGGAAGTCACTGAATTTCCAAGTAGCTCTATGTCCTATGATTAAGCAGTGAAAATAATGTTGAAAATTGCCTTTTTATAAATATTAAGGTTTACTGCAGAAATTACTTGTTTTGGGGCACTGTTTATCTTTATCTAAATTTTGTTTGATGTGTATATTGAAGCAAGTTAAATACCAGCAACATACAAGAGAAATCTTAAAAATAAATAAACTCAGAATCCATCTGATTGATACCTTAAAAAGTCTTTAAAAACAAAAAGACTATGGACAGAATACATTTCAAGGCCAACACACACAGGAAATCCTACTTGTGCAGTTGACCCCTGTTTGCACAAATGAGGGGTTCCCCTTTCTCTCCTCCCCTTGCACCCCCCGTGCCTCCTAAATCTGCTACAGAAGGTTGGGAACCATCCAGAACCGATGTGGGTGCAAGGATGTGGGGAGAAGAGGAAGGCGGAACCCCCGTACAACATGGGATCTCACCCACCCCCCACAATAGCTTTTCTTGCTATTCTGAGGACACACCACGTGCACCAGTACTTTTCTGTGGTACCTGACAGGTTTGAGCAGTAGAAGACAAAGCTTGAGAGGTAGGAGAAGAAGGGAAAGCAGCAGCTGCACCTCCATCCAAAGATTCGCTCTGAATGCAACAAAACGTTCTAATAAGTTTGATGCAACAATTTAAGAAGGAAAAAAATGCATAAGCTTCAACAGCAGCATTTATGAATATTAGCTAGCATCTAGTGAGTGAGTCCCTGGATGTGTGCACATGGACTTAAACACAACCAGTGGGACTGGTTCTTTTTTGTTCTGAGCAGCAGTCTCCCTCCCCAGACATGGAAAACTGATGTTTAAACACACCCCCATGCCCAGGCACCTTCGGGTCCCAGACTTTGCTTGAAAAGCCACTCCAGATTAATCATGGCCCCTTATAAACTGCATAGCTATTATTACACTTAACCAAAGCCTATGCTGTGCTTTAGCTACAAGCAATAAATGCATGAACAGGTGCATCTTCACCGTAACACATCCTCAGTGTGACAAAGTGTGGGTGTACACACACACACACACACACACACACACACACCCCTGAAAAGGTATAAGGACATGCCCAGAAATGTGGCTCTTAAAATGCACTGCAGGTAAAGTAAGAAATAAACTTGGCACAAATTCAAGTATTTGTGGGTTTAAACCTTACCGGTTGCAAAGCGTTGGACAATGGACTGGGCCTGTGATCATTCATGTACAGATTGACAAGAACTTCCGCCACGGCCCCTATTCCACGTGACACTTTCCCTACAGTCATCTACCATCCAGCAACGAAGCGGAGGAAAAAGGGGGAGAGAAAAGATGGGAGGCACAGAATGAACGTGAGAATACAGTTTAAGGGGGGGAAAGAAACAAGACGACAGACAAGACACATAACAAAGCAGTGATAAGCGAGCTTGAAGTTTTGAAAGGCACACAGGCAGCTAGAAGAGCTGTGAGCAATTTCATGCACTATAAAGCACAATTCTCCCCACTTCTGCCACACCGCCTATGCTTTTCGTTTAGCAATGCAAAAATTCTGGTCTAAAGTTGTTAGCATACGATAATGTCTTCAATTAGTTCTCCACAAATACTTATGGAAATCGATCAAAGCTTGTAGAAACAGATCCAGGCTTGTATGAATGAGCAGGCATGGAGCAGGGAACAGCAAAATCTTGTTTGATTACTATCTCATCCACAGATGATCGTTTTCCTTTGCAATAATTACGGTGCAAAACATACTATGTTGTTGACAGAAATAAATACTAACAAAAGAAGGTTTTTTTGAGAACAGACAATAGTATGCTAATTACTGCTGTGTTTGGATTTTTATTGTATCATCTGAACTCTTGTTAATTTCTCTTGTCAATAAGACATAAGTAAAGTTTCTAATTGCACCTGACTTCTGAATGCCACATGCCCATGTACAAAATGGGATTTTCTCAGATTTCGGCAGCACCAAACCAATGTTGTAATTACGCTGGAGGTATCTGTAGACTACCTCAGACTTGCCTTATTCTTTCTATAAACAAAATGAAGCAAACATTTCTTTCTTTCACAGTGACATCCTTGTAGAACCAGGGCCATGATATGAAACTCATGGCCAGGACCTTGTTAGCTTGTTCAATAATCTGACCTCAAACTCCATAGATATAAAATTTTATTTAGGTATAAGGCCAAGTACACATGAATTCCTCACTGTTGTGTGGACCACATGAATGGACTTCACAGATCACTAGTGATTTGCAGAACACAGCTTATGAATCCAATCCATAGCACAAACATTTGCATGGATATTACTTTTGTGTAAGCTGCTGCAAGAGCCCATATTTGGACTGACTAAACCAGGATAGATGTGTATGAAGTAATATTACATAATTATGTATTTCACACAAATGCATGCATGTGCACGCATACAGACATTTCTTGCCACAGACAGCAAGACCAGCACTGCCATTGGTGCATGTAAATACCAGCCAATTTGCTTGATATTGTTTTGACACAATTATGTTCTGCATGCCTTATTTTACCTTCTGCACAATAAACTAAGTCATAAAAACAATAATGTAGTCATAATGTCCATCTCCGATTGAAGTTAGTATTCTCAAAAATGCCTTATACATTTTTAAATTTGCTAGATGTTTCCATACTTTAAAAAAGAAGCTTGAATGAAATCTGCAAGGAAAGTCATATAAGGCAAGATCTTTCTGAATATGCTTAAGCAAGTATTTAAAAGACATGCACGATTAAACAAGGATGGGCAACACAAGTCGATTTCTACCCTTTGATGTCAATTAGCTGCCCCACCCATGAAATGTCATCAATCATGATGGCAGCTGGTAGAGCAACATGACCTCATTTGCTGCCTGTGAAAACTAAAACTTGGTTTTTAGTCTGTGTAGCAGCAGTCTTTACAAAGGCTAGATAAACCTGAACGGATAAGCCAAGAGAAATAAATGGCAAGAAACAAATCGGCAAACTGGCTTCCCTCAAAAATAATATGCTGACTTTCCTAGTTAACAAATACTCTGTATGTATGCATTATTATTATTATTATTATTATTATTAAAAAAAGAACATCGTGCTCCCTGTGGTAGAGGCTGCCAGAGGGAAGAGGAGGCAGGGAAGCCAACTTTTAGGAGTCTCATTCCGCATGCTTCTCTTTTCTCTGGATTCAACCCAATACAAATTAGGTACAAGATACTGTGTTTCTGGTCTGTTTAAAACAGGCAAAGTTCCCGTGAGATTATGTCAAGTGTGAAGATTGGACTGGGCAAGATAAGATGGGGGGAAAGGCAATGGGAAAAATGAAGCCAAGGAAGCTGGTTGTTACGTTTCCAGGAAACGAGCAAAACAGAAGTAGTAAGCAAACACGAGTAAAGGAAAGGCAATTGGTTATCATGGAAGGTTTTTCATCCGGCTCTCCAAAATTCTCACATCAGGTACCACCCAAAGGGAAACTTGACTGGCCAAAACAGCATGGAAATACTTTGCTTATTCATAAAACTGCTAAGAATTAATCTTGTGTAATAAGGTAAAAGGTTTAGGGTTAGATTAAATGGGGTTTGGGGGGCATCCCTGTGACTCTGCTAAAGAGGGCAAACAGGGTGGACAAGCACTGACTGACATATTCTATTTGTTGAGAGAATAAGCCTTTGCATAAGTAAAAAGATGGCCAAGTACAGGTGATGTGTTGCCACAGACACAAAATAGCTAGAGCTCCTTCTGGAAGGGTGAATGTCTGGAGGAGATGTCATCAAGGTTGCCTGTGTTTAAGAGATAACAGACTGGAAGTTTCTGAAAGAGGCAGAGGGAGACAGAAACCCGACTTGCTCTCTAGACGAATGCGAAACTATGTGGAGCTGGCTCTGTTGGATGGGCAACTTTGTCAACTTTCCATCTTATGCTCAGCCAATACAAACGTGCTAATAAAACATTATGTCACAGAAACACTAAGTCTCCAGTCACCTTCATTCCAAGGAAACTTAACCCAAGATATATGATGGGAAAACTGGCACATCTCACTGCTCAGAGATTGAAGTTGGGACACCGAGTGGGATTTATCAGTGGAAGACCTCGTGCTCAGAGGAGGTTTTCTACACAGATCCTTGCCTTTCTAGTAATAGCAACTACAAGCCATTTTTTAAATAGATTAATAAAATCTAAGTCATCTTGGAGCAGAATTTGGTTACTTTCAACTCTTGGTGCATAGCTAATCAAGGTGACAGATGGATTACTTTAAAAGTGACCAATTTATCCTTCTGTTCATTTGTGGATGCTTTGGGTTTTAGGACAACATGAACAGCATTTCAAACCTAAACTGCACGGGTTCTTTCCGCCTGCCTACTCTTGAATGCAAAACAAAAATGCCGCATTTGACAGAAGCAACAGACCAAAAATAAAACAGGGCCCCTTCTCAAGAGTGGCAAGACCATACTAATGATTCAGTCTACAAGCCTAAGGATATTTCAGCTTTACTTCAGATAAAGCCTCAGAAAATTCCTAGTTTAAGTGAAAGATCTCATAAGCCCAAAGTCTTGGTTTAGCATTAATGCACGGTTTTTACAGGACTGTTCCAAAGGAACCAGCAAATACACAAAAGGATTCAGGTACTTTGCCACAATAAACAAATCAAACTAGGATTTAAAGGCAAGGCTCTGGAACATGTTGGAGACAGCACCTCTGAGCATGTGCAAAGTTTAATTCCTTCAAACACCTTGGAATAAGGAGCAGGCATTCCAAACTAGCTTAGTTCCCACAAACATTTGATAAACCAACTGCTACAGCACCTCACACTCTGCAAAGTACAAAGCAGCTCCTTTAATTTCTTACTTGGTTCTTAAGCCATTCTTGCCTGTTTCATGAAGCAGTATTGGAGGTTTGCTTGGAAAATTAAAATAAAACTGTGTGGGAGTCTTGGTGGTAGCCTGAGCATGTGAACTCTGGAGGCAGGCCTTTGGAGGACATGCCATTAGCCACCAATAGCAGATCCTGTTTGAATGTAGGGGCTGGGAACAAATACTATTTGTCAGCCCTACAGTTCAGGACCTAGTTCCACATTTTTTAAAGTTTCCATTTTAATTTTTTAAAATTTCTAAAAATTAAAAATCATATTGAACAAGAGAAGCAGCCTTACTTCTGATATTTCAAAAGAAAGAGTGAAACTGGAATTGGGGTAATTCCCTGTTGGCCATGAATTACTGTCACTTATTTATTTTTGCTACCATGCAAATTAACAAGCTCAGACCTTATTCAAGTGAAATGCAGCATGAACACACAGAGACAGAATCGCAGCCTCTGAACAAAGCTAGGTCTCTTGAGTCAAAGCCAGCCTTGCGTAGTTTTTAGTGCCAACATGAATCCGACATGGAAACCTGTTAAGGAATACCTTTTTAGAATGAACAGCAGGGGAAGCGGAGTCAGTGGATGATGGAGAAGAAGCAGCTGAATCATGAGATGAAAGGCAAGAGGGAGATGGGAGTTGAGAATGGGAGAGACCTTTAGTAGGAGGAAGTTTATTCTGTACAGAGCAGAAAGAGGAAAGTTATCCCAGATGGTTTTCATATTAATGAGTGCTAAAATTATGGCACTGCCACCATCATGCACTAAAATTACTGAAGAAAAAACTACAGTCTGAGACTACAGTTAGATTTAAACAGAACTAACAGTGTTAGAATGTGGACTAATGTTTCATTTGCTCCTCAGTTTTCTATTTCTGTTTGGTGAAATAAAAGAAAAGGGTTATTGGCCATGAACGAGCCTTTTTTTCCTTAAATAGGATGAAAACCAGCGTGTTCTCTCTCTCTCTCTCTCTCTCTCTCTCTCTCTCTCTCTCTCTCACACACACACACACACACACACACAATCTATTTTTTCTGCACCTGCAACAGTAAACACAAGTATTCACCTTTGGGATGTCGACATAGCCAAACATTGAGGCAAGATGGGAGGCTTTTTCTTTAATGCTCTTTTTATGAAATTCTCTATTTGCTATGGACTGAGCTCTCTTCTGCAGCCATAAGGGAGAGAAAGGAAACAGAAGAAAGAATTTGGTTACATAGAAAAGGAAGAAATAGCGCTAATCAGAAAAATGGTTAGTTGTGGGGGAGGGTGTGAACAAAAAGGCAGGACAGAAAACAGAATGCTAGCAGTGAGAAGAAAAAAAGGGGACAGACTTCAGTGTTTGAGTGTGTATATAATTAAGATTATCATGATTTTAATAAATTTGTATATCACCCTTCATCTGACGAACACAGGGAAGTTCACAATATAAAAATACAAAATGAGAACAAAAAATATATAAGAAAACAAAAACAAACAAACAAACAAACCAATAACCCACCTCCCACAAACACATTAAAAATATCATAGAATGTTAATCATCCAAAGGCTTGGTTATACAGAAACATTTTTGCCTGGTGACTAAAGATATGGAATGAGGGTGCCAGGCGAGTCTCCCTGGGGAGAGCATTTCACAAACGGGAAGCCACCTCAGAAAAGGCCCGTTCTCCTGTTGCCAGCCTCCAGACTTTTTGTGGAGAAGGCAGATGAAGAAGGGCCTCAGCTGATGATTGCAAGGTCTGAGTCAGTTCATATGGGAAGAGGTGGTCCTTAAGGCATTGTTGTCCTGAGACATTTAAAGCTTTCTAGGGCAAAACCTGAATTGGGCCTGGAAGCTAACTGGCAGCCAGTGCAGTTGGGTCAGAGTTGGTAGAATATTCTCAAACCGTCTTGCCCCAGTGAGCAACCAGGTCACTGAATTCTGCACCAGCTGACGTTTCTGAACCATCTTCAGAAGCAGTGTTTCCTAGCTTGTTTCCTTGTCCTAAGCTCTGGGATATACCAGGGAGACAAGCGGGTTTCACGAAGTCGGAGAGAGCACTCAGGGGCAATCGTGTCAACAGCCTGAACAATTTAGATGTTCCAGAGGTCAGCCAGGGCTTTGAGAGGAATGCCAGTCATATCAGCCAGAAAATCCATCAGCCTCCCAGGGTGGACCATCCTAATAGGTCCCCCCCACCTCTATAGGCAAAGGTGCAGAAAGCCTAAATCTCAACAGGAAGTCATCTGACCTTGAGAAGGGACTGATGTCAATATCCCCCACTTTCAGATCACCTTCTTCCTACTCAGTTGAAAAAACAAGGTACAGACTGTAGCCTGCCACATGCATTGGGCTGGGGACATGTTGCACATTCTGTCAGGTTGAGAACCAGGTCAGCTACCAGCTTTGCCCTCCCTCCACCCCAGTTGCTTGGGCAGGCTGCCCACACGTCTGTAATCTGTAAAGTGGTGCAATTACACTTATTCATTTATATGTCCATTTTTCCCACCCAGCCCCTTTATTTTAAGACAGGGGAAACCTTTTTGGTTTTGTTTTTTAGTTGCAAAACTGTTCTGGGGATTATAGGGAGTTGTCTTGGTGATATTATGTGTCTACTCCCACTTTTTATTGTAAGATGCCTTGAGTGCCATCTGACGAAAATGTGGAATATAAAAATAATTCAATACATAAAATGAGCAAATAAATATACTTGCAGCACTTACAAAATTGCCAGTGACTTTCATCAACAGTTTTGGCTGGACACTTGCAAAACTCCCCTTACCCCAGAGCTCAACTCTAGAATGAGAAGGGCATGTTTGTACTGAACACTGTAAGGAGGCTTTCAACAAGGCCTCAGTACCCAGCAAATATTACCCGGCAAATAAATGTGGTGAGTATGCTTGAAAGATTTATATGGTAGGAACCAAAACAATATTGCCCACATTTTCACTGCTCAGAATTGTCCTGGAGATGATCAGCGGTTCTGCTAAAAGAGCAGGAAGGAAACAGGGAAGGGAGAGAGAGTGGGAAAGGGGAAAGAGAGGAAGAAAGTGCCATCACCTGTTTATATTTTTCCTCCACATGCTGAAGGCGTTGAAGCACACCAGACAGGGCAAATGCAGCAGGACAGGAAGACGCAAGGGATTCAGAAAGCCTGGACTCCAGCTCTGCCCGTTCTATGTGTCTCAAATGCCTGGCCATTGGATGAGGACCAGGCAAGGATTGTACAGGCTCTCTGGCCATGTGTTCAGACCTAGCTACCGCCTGAAACTGGGAAATACTTGAAATGAAAAAAGGGATCTTTCTTCCATCAAAGCACATTCTGCAATTAAAACTGCCTAAGTAATGCATGTGCCAAAGTCAGAGTGCAGCAATACAAACAGGCATCTCATGCATAGGAATATTCCTTTTATGAAGCAGTGGTGCATAAAACTCAAGCAGTTATAAGTGGACTGTAGCTTATAAAGTGGACAGAGTAGACTCAAGTCTTAACAGCCTGGAAGTTCAGCGGTCCTTTGAGTTCCACACATTATTATTATTATTTTTATTACAGAGAATAAGCCAGGAGTCCCTAAGTCCCTGATTAAAACCTCATTTCAGCCATTAACTTAATGGGTGGCCCTAAGCAGGCCCCCCTCTCTCAGCCACATCAGGGAAATAATACTGGCACTCACATAGAGTTGTTGCAAGGATCATTGAAAAAATGTTTATGGAAATGCTTTAAGCATCCCCAGTACTCAATAAATACCAAATATTATTGGAAGCCTCAGTGAAGTCGCATAACAATCTGAATATTATATTTTGATTTTTATCCTGTTATGAGGCTGTGTCAGAAAACTGCATTGAGTTCACTAGGTGAACAAGGCAGGATAACTCAATATATTATTTCAGGAAAGACAAACCACTGTATAATCAACTAATTTATACTGCAACCAACAGGCAACAAACTACCAATTATTTAAATGCAGAAGTCCATCTCCAGCTGGAGAGTTACAAGAAAAAGTACTCTTATATGCCACAGGGTATTCTGTATTTGGGGAGGGGAATGTGACAGGGGACTAGGGGTTGTCTTCCAGTTCTAAGACTTGCAAAAATTTCCAGTAAAGAGAATAAAATGATAGTTGCTAACAGGTCTTCCTATACTAGTATTGCCATAGAGTCTCCTCTGTTCAGTCAATATGCCAGGGAAGAGATAAGAACATAAAACTTTCAGCAACAGTAGCTCACAATACCGCTACCCATGCTTAAGTTTATAAGCCTACCACTAGAGAGTGTACATGTGCATAGGTGGGGGAGTGGAATGAATATAAAATTCACAACTGATTATAATCAGCTCAAAATGCCCATGTTGGCCTAGCTGAACTTGTCCTTCTTCCTCAGAAGTGGAGAATTTGGGAATCAAGCTCACATTCTCTAGCAAGCCATATTGGTTTGTGGCATATGCCAAGCCCAGAATGCAATTCAAAAGCAGGAAGCTCAGAGGCAGGTCAAAATGCATGGGAAACTCTTCAGACAGCTGTAACCGCAAGACTCTCTTTCAGGGGATTTGGGAAACTAGGCTAACTGTGTTTATTTCTAAACATTTTCCAAAGGTGTGCTCTAGATCTTTTATTGGCTTCTGAGTCAGCGAACCATACCAAAGACATCCCTTGGAACAAAATCCTTTAATTGCCTAAGTATTATAACATACAGCATGCTTCGAAATATGCCACACTAAACTTTGCTTTGCCCAAGCTTTAGAAACCAACACATGCTATAATTTACAATTAATATTACCCATGGGTTGGGCTCTGCCTTGTTAGGAGCTATGGGGTTTTGCTATTGTATTATTTGTTATAGTATTGCTACAACCGGAGCATATCATCTCCTGCCTTTGTCCAATGGTAAAACTGCCACACATCTTCTACTTTAACAAGGCAAGGTAAACTGTGATCCAGTGTGAAGTGCAGTGTAGCACAGCAACAGTGGAAACCATATCAACCAATCCACCAACATGCTATGGTGGTTGTGTGAACCAGGCCTTTCATTAAAGTCTAAAGATGGCAGCAAAGCCCCATGCGATCTCACCTCCTTTCATTCTTCACATTCTCCTATCAAACAGCAGACTTAAAAAGGCAGCTAAGCATCTCTATGCTCCTGGTGTTTCTCACTAATGTTACCCACCATGCTTTGCAGTCTTAATGTTAGAAAGAACTGACAGTCACTCCCTAGTGAATTCCTACCTGACTTTTTGGTGGAGGTGGCAGGTTACAGGTTGGCTCCTTGGGTTTAGCAAAGCGAGGATTTACAGGAGGGTCAGAAGAAAGGTGCAAAGCTGGCTTATCTACTAGATCCTTAAATGTAAAAAGCAGAACAGTTCAAGGAGATAAAGGAATATCTTAGGAAGACTGGGAACAGGACTGAAAGACAGTATGAGGCAGAAGAAATAAGAAAACACATTTGAAGGCTAATAAAGATGCTTTGTTAGGGTTTCTGCAAGACACATTTGGAATTTATTACCATACCGCAGTCTGTACTTTTGACACCCACAGATGTAACAGTATGTGAAATGCACCATTTAATGCGACTATTTAAAGAGCAAGCTACAGGCAAACTAGATGTTGCACACATGAGTGCAAATAGGAGATGATCTCATGATTTTCAAGTCATCTTTGTACCACAAATTACTTATGTTATATGTGGTGGATGGTGGTTTCTAAACATGTTCTTTGGCTTGTGTGCTCTGTGGACTTACTAGGAAGGCAGATCTGAAGTGCAAACATTACCTGAACAATAACTAACTAACTAACTAATAACCCCACAAGGTTCGTGTATGTAGCCCACATCGATTTTGTATAGCTATCACACCGAAATCTAGCAAGGGTCTAAATAGATTCAGGATCTGATCTGCTGAATGATCAGCTTGAGTTGGAGCCAATTCAAAAGCTTGGATCTGAGCCCTGGGAGACCAATACAAGAGGGTTCTTTAAAGTTTGCCAACTGCCTACCATGTGAATTTACTTGGTTGTGTCAGTTTTTTTCATGTCAATGGCCAAGAAGTGCAATTGTGATACTATAACGCACCATGTGATCAAGATGATCTAAGTGTTAATCAGCTTACGAATGTGTTACAGCTCCAGAATACTTTATCCATAAGCACCATCCTCATTCTATGCGGAGGAATAGCCAGCACCATTCCCATTGCTAGAAGCATAACATTTTCCCTAAGCATAACATCCACAAGTCCTATGTACAGAGAACATCTCCAGCTCAGAATAAGGGAGGCAGCTTTTAAGTTAGCATAACTATTTACCATACTTTTCTGTGTATAAGACTAGGGTGTTTTTTTTACTAAAAAAGAATGTTAAAGGGGGGTAATCTTATACATCGGGGCAATCAACCCCCATTTTCTTAATTTTGAGTCCCCCCAAATAGGGGGTGTTTTATACACAGGGGCTTGTTATACAGTGGTACCCCGAGTTACAAACGCCTCAGGTTACAAATGCTTCAGGTTACAAACTCCGCTAATCTGGAAGAGTTACCTCGAGCTGAGAACTTTGCCCCAGGATGAGAACGGAAATCGTGTGCCGGCGGCACAGCAGCAGCAGCAAGAGGCCCCATTAGCAAAAGCACGCCTCTAGTTAAGAACAGTTTCAGGTTAAGAACGAACCTCCAGAACGAATTAAGTTCATAACTAGAGGTACCACTGTACACGGAAAAATACAGTATGTCCCAGCAAATAGCCTGACACACGTACATAGGTTTCTGTCAAATTTTAAACGTTTTTCAAGCTAGCTCATTTTGGTGCAGTGTAAAATTTCAGAGTGCTCACTAGGGCTACTAATTTTGTTTAACCATCAGCACTCTATGAAAGTCTTGAGTCCCAAAGCAGTTTGCTAACCAGTGCATGGGTTGTTCAGTGAAATATATATCAAAGCCATCTAGGTCTGTGGAATACCCAGTTATCTGGATTGTGGCCTTCACATCACTGTAGAGGTATACATACCTTTGAAAGCAATACATAAAAAACCTTTAAAAGCCATTTCCACATGTAATTCAGAGGGTCTACTCAATGTTAGTTGGATACTACCTGCAATTGAACTTTTATTGACTTATAATGAACACAAGTTGTTAACTATTCAAGGCAGCATGAAAGCAACAATCTGTTACAATATCCCAGTATTATTACATAATTTTACCCTAACATGCAGTTATCAGACAGTGACTTGGACATTACCAATAATATCAGATTTTCTAGTGTCTAAAGTGACTCCATATGCATTTCACCCTAACAGAGCTACTCATTTTGGCCCTTTGGTCATTCCACCCCAATACAGTGGTACCTCGGGTTAAGAACTTAATTTGTTCTGGAGGTCCGTTCTTAACGTGAAACTGTTCTTAACTTGGGGTACCACCTTAGCTAATGGGGCCTCCTGCTGTCACCGCGCCGCCGCTGCACGATTTCTGTTCTCATCCTGAAGCAAAGTTCTTAATCCGAGTTACTATTTCTGCGTTAGCAGAGTCTGTAACCTGAAGCGTCTGTAACCCGAGGTACCACTGTACGGGAAATGCAAAATTGATGGGGTTTTTCCTCCCACATCTTGCAATTACCATAACTACCTGTAGGCAGCCTTCCCTGTCTGCGCTGCCTATGATCATTCTAGCCATTTCCTATGCATGCAGACACTCTGAAGCTTAAATGGAACTCCACTGCCCAGAAGAACTGTTCTTGTACAAACCCAGGAAAAGTTTCCTCAAAACTACTGACTAGAAATGGGTGTGAATTATCTCCTTATACTCAAACAACTGTGTGGATATGACATGTGTGAAGTATCCAAAGAGCTCCAACTACCAGTTTTCATTTTAAGTATTTCAGGCTTTGGGTTCTAGGCATGTTGCTCATAACAGCTGTTTACTCATGAGAAAGAACTCACCCCCATTTTCAAAGAAGAATTTTACAATTATTATTTACTTACCTGCCTCCGTAGTGAAGGACCAGGAGCATTTTCTTCAAATTTGGCTAAGAGCTGAGTTGCCATAGACTTCACTTTGTTTTGATTCATTCCTTCTTTCAAGTCCCCCAGCTGGTTACCAGAATTCGTACCTCGGTTCAAAGAACTTGAAGACTGCAATGGAACAATTGAAGGAAAATGTATATACTCCACTTCAGAGAGAAGGTTAGGGACAGTCTAATATGGCATCTTGACCAGTACACAGGCCACAGAAGTGTCACTGAATGCATGAAAAGTAAAACGAACTTTAAAATTTAAATAGGATCTTCAATATTATATTTGAAATGGGGAGACCCAATAGATTTTAAATTCAGATAAAATGAATGTGGGCCCTATGACTGTGTTCAAATCCTTACTCAGCCATGACCCTCACTGGGTGACCTAGGGCCAGTCGCTGCCTCTCAGCTTAACCTACCTCACAGGGTTGCTGTAGGGATTAAATGAGGAGAGGGAGAACCATGTATGCCAACTTGAGCTCTTTGGATAAAAAGGTGAGATAGAAATGCCATTAATCAATCACTCAATCAATCAATCAATCAATCAATCAATCAATCAATGGCATGCATTGAGACACACATGCAAGTAATGGAAGAAAACAGAAAGCCTATGAAAAATGGAAGGTTGCTTTACTTTCCCCATGTTCAGCCTATAAAGTCTGTGGAAACATACTTTCTCTCTCTCTCTCTCTCTCTCTCTATATATATATATTCGTTCATAAGTCAGGCTTCAAAAGAAGGTAGACTGGGGATAATAAGGTGCTAGGCATGGCATCTGGTCCCATCTCCCACTTTAAAATGTGGGGCCTAGCATGGTTGGTTGGTTTTTACTTTTGATGAAGGTAACTTCACACCCACACCCACACCCTTGTCTGTGTATGGATCAGAACTTTTCTGCCATGTTTATAATCTATAATGTAGATTCTATTTTTAGAGAATAGTGGAGAGAAATTAAAGCAATGACTGTCAGACATTGCGTCTGTGGGTCAACATCTTCAACAGAAGCCAGGTTGCAAATCCAGCTGCAGCTTCTTATACCAAAATCATTTAAACAAACAGAAGTCAATTTAATATGGATGCCCGCAAATATGAAAGGAAATATGAAAGGAAGACCTTCTTTTTTTCTCTTTTTTTTACAATTGTTATACATTAAAGACTTAAGGATAATAGATCAGGACACTTGATTTGCCTAAAACTGTTAATCAGTTAAAACCATATACCAGCAGCAAATTTAACCATGACAATTAGTACTAACCTCTTCAAAATTAATGAGACTTTTACGTCGCCTTTTACTGGTTTCATTTTCTTCTGCCTAAAAACAATTGGAGGAAGCAAAACATATTCACAATGGCATACACACTCAGAATCTATCAACTTAATAGAGAACGGCAGCTAAAATGAAGACATCCCACAAAACTAAATTCACTGGTCAGTGACAAAATGAATGGGTTGATCAGACCGAGGAATTGAGGTTAGGCACTAGCTTTAATTTAATTACTAAATAAGCTTGTAAATGTTTCCACTGACATATGCCTACAGAACTCATTCCAGGCCACTTTCAGTCATCATAAAAATTAGCTGAGGCTTGTTCTGCTATTTCCATAAGCATCTCCCTATCCTCAGCAAAATGTTATCTAGGAGAAACCAAGCTAGACTTGATGAGGCAGCGATGCTTATTATACGTTGCTTATTCCTGTCTCCCCATTCACATAAAAAGTGGGGTGGATGGGGTCAGATCCGAATCCTCCCCGTCCCTTGCCTAACTATTCTGTCAGCACAGGCACTTTCCCCCCAGCCGGCTTAAATACCTAAAGTAAACTGAACTGATAACAGTTGCCTGAAGCCATGGGAAGGCCAGATATTGCAAATGCTTTCATCCATGTGCCCCTTTTAGTATACATGAATGGCGAGACATTAAAACAAACATGGATGCCCAGTCACATTTAATTTTGCCCAAACATATTTGCTCCTTGTGAAACAGGCCTCATTAATAGCTTTAGGCTATCAACTTCCAGAATGGCTACCTAGGGCCAGCACAGCAGCCATAAAAAAATTTATCAATGAAAATTAGATCATCATTTTCAGGTATCATGAAAGTCAAATTTGAGCAACAGCACATTCCATCGGGGACAGCTGGAATCTGAGATTTCTCAAGTAGCATTAGGCATGTGTGCAACAAATTCATTGAACTGGTCCTTCAATTCCTCCTTGTACCTTTAACATAGGCTGATCCTATATACTTGGTGCCTCATTATGAATTAATGCCAAGATAACTCTTATTCATAAACTAATTTTAAACCATTTGCATTCTAGTCTTCAGCAGATTTTAGCTTTGCAAACACCTGGAAAGGATGGTTTTGTTGGGCAAACAAGGTCACCAACTGAACTGCCTAAGTCAATATTTCAGTATGGATTCCCAAAAACCAAGGCCAGCACTAGCCACTATACCAGTCTGATGAACTAAGAACTTGGCATTCAGTTTGCTGACAATGGCTAGATATGCCTTCAAGAAGCTTATGGTATCACAGCAATCCTGCAAGTGTTTCTGTACCACTGAAATAAATGGGGGCATGTGCTGTATTCAGGGTTGCAGCTCAAATGTGCAAAGTGGTTTGCAGTCATTATGTGATCAGCTCCATAAGGCCCTGAAATCACATAACTCCCATAACAATTCCCATTTTACAAATGGAGGAAATAAAAGCTGGGAGAAATACTTTGTCCGAGGCTCGTCCGTGGATTAAAGGCTACGCCAGAGGCCTCAGACACATTAGTTCAGACCAAAGCCAAGAGTTCTTTCAAACGAGTCAGAATTACATAACAAATGCTTTCATAATAACCAACGCTTATAGAAGTCTAGACTCCTCAGCTTTCTAATGCTACAAAGCATCTGAGTGTGTTGCTTTAGGCAGGACTTCGGAGGCAAAATGTACTGTGGCAGTGAAGCACATATAACTTTTAAGCTCATCATTCAGTTGTGGTAACTGAGCTCAGAGGATTAGAACTCTAGTGCTGCCTGATTCAGGCCCTGCGTGGATCTACAGATTTAATTCTCAGACATGAGAAATTATCTGCTATACGAACTGGTGAGCAAAACGTTACAGCACCCAACAAACATGTTATAGGCTCTGGCTTGACTGGTATTGTGTTTCAATTTTTCTTTTCTTAAAGCACACCAAACATTTTTGCTGGAAAAAAATATGTAACGTGTCTGTGTTCCTGCAAATGTCAAGACCAACCACAGGCTGCAGCCTTGTAATCTGCACTGCTGGCATTGAGCAGGGGCGGAGGGAGAGAGCAAGATCAAAGAAACAAGGGCTTCCTTTTTACATTTCCACTGCTTATAATAAATCATGGTGTAAGGAATCAAGAATGATCTCAACCCTAACTTTTGGGCTGATCCCAAAGAAAGAGAAACGGATGACAGTATGTTAAGTACTACGTCTTCCAAGTACCGGCTCTCACTAACAAAGCATCGTGTTCGGTGTAAGCATTAGTCAGCCTAACAAGACTAAACACTGCGGTGGCACAATTTGTTCTGCCGGAGTTCGTATGTTCCCTCTCACGGGACAATAGAACACATCTTATCTGGAGTCTTGAACAGGAGTCTTTGGTGAATGGATTTCTGTCTCTCCTTACTGCTGAATATGACTGACATAGGAATTAGAAAATTCAGATCTTTATGCAGTACAGAAAAGATCTGCTGCTAACAAATGAATAAAAACAAAGAGATAAGCTGCAGGTGGAACATGTAGAAACATTTCCCCCTACATATCACAAATGCTGTAAAAGTGTGCCATTAGTTGAATAACTTCTCCCCACAGATGCCAGTCTACATTTTTAACAAGCGGTGCTTGTGATAGCCATTTCAATAACAATGGTTAATTGAAAATCGGTGATACTGACAAAATTAAACAATTACTAGGTAGTATTCCAGATGATATGCTTCGTTTGAACTATTCTACAGTCATGCTTTTTATCAACTTATTGACAGTGGGTGCTATTCAACTAAGTCATCCTCAGAATAAGGTAAAGGTAAAGGAATCCTGGACAGCTAAGTCCAGTCAAAGGCGACTATGGGGTGCAGCGCTCATCTTGCTTCAGGCCAAGGGAGCCAGCATTTGTCTGCAGACAGCTTTCCGGGTCATGTGGCCAACATGACTAAACGCAATGGAACAGTGACGGAAGCCAGAGCGCAAGGAAACACCATTTACCTTCCCACTGCAGTGGTACCTATTTATCTACTCACACTAGTATGCTTTCGAACTGCTAGGTTGGCAGAAGCTGGGACAGAACAACGGGAGTTCATCCCGTTGTGGGGATTCAAACGGCCGACCTTCTGATCGGCAAGCTCCAGGTGCTCAGTGGTTTAGGCCACAGCACCAAATCCATGGGTTTAAGTTGCTACTCTGAGTACGACTTAGGCCCCCTTAACACCATACATTCAAAGCACGACAATACCACTTTTAGCAGTCATGGCTCTCCCCCCCCCCCCAAAGAATTCTAGGAGCTGTAGTTTGTTAAGGTTGTTGAGAGTTGTTAGGAGACCCCTAGTACCTGCCCAGGCCTATAATTCCTGGAGTGATTTAACAATAAATCTCTTCCTAGGTAACTATAAGAATTGTAGCTCTGTGCATCCCTAAACTACAGCAACCAGAATTATTTGGTGGAAACCATGGCTGTTTAAAAAGCAGTATCAGAGTGCTTTAAAGGCATTGTGCAAAGGTGGGCATAGTTAGACACCACCCCATGCCATTATTTTTTCTTTCTACTTAATGCCCCTGAGATTGCAGAGGTCTAAAAAAGACTTCCTTAAAAATGAAGGTTCTCATTTTCCTAGAACCATATTAGATTTTGTTGGGATCAAAATGATTATTGGTAGATACATGGATTAGGATACAAAGTGCTCTCTAATCCAGCAAAAGCTCTTGTTGTTGAAGGAAAGGGGATATCTTCACCAATTCTCCTTACCCCCTACAAGCTCCATCCATTTCTAATACACAACCCACCAAATAATATTTTCAGGGGGTGCAACTGGCTGTAGGGGGGAAAGAAACTGACAAAACCCACCTCCAAACTTTCCATTAGTGGGATTGTTTTGTGAGTAAGCATTCTACCCAAAGGATTTCTGGATCCAACAACCCTTAGGTGATAAAGTTAGATTTAAATTGTAAGGCTCTGAGAAGGATTTTGCTTAATTCTAATCTTTTACATGAAATTAGTTCTGTTGGGCCCTCTTAATTAATAAATACAATATTATTTACATTTTTATTGTCCAGTTAAGAACAAGAAAACTGGGGGGGGTAATGAATATGGGTTAAATATGAATTTTTAATTCAGGTTATTATTAATGTCCAGCACTAATATAAACAGGACAGAAGTGTGCAGTGTTGTAACGACTGAATTGTCCATGAACAAAAAAGTTGTTAAGTGACACCTTGAAAAATACCATATCAGTTTTTTAGCAAAACAATCTGCTGGAAGTTTGCTTTACGAGGGTGTGGTATTCTTTCTCTCCTGGAAAATTTGATTTTTGTCAGTTAGGCTTCTGTTGAGTAAATGTGCCAGCTCTGTTTGCATGGCTGAGCGAAGAAATGCTGTTTCCTAAAAAGGGCATGAGGTAACTGCTTGGTAGCTAAGTGCTCATATGATTTGAGGATGTTATTTATAGAATGGGCAACATAAGAATGATCTTATACTTAGTTCTGAGTAAATTCTTCCTAGAACAATTTAGTGTGTTTCAAAAGACCCAGCTGAGGTAATTTTAAATGCAGACAAGGATTTTATAAGTTGGCAAAATAATATTTCCTAACCTTTTCATGCTTCATCCATGACCCTCTTAAAACAACAGAGACATTTTACCCATTTCTCTTCCAGCATTAAGGTGAAGTCTCAGTTTTGCATTCTGAGATTGCCACGAAAACAGAAAATAATAAAATTCTAACCCCCAAAAAGTGGAAATTAAAGCAAAGGAAAGTGTGCATTTGATTTGACACAATCAAAAATAATACCCTCACACGAAGACGAAAACAAATTTACTGAATCAGAACATTTTGTTGCATGCTGAAGAAACTTCACATTTGGAATATAAACAATGAAGTTTATCTTACTTGGCCCAGTAAATAACCAAGATAATCTCACCTAACTAGATGGACAAATGATGTGGCTCAATATAAGGAAGCTCTCTGTGGCCTCACAGTCCAATGGGGCAATGTGTGGGGTTAAGTACCAACAGAAAACCAAAGAGGAACTCTGCTGCTACAGAAGCTTTTAGCAAAGGCCACTTCGGCAAAGACATAGCCAGTAACGACTGCCCCTAATAAGTAAGATCTCACCACCCACCCCCAATTCACCACCCACAAATGCTGCAGTGAATTTCTAGAGGAAAGTATTCTGCAAACAAGCCTGGGAACTGCTTTGCTGGATCAAACCAAAGGCCAGCTGAGTACTGTACTGTACATAATGTCTCTGAATACAAAATTCTGTTTTGGCTATCATAACTAATATCTCTTTGATGAACACAAGCATCTATTAATTTGGTTTATAATTGCTTTTTTTAAAAGGACAGAGCTACTGAAGTTATAGGATGCTTACTTTAGGTATTCTCTTCCTTGGAAAAGTTAAATTCATGTAGTTATTGAAGTTGGATGATTTTGCTGAACAAAGATCCTTTCTTTCTCCATTTCGCTTATCCGTAGCACCTGTTCAAACATGGATAAATAAATAAATAAATATAAAGTATGCTGTCCAGCAACTGGAACATTCTTATTAGGCTAAGGAAATACTCCTCTTAATAAAGCATGTTTTGAAATTTAACCCTGAAATGCAAAAAGCTCTATTTTACTCAACTGTGTTTTAAAATAACATTACTGTCTGAGCCAAATAGCACAATCTTATTCCTATTTATCAAATTTTTAATATCACTATATTCAATGGGTCTTATTCAAGCTAAGTGTGCCTGAGATTGCACTCATTTGCCTATAAGCCAATTTAAGATTTCCCCATTGTATCTTCTTCACTAGCAAGTATCACTGAAATTTGTATTACCTGGCCTGTAAATAGAAGTTTCAGCAGCTTGTAATCTAAGAGATCAAATACTGTTGCCCTAGCTCTTCTCTAGTTCAGATGTTAATCAATATGGAAGATGTCTTCCAGCCTACCACTCCCATCACCACTTCCCTTCCCTTAACTGGTGGAATGGAGGAAGATCTTTCTAATCCTGGTGGCTGTGGACCATGTGGAAGATTGACTGGAATATGTCTCTCTCTTTTTGGTATGGTACTGACAGATACCACTGTACTGAGAAACCTCATGTCTCAGCACCCCTGGTGCCTGGTACATAAGTCAGATTTGTTAACTTGTTAGGATGGAGTGAACGAGTGCAAAACCAACAACTTTGTGTGAAACATTACAGCGACACTAAGTACAGATGAATGGCAATGACCATGTCATCCAGCTCTAGATAAAATGTTTAAGGCAGCATAAGCCATTCACAATATTAGACATCACACCCCCATTTCTTTTTAAAGCCTGGGATAACTACAGAACACAGCTATTACAGTTGGACATTCCAGAGCAAGTTATATTGGAGCTGCAAGGCAAACTTTGGCTCGGCTTCAGGGTCAATCAGGCAAGCTGTAAAACAGTGAAAGGCTGGCTTCTCTTAAGACTTAAGAGCAACCTAGATTGACTTACCCACAGCTCTCAGAGGTGTCCCCCTAAATAGCTCATAGAATTTCGAGAGGTACATGACCATACTGAGTTTATCAGGCTCTCCAGAAGCCACCATCTCTTTCCCCGTAGTGACGGGGGGAATTCCAAACTCTCGCTCAGCAATGTCAAACGCCAGCTGGTTGTTTCCAACGGCATCTTCTTCATTCAGGGAGTCAAAGTCACTTGGGGATTCAAAAAGAGGGGCACATCAGTCTGCAGAAGTGTTGATATTTTAGTTCCCCTGCCCTGCCCTTCAATCATATCTTCTATTTCGGAAACATTTTATAAGTAACCATTTCAGAAGTCTGCTGCAATCCTCCATGGAGAAATTTTGTTTAGGAAAATTGGCACCCCCACCAAACAACACATGAAAGTAACCAAGCTCTTCGATTTAGTTAAATCTAAATACTTCCATTCGGTTGAAAAAGTTGCCTCCTTGAGCAAAACTGAACATGTGTGGTCTAGGAATCAGCCAAGTGCTACCCTTGGTGGAAATCACACTTCAGCCTTCAACTCACTGGGTGGGCCTTGAAAGGTGGCCATCTCATCTTCAATCCTCACTTATGCAAAAGAAACAACCTTGAATTGTGGCTTAGTCCCATCCACAATAGGCATTCAAATCAGGATCATACCACTTTAAACAACCATGCCTTCTCCCAAAGACTCCTGCGAACTACAGCTTGTAAAGGGTGCTGAGAGCTGCTAGGAGAAACCGATTATCCTCACAGCGCTACAATTTCCAGAGCCCCTGGGAAGAGGGATTGCCTGTTAAACCAACTCTGGAAACTGTAGTGCTGTGAGCGGAACAGGGGTCACCTCTCTGCTGACAACGACAACCAATTCACAATTCAAAAAACCTATATGAAACAACATGTGCCAAACTCTAATATGTTGAAACTCCTATCACAGGAATTGAGGTGAGGGATACCTGCAAGTATTTCTGTCCCTGGTACAAGCATGGCAAATACTAGCAGGGAAGGTTGATGCTTGCAACATGGCAACAGCATGTCTGGACACAATGCTCTGCCCCTCCCCCCAAAAAATCTGATGAACTTTTTCAGTCATATTTTTTGGGGGGGGTGGGGGCGGGGAAGGCTATATTCTTCCTTTCAAAAGAATACCAATCCCTGTTCCCACCGGCATAGACCCTGAAAAGGTGCTATCTTGTGATGCCGCATCCTTCCACACAGGTATGGAATCAGAAATGGTCCTGAAGCACACTAGGAGTGCATGTTTGCCACAGTGGTGCAAAGTCTTTAAAAGGCAGCCAGGGTTGGAGCATCCACTACTGTCAAATCAAAGTGTAAATCTTCCGCCCCTAAAGATTTTTAACCATTTCTCCAGCTCACTTCCCAAAACTGCAGCAAATATTTCTCCACTTTTACAGCCAGAGAATTAAGCTCTGAAAACAAGGAAATGCCATTGGCTGAGCTCTATTACACATGGATGAATTCCCCTCACCTTTCAAAGGATTTAGTCATTATACTTATGATTTCCTTTCAGGAAAGGGACACAGCTGGTGATATTCAACATGTAACTTGATAAATCAATAAACCATGCCAGATTGAAGAAGATCCCTAAGAGGTGAACCTGATATTTGAGAGAGGATGCAATGCTATCCAAAAGCAGATGAGTTCCACATCCCTGGTTGCTTAAACCACCAATCAACAGTCCTCCTCTCTTATCTGGATTCACCTTCAGTATACTAAGACCCATCCATCTCACTATGGATAATTCAGAGTCAGACATCCTCATCTAACCTTTAACCACATTAGATGAAAAAGGCAGAGTGAGACTTCAGAAGCATGCTCATGCTACCTAAATCCCAACTTCCAGAAAACCTCTCCTAGCGGTTTAATGTTGATGTTAAATAGTATGGTGGGTAGAACAGAACTTTGCAGAGCACCATAACAAATGCAATGGATTTATGAAGAAGAAAACTCCATCCCACTTTCAACTCCTCAAACAGAAATGGAAATCCTTGAGCACAGCATCTCCCACGTTCAACAGGACAGGCCACCCAAAAAGTATACCATGGTCCATGAGATAGGCAATGAGAAGTCCAGATCTCAACAAATGTCATCAACCAAGGCAGTTCCAGTTCGCAAGCCAAGCCAAATAATGACTGAAATGGGTCTAGGTAATCTCTGTCATCCAGGAATAATTACATGCTTGAGCACCTTAACCTGAACAGGTTGCAGACAGACAGATCAATTCATGTCAAAGGAGGCTTCCCCCTTCACCACTTCCACTTCGCTACTGCCCCCTTCAAGGCAACTAGCAGCACCATACCTTATCTCCTAAAGAGATGCATTTACCATTTGCTGGTTCCAACCATTCCCTCTCACACTGGTGATAAAAGCCATGGGAAATGGTAAGCCAGACCTTTCTAAGTGCCTTGTCAGCACTATAAGAAAGCAAGAACAGAAAGGGATTCAACAAACTGTCAGAAGGCCCTCAGAATTAAGGAGTATTCCTATCAAGTCCAAGAGCAGAGCAATTTAGAAAGCCCCTGGCTGCTCCTGCCCCAAGCAACAGCAACAATAAAGACAAGAGGGGGAGGGGGACAACAGTGGAGCACAAGCCCTCCTCCAGTTAGTTCTCAGGTGTTTGTGGCTACTTACTGAAGCAGCCATTTTAACTCTAAGGTGTACTTTCATATGAGTCAGACAAAAAAACAACAACACAAAACCACCTCCATCCAATCATGTACAGCAGGCATGGCCAAACTTTTGGGACTACAATTCCCATCATCCCTGACCACTAGTCCTGTTAGCTAGGGATGATGGGAGTTGTAGTCCCAAAACAGCTGGAGGGCCAAGTTTGGCCATGCCTGATGTACAGTGTTTAAATCTGCTAGTAAGGACTATTTCTCTAGTAGTGGCATGACCAGATATTTGTGACACTGTCTGCACCTCAAAACAAATCCATGGAGAGGAACCCTGACTTCTTTTCCACTGCCCCCTAATCTGGGCAGAAGGTTACTTAGGCAGATCACATTCTTTGGCTTGGGTAACAATACAAAACAGAGCCTGAGGCTTAACATACACATTCTAAAGCATCCTTTGTTCAGGCTATCCAAAAAAATCCCCATATGGCACTAACTGCGTGGTTTCTGCATCACTCCCAACTTGGGAGCTGATCCAGTCACGGCAGGAATACAAAGACAGCTTCCAGAAAGGGTTTAAAATCCAAGGTTCTACATTTGTAACAATGCTTCCAAGTCCCTGGCAAATTTACCTTGCCAAATCATCAGTAGAAGAATGAACACTCATTCTTGAAGGGCCTGGTGAAGGTGAAGGTGTAGCACACTACTCTGTGCGTAACTGGCAAGGAAACACCCATAGAACCAACTGTCGGATGTCTCCCCAGGATTCAGATCCTTAACATCATAACAAGTCATATCAAGTTGGTCATCCAACACCAATTCAAGAATTGGTAGTGTATATTTCCTGAATGTTTTGTGTTGCAGTAAGCCCTTTTGGCACAGACCTAGTTAAGCTATGGATTCTTTTTTTCCACAAATATCATCTTCCCATGTATATTTGCAAAGCATTATAGCAGTTTCTTGCTTTAAAAAAAAAGCAATTCCGACTCTGACAAAAGTAAGCAAAAACGATACAGTTAAAATCTCAAGTAGTAGTTCTTGGAAACTGTATACCTTGCATTTTTACTTTTTTTAGTACTGAGCCAAAGACATTCACAAAGGAAAAAATGAGCAAATACATGCTTAGTTGCAAAAAAAAGATGTTAAAAAGGGAAACAAACTCTCCTCACTGTTTTGATTGGCTTTACCCAAGTCTATACTTTTGTAGGTGGCAGAACATGCAATTAGCTAGCATTACACATATAAAAGACATAAGAACTTACATGAGGTCAGGTCTGAAGCGATGCATAATTGCACATAAGGCAAGGCCACTCCTCCATGAAGTAGTGAGGTCCATGACACTAACATTCCTGTATCCTTCTGTTTGTTTTTGACACCAGGTTAAAAGCTTGTTTGGCCTTATATCAGATTCTGAAATAGCAGATTTTAAAAAATAAATGTATAGTCACTTGTCCAAAGCTACAAATCTCCCCTCCCCTCACCATTTATAGGATGTAAAAAAGCATAATAACAAAACATGCATTTCATACCATGTCTTGAAAGTCCAATTGATCTTCTAATGGAGTCTGCTCTTTCTAGAGGGAATGGCTGAAGCTCATTTGTAATGTAAAGATGCTTCACCTAAGAAAAGACACACCCCATAAAATACAATACTTGCTATAACAACCCTGAATTCTCAATCTGCTAATTATTCAGACTCAAAATAGGCCTGTCATGCCAACGTTTTCCCATCAAGTAACATGAAAGGTTATCAAAATTTCTGACTCAAACCTGGAATATAAACCAGGAGCACCATGATTTATAAAGTTTGATGTGATCATCCTAATTGGGTCTGTATCTCCAAATCTCTCAAATGTTTCGCTTATACAAACATTACTTTATCTAGGGAATTGGAGGTTGAGTGACTTGACCTTTCTACAAAAGTCAGTCATTCACAGAGCATAGGTAAGCATTCACACTACTTTCTAGAGCTTGTGGGTTGTATTCAATGTTAGTCATATTCAGAGTAAACCCTCTGAAATTAGCAGATGTAACTAAGCTTCATTAATTTTAATTGGCCTGCTCTTGAGTAGAACTTAGCTGGAGACAGGCGCTTCTCATGTACCCCAGCTTACCTGATGAGGTCGAACACAACTTGAGTTCAAGTTTGGATAACGTGTTGCAGGATCAATGGTGTACTGGTCAAAGTTCTTAGTGATATTTTCAGGTGTTGTCTGAGGTAAGAGCCTATAAATGCTTTCTCTGGAAGGCAAAAAGAAAAGGTTGCAAGTGTGTGCTTTCTATCTTACAGTGTTTTCTTTACCTTGTGTGCTCCCTGTCTATATTTAGAATGTCGAACACAATACTTGAACACATTGTCTAAACATGATAAACGACTGGGGTGGGAACAACTGAGACAGACGTTAAGTATGTCTTCCTCAAGCAGGAAAATAGCTAGGAAGAAATAAGATTACATCACCCAAGATCATATGGCTTTGATTTTTCCCCCTTCACACAAAGAAGCAGCTCCTTCAACCACAAAACAGCATCGGGTATAGATTCACCCAATCATTATTAGTCAGTGAGGATTCCAAGTACGAACATCCACAAACATGCTTTCTCAGCCCTTATATGCCCTTTCTCTAAGTCCAGACTCTTGCCTTCATTACCCAACACACAAAATGCCATCCTCTAATAAATACTCAGCGGCTCTTTGATTCTTACTTACTTATTTAGTATTCTGCCCTTCATCCAAAGACCTCAGGGCTCTTCACAACAGAAAAACACAAAGCCTGCTGAAGACATTCTTCTTTAGACATGTCTACCCAGATGTTCCTAATGTTTGTGAGAGTTTTTATTTGCCTTAGTCTGGTCTATTTTGGTTCTGACTTTCTGTGTGTTTTAAATTATGGTTATAATTTTTTAAATAACAATTTTACTGTTTCACTTTTTTGTGTGAGGCCATTCTACAATGGAGGCCGTTCTACAATGAAGCAGTACATAAATTTAAATAAATAAAAAAAATGGATCAACCCAGGCCCCAGGAAAATCAAAGCTTGCTTGGTTTCACTGTAATACATGGGAAGAACAAACAAGAGATGCCAACCTTTCTGCAAGGATATCAAGTGGATGCTTTCCTTGGGCCCAACTTTTCACCATCCACGCTGTGTCAAACGCAGCCAGGAACCCTCTTGCACAACCAGTGCCCATGGGCCAGAACGGCTGTGAAATAACATCAACATATTAGATGAAATCTAACATCATGATCATTCTGAAATGACCACACAGCTATTACTGTGCTCTTCAGAATGGTAGAAAACTGCTCTTAGATACTTCAAATCAGCAACTCCACCATATTGGCATAGAACATTTAATCAATATGTCCCCTAATGTGGTGACTGGTTAAAGTATCCACTTACAAGACACATATGATATGTCATCCTGCCAAATGGAAAAGACAAAAGCCCATAGAATGCAGTGGAGTTAGTAAAAAACTATAGATCCACAGGGACTATATCCATTTGCTGGGAGAATGTAAGGGATTCCACCGACATGAGCTAACATGTCTAAATCAAACCTATTGTTTTTCATTGTAGCCTGAACAGGCAAAATTAAAATCCTACTTCTATTCTCTTGGGAACAATGGACCCTCTCCAATGTTGCAGCTCTGCTGGCAAAACAAACTTCCATGTGCATGATGGAGCCTCCTTCTCCTCTCTTTTCCCCTCCAGCTCCCCACCCCACTCCCCCAATCAATCAGCTCTGGAGAGCTGGGGGAACATCCAGAGCAGATTTGGGGGCACATGGAGATAAGGAGAGGAAACTGAAGCCCCACTGGGTCAGCAGAACTATGTGGGTGGAGCACTGGATACAACCCAATGAAGATCTTTGTGTTCCATATTATTTAAAATTAACAAACTCACTATGATCTGGTGCAAGCCATGGTATTTACATAAGATCCTGGAACTCCAGCTTGTAAATAAAAAATAAGTTTCAAGCTCTCATGGCTGCACAACTTTGAATATGTAATTGCCAAAATCTCCAAGGTGTTCCATGGTATCAAAGAAGCCCCCTGCCTAAACTTTTTTTTAAAAAAGGGTGACAACGACACACTACCTCTAGTAAACTGTCTCCAACAAGAGCAACCAACAGCTGGTGTCTGTGTCTCTCTCGTATTAATGCAGCATTTTCAGAGGCATACATGGAAGTAAAATCAAACATGGCTACATCTGGTTGACCGTAGTGATTAATTGCAAAATCCAAGGCAGGCAGTTGGTAATCAGTTGCAAAATCGGCAGCTTCTCTTGCATAGGACAGCAGATTGTCTTGGTCTACATTTTCCCCACAGAGTAGCATTTCAGTATCAATATAATCCTACATTGGAAGACAAAACTATATCATTAGAGATCTTTGGATGTTCGCACAACTGCTACACAAAAAAGGTTATGATATTCCACATGGGAAGAACTGAAGGTTCGATAAGATTCAGGTTATATTCTGACTTCTTTCTTTTAAAAATGTATTGATGTATTTATCTTATGTTACTCAGTATATTTAAGTCAAGTTTAGAGACTATGATCTGGCTTTCACGCAATACTAGATTAAACCAGGGATCCTTTTGCTGTCATGCTACCTAGGGATAAAACATGGTTGGGCTTAGTTATGTCTGAACCTGACCCTATCTTGTGTCTCATGCCAAATGAACCATGAGCCTGAAGCCAAGGTTTGATCTTGGCTTACCACTCATGATTTGTCTGGGAAAAGCAGAATACAAGGCTTGGATTGGATGTAATGCTAAGCCAAGCCATGGTTTAACCCTGTGGAGCTCAGCAGCAGCAGAACGGGGGGAGGAGTGCTGTGGTCATAACCACCCCCCTGGAAACCTGCAGTTTGTTTATTCACACTAAATCCAGGTGAAGGGGTTGAAGGTAAGATCAGATTCACCCATCAGCTGATGAGAGAATGGAAGTGTGCTTTCGAATGATCTCTCCTCTAATAAAATAATAATAATAATAATAATAATAATAATAATAATAATAATAATAATAATAATAATAATTAATTATTTATACCCCGCCCATCTGGCTGGGCCTCCCCAGCCACTCTGGGCGGCTTCCAAAAGAATATTAAAATACTATAATACATCAAACATTAAAAGCTTCCCGAAACAGGGCTGCCTTCAGGTGTCTATGCTCCTCCTTCAAATCATTGTGGTTTGAAGGAGGAAATTCAGGGTACCCAATAGAGTGCTGCAATCCACCCATCAGCTGATGGACTGGTGGGAACTCACCTTGCTGGATCCAAGGAACAACTGGGAGCTTTGAGCTTGTTTTTTTGAAGTCCTACCCCTACACACTCACATACAGTGTCAGGATAGGGCAGGTGGGTGGGGCTTCCTGAAAATGGCCTGGTGGACCACATTTGGTCTGCAGGATGTAAGTTCAACACTCCTGGGGTAATACAAAGTGTGAGTGATACGTATATATTTAAAGGTTTATTTGATTGGGATTATTACATGGTTTATCGGGTTGGACACTAGCCAAGTGCATGCTCCCTCCTCACCTCTCCTCTTGTGCCCCTGGGGTAAGTGAAGCTACCTTTCTTAAACCACAGCTTCCTGTGACATCTGAAGAAGGAAACTGTGGTTTATAGGATCCCTCCAAACTAGCATATGATAGAAAGGACTTAACCCACATTTGAATACCTACATCAATTATGACGCCCTTCTCCAGAAGGCTCTGCTTTTTTGCAGTCATCACAAAATAGTGGGTGCTATCTTTATAGTAAACAATATTCTCCAGGTCAATTCCTAGGGAAGAAAGATATTTCACACACAAAGCACCAGAAACACAATACATTCAACAAATGACAGTTTAAACCATAATTAAAATCAGCAGTGGTTAAGAGCTTGTGAACAAATGTCATGCTATTACAAACGTACAATCTGCACAAGCATATCAGCTTGCCAGAGGAAACAATTCTCTTTCCTCTCCTCATGCTCTGCTGTGTGTGGGGTGTGTGTGTGTTCTCCTGATCCCTTTGGAGCCAATTTTGTGGGAGTGCAGAAAGAGGAGACGAGGAAAAGCCCCACTGTGCAAGCCCTTGCACATTGCTTCTGCTCACAATATTTGTTAGGTGACTCCCAACTTATACGACTCCCACCTTATACATTCTCTTAGAAAACAGTAATTACAAAGCCATAGAAAGCTCCCTAGGAAGGGAGTTCTCAATATGTGGAGCCACCACCAAAAAGGCTCTGCCCCTGGCATCTGTTGATCCAACAGATCTTAATTGCATACCAAACAGAAGGTTCTCAGGTGCCAATTCTGAATTTCAGGCAGGCTTATAGCTGTGCAAATTTCTCCTTTAGCTACTCGACATTTGGCACAAACTTGTTCCCTTATCTTAGTAGCACAGAACAGTTGTAATGATTTGTTTACTTGAAAACTCCAATGCAGCTGGATCACAGCCAAATTGTATCCATCTCATGTTTATTTCAAAGTATACTGCGAATTAGCTCCTGTGCAGCTAATCAGCATGGTTTTCCAGTTGTGTATTTTAATAGCTTTTATAAAGGTCATCAAAACAATGGTCTACACTTCTACTTAGCTCTAACTAGTTTGAATTTGCTCACATCTACTAGGCTCCTAATTTAATAAATGTCTACAGTGATGCCAAAAATGAGTATGAGTAACTGAGATATATTTACAACAGCAGCCGCAGCAACAACAAGAGACTTCCTCTTGGTTCCTAAACTGCATTTTCACAGGAAGTTGATACTGCGAAGGTACATTGGGCGGAAAGATGGCCAGACCCAGTTCAAAACCGGTTAGTCATGGATCATGTTTCTTCAATTTTCAGAGTTAACAGAGTCAAGCAGCATATAGCTAATCATATAGCAAGAAAACAACAACAAGCCATAAAGCATTGGCTAAATTCCATGTGCACCACACAGGCCTTAGGTACTCGGGGGGGGGGGGATCTGTGCTATTGAAAGTATTTGTGTACACTTTAAGAAACTTTTTTACAAAACTTCATGTAAGAGACGCAACTGGGGAAGGATAAGGATAAATATACCTGATTTCAGTAGTCTGAAATCAAGTAATCGCCATCACTCAATTCAGTAACTGGTACAGAACTGCTAGTGAGTTAGGTTCACTTATTATTCTTTATTTTCCTTTGCCATGGAGGGGAAAAAAGATCAGATAACCCACCTGTGTCTTCTTTCAGATCTTGGAAGAATTTTTGATTGAAGATGAAAGCAACACCACTGATCTCCTCCACCTTAGCTTCTGCTGTTGTATTTCTGTTTATAAAGTTGGCAGTGATTGCAATCGCCAGCTTTCCACGAAATTCCTTCCTCCTAAAGCCTAGTACAGAAAAGCAACCGAACCATCATTCGTCTGCTGCTCATCTCTGACCAAAGTATTTTCATAAGTTTAAGATGTAAAGCAAAAAGCATCCTCTCTCACAGTGCATTTTTTAAATTAGCCATTTGTTCAACTGTTAGCTAATAACTGTAAAAAGACAAACTTCTGGCAGTAGCTGGTTGATGGTTCTCAGTCCAAGATTATGTCTTTCTGGTACCTGTCTGGAAGAAAGCTCATCCCCCACCACAAATATTGTTTTTGAGGATCGTAAATTAACATCAACTCCTACGGTGTTGCTACTGTGCGCACTTTCCTCATTCAATTATCCCAGCCAAATTCTGATTCATTGTATAATAATACCCTGCTTCAACTGTTTCAAGTTCCTCCTTTCTGCTTCCCTATTACCTGTTTATTAGTTGAAACCACACCTGCTACAAAGTAGTTGCCTTATCACCCAAGGCAGATTCCTCATGTTAGTCATCTTGCCAAACCTCAATTCCTCTCCTTTTCCACCGCAGGCATATTTTCATCTTTCAAAGCCTTTGTAAACGTTGTACTTACAACCCACTTAACAGCCAGGATGGGGATCCTGTGGCCCTCGAGACATTGCTTGACTACAATTCCCATCATTCCATTGGTCATGGTGGCTGGGAGTGATGGGAACTGGAGTCCAACAACACCTGCAGGTCCTCAGGTTCCCCTTTCCTGCTTAACACTTTGTGCTTCCATTTCTGCCCATTTTCTTCCATCCTCCGCCTTGAAATCAGCCCTGTCTATCTTCCTTTGCTTTGCATAACCCCATGCAGCATGGGTGCTGATGGGAGGTTTTCCCCCTTAAAAGTAAGAGCCACATGGAGAGTGATCTTCATGCGGGGAGACAGGGAATAAACCTCTTCTCCATGTTGCAGTCCTAATGTCCACATTCACTGTTAATATTAAAAACCACTGATGCTGTGGACTAGATATGCAATGTAATGTGCATTGGTACCCATAAAGGGAGTCATGTTTCCCATGACACAGGGACCCAAACTTCTCATGATGTTCACCTGAATGATTCTTCCCCCTGTCCCAAGTGTTTTTGTTTTTGGAATGAAGAACAACAACTCAACAGAGTTGCCTGACTCCCTTACTGGTTGCCCACACAAAATGCCCCCCATCTGGTTTCTCACCAGTGGGGAGGGAAGTTACATGGAATACAACTGAGCCTCATGAGTCACTTGGGCTTAAGAACCCCTCAACAGGTTCAGTGCACCAATGTTTCCTAAGTGTATAAAGGGCAGAGAGGAGATACACTTGTGTTCACAAAATGAAACAGGCATGCACCAGGGTCCTACAATTCCCCATGCCATCTACTTCCATTGCCTTTGGTGTTTCACTGGCATTTGCTACAGAAAATTGTTCCTCCTGATTCTTATCTTTTGACCCACTAAGTTCTCAACCCTACTGCTCAGTATAAGTATCAATGTTCCTCCTTAGTTGGGATGCACATGTAGCTGTATTGTGCCTGAGTGCATACCATCTCCAAGCAGGAGAATCATTCGGTTAACTGCAAACATGCAGTCTAGTATTACTTGATAAGGCAAAATTTTAAAAAATCACCTAATTAATTCCAATGGGAGTACACACTTAACTAGGTTGGTTCATGTGATATGGCTAGCAAGAACTGCTCAACTAATGTCTCATTGAGAGAAGCCGACTCAGAGGGTTGGAATTTTCCCTAATTATTATTTTGCAGCTATTGCAACAGAATATTCCTTTCCTTCAGCTGTTTCTTCTTCCTCAAATCCTTGCCCTAAGTGACTGTTCTTAAAATCCTATCTTCCTAATTATTCCTTCAGACATCTTCATCAGATCCCCAGCAGGCACTGTAGGTGATGATTATTTTGAATACACATGGCCTACAACACAAAATGTAGGCCACTGTTGACTTGCTTGTGCCGTTCCTGATAAAACCATGAAACCTTTCTGTCAGGTATTATTCCACAATGTAAAAAAATAAATAAATAAAAATCCACAAGCACAATGTGATACACAGCTGTTAATGTATTTTACTATGAATTGTATCTTAACTTGGTTTTTAATGACACATTTTATAAACATTGTTAGCTGCTCTGGTTCTGTTTGAAGGCAACTGGAATAAAAGCAGCATATAAGACAATAAAATGACTTTTAAAAGCAAGAATGTAACTCTTCTGTAAAAAACTAAAAAGCAGTAATTTAAAACCAGTCATTATCCCACTCTACTGCCATTCCTGTAGTAAGAAAACAAGTAGGCATTTTGCTACAACTTTTACAACATACCTTCCAAGCTGTTTCTGCGGCCGTCGGCACCAATAACAACATCAAATTCATATTCTGACAAAGGATGATCCATTGGGAGAAATTCAGCACGCCAACCTATTTCTGAAAGGAGTAAGTCAGTCAGCCACACTAGTGGTCAAACAGTAGGTAATTCAAACTGCATTGTCAACACCTGTGGGCTTCATGTATCAGCTCCAAGCAACACGAGAGAAGTCCATGTAAAGACCAGCCCTACCATGAGATAAACTGAGAAATTTACCTCAGGTAGCGAGAGGGCAGCATATTTAAACCCCAGCTCACATCCCTATTGTCACTGCCTGTTGCTCTGAGGAAAGGGGCCCTTCCACAGAGGTTAGGTGGTCCATGGAAGCGAAACTTTTTTTCTTAAGTTAAAAGTTGCTAAAATAAAATTAGGCTTTCAACTAATTTTGAAGGAGAATTTCTAGCCATGGAAGCAAAACCAAGGCAGTGCAATCACCCTTTTGCCCAGAAAGCCTTGCTCCAGGCATCCTTGAACTTATTGGAGAAAACATTCAAACTCCATCCAAGCAAAGTGAACTGAAGTTTATTTGGCACAAGGTATAGCCAAAATGCCAATAGAAAGAGACCAAACAGATTTCAATTAAATGTGCTCACTCACACCAAGCAGAATACCCAATTCCTTAAGGTTTAAACTGATCGCCTTATTTCTGTGCAATACGTTTTTCTTAACGAAAGTCATGCCGTACTTTGATTTTCTTGATCTTCAGGAGGTTCCAAAACTTTCACAAATTCTAAATTCACGTGGATTTCGACTCCCAACATAAGTGCAACCTTGAAGAGGATGAGCTGAAGCTGCCTAATACCTGCAAAAGAGAAACAATATGGTTATTTTAGGATGTGCATTAGTCAACATTTGAACGTATGTTTCATTGCAGTGGTAGATATACTTGTTGAGAGCCAGTGTGGTGTAGTGGTTAAGAGCGGTGGTCTCATAATCTGGGGAACCGGGTTCGCGTCTCTGGTCCTCCACGTGCAGCTGCTGGGTGACCTTGGGCTAGTCACACTTCTCTGAAGTCTCTCAGTCCCACTCACCTCACAGAGTGTTTGTTGTGGGGGAGGAGGGAAAGGAGAATGTTAGCCGCTTTGAGACTCCTTAAAGGGAGTGAAAGGCGGCATATCAAATCCAAACTCTTCTTCTTCTTTCCTAATACAGTGAAAGCCTTCAGAAGGAAAAGCACTCCAATGTTGCTATTTTCAGTTTAGCCAACTGATTTGCTAATTCATGGTTTTCTTTCTCTTTTTTTAAGTATCCTGGATAACTTTACCAGCAGTGTAAAAGGATACAAGGAATCCCTTATATACAAATCTAAGCAACTGCAATACACAGAGAGAAAGAGATTTAACTAGACTAATTATATGTTTTTTTAAAAATTAATTGGGTGGTACCTTAATCCATGCTGATCACAACTCACTAGCTCTCTCAGCTTATTTCAGTGTCTGTGTGTGTCTGTGTGTGTGTGTGTGTGTGTGCGCGCGCGCTTATTAAATAGAAAAAAGGTAGCTAACTTTTTTCAGTCCAACAGCCACAAACCAGCAGTCGCCACGGCAAAAGTGAGCATGAACACTCCACACCAACTCTCTCTCACATACAGCTATCTGATTTATCCATTTTTTTTGTGAGCTGCCTTGAGCTGAGGTTCTTGAGGAAAGATGGGATATAAATAAATAATAAAACATAAATTTGAAAAATGAGGGCTGTCAACTTAACCTTCTTGAAAATTTGAAGAAATGTGTTGGCATTCAATTTATACAATACTTGCTAAAAATATGGGTAGGGGACACCTGCTAAAAGGAGTGGGATGCCATGTTCCGTTCTCTATATACTGAAACATTTCTTTCATCTTCTTCCAAAAATACCCGGCATGGGCTGTTTCCTACAGTGGATACAGGCTTCATCGGTTAAATCTGTTGTGATATACTGGTATACCATATCAGGAGAAGAGCTACAACCCTGCACAAGCTCAAATGAATTCAACAGAAGGTGTCTGCACACAGCTGTGTAGTGACCTACAGCCAATATTCCTGCCGTGTAGCTAGAGAAGTATTCACACTGAACTTTCGTGCAATATCCATTCTTAGTTAATGATACTTACTAATGTGATCAATGGATCCTCCACAGAACTTTCCATAGAATTTCTTTGCTCCTAGGCTTCGAAGATCATGAATAGTAAAAGGCCAGAGGTGAAGCACATTGTTTCTTGAAAAAGTGTCTCGTTTCTCCACGACGACGACTTTGGCTCCTAGAAAGGCAAGTTCTATGGCAGTCCGCAAACCACAGGGTCCACCTCCAACAATCAAACACTGCAGGGGGAAACAGAGAAGCTTAATATATTAAGATATGCAAAAATATTTTATAGATGTTTTGATATGATTTTATTTCATGATGCTCCACAATCAGGAGATGATTTTGAGAAATCTTCTCATACATTCAGTCCAAAACAAACTTAATCAGAAACTGGTCAATCAATTCAGAGTTGTGTTCTCGGACTCAGCCTTTCCACTGAGTTCCATGATGAAAGAAAAGTGGGATAGAAATGTCCCAAACAAATAAAAACAAGACAAAGGGTCAAAATATTCTTACACTGGTTAACTAGTCCATTTAAGGATGATGGTTCTCCTGTAACCTTCCTTGGGACCTTAAGGAGAAGGGCAGGGCAAGGAATCTTACACATATAATTAAAATGCAAAGCAGGCTTGGCTTAATTCTAGAGAACTTTCTAGGCTCTCCTTTTCAGAGCAAGGGTGTCAGCTTCTATCGTAAGAAAAGGTAGCAAACGACTCAATTATTCGGATGGACAAGACTGAGTCCAGGATGCTATCAAGACTGGGAAAAGCAGGACAGTTGGCAGGAGTTTAGGAAGTTTTTGCAGTAAACTTTTTCTGATTAACATGAGAACTCCGAGTTAATGCATTTGCAGCTTAACAGTGGTACACAGTATTTCGTTGTACTCAACAAATGCATACCATAAATGGTTTCATCCACTTTGAGTCCCCAAGCAAACAAAGATCTATGTATATAAACAATGGCAGTTACCAAAAGCGACACATTCAAACATAGGCCTTCCAGTGAATAATGTCTTCATCCCTCCAGACAAGAGGAAAAGCCCCACCTATTTGCTCCAAAGCACTTCAGGCAGCAAACCTTTTAAAGCCATAATCTGGGGTTACCATCTAGCAACGTATTTATCTTTGCTTCAAATGTATTTGCTCTTTGATTTATTTGTGAAGATCTCCTATTGAAGCACAGTTTACACATGGCAATGTACTGCTGATATTTAAATATTCTGGAGACAAAGCAGCAGGGCTCTTGACAACACTGAATTCAGTAGTGTTTAGACTTTTACCTATATTCAGTTATGAAAAGGACAGAACAAGAATTGCGAAAGAAGGAAGGAAGCCAAGCCACTTAGAACTCAGGTTACATAAGGAAATAAATGCAACCACTGAGCTGTGCTTTTTAGAAACTTCTGGACTAGGCTAAAAATGCCAGACTTCCTCTTTTAATCCCAGCTGAGTCCACTCACAAGTAGTGGTAGGGCAGAGATAAAATGCTAAAGCAACCTGCAAAAAGCAGAACAGCTGGACAAAGGATCCCCTCCAGCACCATTCCTAGGATCTGTGCATGCAGCTTTCTGGTTCCTAGTGGCCTCGACCAGCAGCTTGGGGTAGGAATGAATTTTGGCTTCAGCGCTTCTGGCTGAAGAGTTTCCCTCCCACCAGTTCACTCACTTCTGCTTGCTGGGTTGGAATTCAGAGAAGAGAAAGGCATTTTAAGAATGGTTTTGAAAACTACCTGCTGGCTTTTAAATTATGGTTATATTTATGCTATTGGTATACCCAAGCCAGCTGGAGGGCGCTAGGTTTCCATCTCTGGTCTACAAAGACCACCCACATGTTGATCACAACTAGACACAAGTCCAGTTCAAGTGTTGCCATGTGTGGCTCAGCAACTGCATGAAGGGGGCAGTGGGAGAAAACAACCGAGCTCCACACTCCTCCACTCTATGTTCATCATTGTTTCCATCATCCTTCAACTCACTGAGGACAACTGTATGGGAAGACTTGAGAAGACTCCCTACCCCCATTTCAGGATTCTGGAAAAGCAGGGTTCTAAAATGCTTAGATTTCACACGTACAGAAGGCTCCCTGCTTCAGAAGGTCACCTTTCATGAGTTGGACCGTGAGGTGACAGCATACTCATCCCCACTGCTTCCTCCACCTACATGTTTGCTGAGCACAACAAAGGTAATACTCAAATACTGAAGAGGCAATACGGAATCCGATTTGTTACTCATTTGTAGTGACTGCTATGTATTCGGCTATTTAGTTTCTTTCTCTGATGTGGTTATAAATGGTATACTGCTGCTTTTCATGTGTATTTTAAGTCTATATTGTTCAACACTTTGATATTATTTGAGTAAGATTAGAAATAATCCAAAATAAAATAAGTAATTCATTTCAATTCAATGTATTTCTTAACGCAGGTTAGTAAAAGTAATGCAAAAACAGAGGATCTAATTTTTTATTTGAAGTCAGGGACAACAAAAAGAAACAGAATTCACTTCCTGATTTCAGCTGAACTTAGTACAGTACTCGCAAGCCCTAACTATTTCTACCCACTTATAATCTTTATTGGATAATCGCTCAGATAATCCCCCCATACTTACTCTATGAAACCCCCAAATTGTCAATTTCCTATGATACTAGGGTTGCCAAAGTGAAAAGTTGTTGACCTCCCCCCCCCCCATAATAAGCAAACAAATTAGTTCCTATAGGGCTTTTTGCATATATGATGTTCAAAACCCATTATACGATTCCCAAGGGACGCTGGGAGATGAGAGATGACCTGCAAAAGTTGCCATCACCATGGCTCCCCCTTCCTCAAGTCCTCTGCATGTGCCAGAGAACTGAAGAGGTGTCCCCATCTTGCTGGATTTTAAAAATATATAAATTGCTCAACCCTCCAGAGATTTAGAGGGTGCAGAGAACGAGAGGAGAGGAGAGCAGGCATCATTTCTCTACATTGGCCCTCTTTATAGGAGAGAACTACAGATGTCAAGCATGTCAGAGGCTGCACCTCAAAAGAATAAGAGCTGGGTCTGAGTGGAAGCTGTTACCCATTTGCCATCCCTCAGAGTGGTCTAGACATGATAGTTTCCTACTCCCCTGCAGGTATGTGAATATTCCAGTTTCATATAAATCCATAATTTGATATTCAGCACAAAGCTAAGCATCCTGAAAATCTCATACTTCATTTTGGAATACAGGTTTCTAATCCTCATAGACTGCAAAGGTAAGTTTGAAACTATGTTGATTAATATTTTTCTAATTAACATTTGCATTGCTGAACCTCCTTTTTATTTCCCTCAGGGAAAATCCTGCATTTTGCTGTTAATGTAGAAACCACTACCCAGAATGAAACATGCATGCACAATCAAGCCTATTGTGAGCTTTCACACAATTGTGTCCCTTCACCCACAGAAGGCTTTTCGCTCTAGTGGAGTTTTCAGAGAATGGACGGGAAAGCGTTGCATTCTCACAAGTTGCCATCATTTGATACAACTTTTATTGCATGATGGTAGAATACAGAAACTTGGGCAAACACTTTCTGGAGAGACTTCCAGCCTAAGTACTCAGTACCATCACAATAAAAGGCAATTACTTCACTGGATAAATTGAGACTTCCATGGAATTAATCCAATTTGTTTCCAATGAACAGCAGCTGCTACAGCAACTAAAAAGGAGACAGTTAAGCAATGCTTCAGTGAGAAGTCTCTAACCTCTGCCCTACAAGAGAGCTTTTTCATACTTTAACCCTATATGTAGAAATTGAAGAATTTTTGGCAAATGTCTCTTCCAAAAGATTCATAAGACTTACTGCTCCTTCAGCTGATGCTTCTATTTTAGAACCTAAGCCAGTCAGTGGCAGACTGTGAATTATCATGAGTGAACTAAAATCCAATATAATTGCTTAATATAATGTGAGAGATAATTCAAGAATCTATTTTTACTTTTAAATATTACTAATACCAGCTGCGCATCAATTTTTCTTTGAAACACAATTAAACAAAAACAAATCTAACTAGATTCATCAACACACCTAGGATAGGAGCACTTTCCGCAGCCATACTGCCATCATGACTACCAGCCACTGATAGCCTGATTTTCCATATTAATAATCCAGAAGCATTAGCCTTCAATTGGGGCTCCAGGTAAAGGTTCTGCAGCAACCCTTCAGGGATGTAGGGTTTAATTATCCATATGCTGTAAGGCTTGAACATACCTTTTCCCTCCCAAAGGATAATTTTTGTAAGGCAAAGGGAATTTTGATATGTGGTTATTCAAAGAGTTCCAGTAGGTTACAATTAAACAACTGCAAAAAGAGAAAAAGTAGACCTGTACAAGGATCACAACATATGTAGTAGCACTGAAACTTTTATATCACCTAGCTGTGCAGAAGCAAAGTCCCTTTTTTGTCACAAGACTACTTAAAGTGGCATAAGAAATGCTGAGGCAGGTCAGACAGGTTTAAATCAAAGACTGGCACTCCTAGTTATTACAACATCCTTTGCCTTCAAGAAAATGACTGACACAGAGAGGGAAAGCCTGTCAAAAGGGTTAAGGAGAACAGAGCAGTAATAGCTTCACTAGTGAATCGCTTTTCAGCCTTTGAGCTAAGGTCAAGTGCAGTGAATTCTCATACTTGACATGGATGCTACTGATTGAGAACATACTTTGAACATGAAAAAGAAGTAGACTTTTTACAGAAGTAACAGCTCTGCTTCATTGAAACCCTTCTCTAACTTTCTATTCTATCCAAAACAACTCCACCTGATTTCTAAGCACATTTATTTTTGAAAAATCACTTTCTGCCATAAATATAATGTGGTCCATTCTTTTGAAGGGAAACACTTACCATACAAGAGATTTCAGCATGTTACCATAGGAAGAAACACAACTCAGATCTAAATCATGGTTTATATATGATAATGAGTGAGCCTGAGTTCTACTCTATGCACTAGGAGAGAAAGTTTCTGCTTTTACATTGATACAAACCACAGTTACTTATTTTCAGTGGACTCAAGGAACTATTGTTTGTTCTAACCACACTTTTTAAACCTTGTTTTAACTATTGGTCCAGCAAGAAACTTCCCTCATCATTTACTCATTACAATCAAGACAAACTGCATTTATCCTACCTCCCCAGTCTCAAAGTTTTACCCCTCATGATACATTGCTGTCCCATCTCCACTACTGACTTCTCATTCATCACCTGACCTTGCTGTGTCTCCCTTCTAGAAAGAATGTGTTTTCTATGTAACACCTGGTAGATGGTGTTTTGATCTTCAAAAATCAACCCCACTTATTCTATTTTTAAAAAACCCTGAAAAAAGGTTAGCTGAACTGTCTGAGACCATAGCCAACTGCCTCACAGAATCAGAGTTGGTAGGATATAAATTATATACTTACAAAGCATCTGTGCTATGCATGATCTGCAGTGGTCTCATTATGCAATAATCAAATGCCAGAAAAAACTGCTCTCACTGATGTAATTTAACCTAATTTAATGCTTTAAAACAATATGTACCAAGAGTCTAATACATCACTCCATTTTCAGAAAATTGAGTCTCCTATGTATCCTTTCATCACCGATACTTGTCAAAACAAGAACGAGCTCCTTAAAACACACACCCTAATGCATGAAAACTAAGCCACAAGCCAATCTAAACACAAAAAAATGAAATGTGGTGTGATTTTGTCCTTCTGCAAACATTTTTGTTCAAATGACTTAACAGCCTTTCTATCTACCAACCGCCAGAAAAGAAAATATATAGAGATACAGAACAAAAGGTGTGCTTAGATAATCTCAGTTATAAAAGCCAGTCATACCAACATCTCAGTTATAAACCACCAACTGTAAAGTCCAATCATACCAACATCTCTCAAACAAGTTTCTTTTTAACAGTGTGCTGCTAGATTTGAATCATGACCTAAAAAGTTACCAAGACATTATCCTACCAAGCCCAGAAATGCTTCAATTTATATTTTCACTTGGTTGTAGGAAAGAATCTCAAACTTGAGTCAAATCATTGTTGAGACAGGTCATTCTCTAGTGGCTAGGAAAGTGGTTCATGGTACCAGTGTGTCGTGGCACCCTGGGATGCCTTGAATGATGGTCAGGGGTGCCATAGGCAATAATGGCCACTGTCCCTTTCCTTTCCTTCCCTTCCTCCTCTGATGCCCTCTCATGTCTCAGCCTCCCAATGGCTTGCAAAGTTGTCTATTGCAGCTGCCCTGGCTATAATCTCCACAGGTGAATGGTGCCTCTGTGAGGCACCTCTCTTGGGGGGAGGGGCAGCTTAGAGGTCAGGGACAGAAACAGGAGCTGCCTGGAGGACTCCCAAGCAGAGGGGAGATGAAAGGATGCTAAGGGAACACACCACAAGGGAAGGTGTTTGAAAAAGGGTGAGAGGCTGCCAGCTCTGCAGGCAACGGGTGACATAACTGGGCTCCCGAGCCCCACAGGGGTGCTGCAGAAAGAATGTAGTTGGTCAAGGGAGCCGTGGACTCAAACAGGTTGAAAACCTCTGAGTTCTAAGTTCTGAGTTTCCTACCACATCACATCCATCTAAAATAGGCTGTTTTCCAGCCTACTTATTGGCCATTACATTCTGCTCCACTATTGAGCATCATGGCATCTCCTGCCTGAAATTAACCCTTGATGCTATACAATGCTTCCTGTTGCTTGAGCTCCTTCACTAAACATCTTGCTTTACTCCTTACTAAGTACTTCATAGCTTGCTGTCAGCAATATATAGTGTGGATGGTTTCAACTTCACTCTTGAGATACCAACCCCCTTTATTTTCTGCTGAGTGAAATAGGTTTCTTCCTAAAATAATTTTATCAAAAACTGTTTGTTGCTTTACAAAAACCTTTAATAAAAACATAAAGAAAACATGGATTGTAGCCTTGTTAGTCACGCCACACTTCAGCACCATACTTACTACTCTAGCCAATATAGGGAGTAGGTTATGGCACCTACAGTCCAAAAGTACAGTGGTACCTTGGGTTAAGAATTTAATTTGTTCCGGAAGTCCATTCTTAACCTGAAACTGTTCTTAACCTGAGACACCACTTTAGCTAATGGGGCCTCCAGCTGCCGCGCGATTTCTATTCTCATCCTGAAGCAAAGTTCTTAACCAGAGGTACTATTTCTGGGTTAGCGGAGTCTGTAACCTGAAGCGTCTGTAACCGGAGGTACCACTGTATAAAATGAATATTTAGTGGAGGCAGTCAAAGGAAAAATTAAGGTATCCACTTGGTGGTAGGAGTGAAGTTAAGTAGGAATGGTTTGTTTATCTAGTTTGCTTGGCTCTCTTCCCTCTCAAAAGGCAGACTACAGGTGTGCTGTCATACCAGTATTTTAAAATGTGACAACACTTTTATATTACCAGGATAGAGGGAAAAAAGGCATGCCTATATGAATTCCCAATTATACATTGATAACCAAAGATTCTTAAAAGTTGCAAATTAAAGCAAGGAAGCCAAAAGAAACGAGAAATAATATATTGCCTTTAACAGCTGTGTTCTGGGACTAGTTCAACAGCATCAGTTTTTCATATAAGCAACAGGCTAATGCCACTGTAATTCTCAGAACATCTTACTTTGCTTTATCATTCTGGATGATGTTCGGCCTGGACAAACAGAGTTGACTTTTTCCGCTCCACTGCAAAGCATGTTCGTCAATGTTGTTGTTATTTTTAAAGTCACCCGCCTTCACATTTCCTGTGAAGTTAAGCCAGGGCTTTGCCCTAGTCATTTTCACAGAACTGAAGGGTCACCTCTATACAGTCACAGATCACAATGGCCTGAGACAGCACAGCAGAAGTTAAAACTAGCATACCAACTCCAGACATCTGGAATTACCTCAGTAGCACAGCATGCCTGTTACTTGTCTCACCCCACCACTATTGAAAGGGAGAAGGAATGAAATTGCCAGCACTAATCAGGACAAGACTTATAAGAAGTCCCCTCACTTCTTTCCACTCTTCATCTGGCAGAATCGACAACAGCCTGCCTAGACTTTGTCAGCAAAGATCAGCTCCAACCAGAATCACATAATTAAAAAAAAGTCTTCTTCTTTTATAGACACACCTCAGCTAACCTTTTTGAAAAGTAATTAATTTTAAAGAAAAATTAACACAATGAAATAACTGAGGACAGCTTACTTTCCCCCTAGCACAGCAGTTCTAATTGTTCAGCATGACAAAACAGCCTGAGTAATAATCAGGTGGATAGAAGAAATGTTACGAGATCAGCACAGAATTAATTGTACTAGCAGACAGACATGAGTAAGCTCTGCTTGCCACCTAGTTTGGTTTGGAAAGTAATCTACATACTCTTCCTACATACTCTTCCTTACTCAGGATATGAGTAATTCAGTGAAGCATCGTCTCATAAAAGCCATGATAAAATTGAAGTGCTCTGTGGGACCATCCAGATAGTACCTACCTCCCCTGTACCCTACACATAGTCTTCCTGAATCAAGAAATGTAATGGGCCTGAGTATGATATGAAGACACATGAGGCCATCAACTTGCTGAACTAAGCAGGCTCATGCAGGCTGCATGAAGAGGAGGGGAAGGGCAAGTCTCTTTAGGCAAATGGAAGTCTACTGCACAAATGTGATGACCCAGGGGTAGGCAACCTAAGGCCCGGGGGCTGGATGCAGCCCAATTACCTTCTCAATCTGGTCTGCAAATGGTCCGGGAATCAATGTGTTTTTACATGAGCAGAATGTGTCCTTTTATTTAAAATGCATCTCTGGATTATTTGTGGGGCATAGGAATTGGTTCATTATTATTTTTCAAAATATAGTCCAGCCCACCACATGGTATGAGGGATGGTGGACCGGCCCACGGCTGAAAAAGGTTACTGACCCCTGTAGATGACCCATAGTCAAGTTAGTAAACTATGAAACCTTCAGGAAGCTATCGACTAAACCATCCACAAACTGTAAGGCTGTAGCTAAGTGAGAAGAGCATTTGCGTTCAATGCAGAAAACCCAGCTTCAATTCTACGTAGGGCTGAGAATGTCCCCAGTGTGAAACCCTGGAAAACCACTGTAAGTCAGTGTAGACAATACTGAGCAGTTAGCTCAGCTGGTTAGAGTGTGGTGCTGATAATGACAATGTCACAGGTCTGATCACCATATGGGCCACCTGCATATTTCTGCATTGCAGGGGGTTGGACTAGATGACCCTTGGGGTCCCTTCCAACTCTACAAGTCTATGATTCTATGAGCTAGAAGGACCAAGGGGTTTGACTCAGTTTAATGCAGCTTTCTATGTTCCTGAGAACTCCTCCTGGTTTTGGCATTGCTTGGACAGAAAGCTAAAAACTACATTTTGTCTGAAAAGTTATCAGTTTTCAAGAGACTTTTCAGATGTGAGGCTTAAAGCTATCATTGCTGCTTCGGCTTGCAATGCCAGGGAAAAATGCCTCAGTAGTTAATACAAGTGAGCGCTCTGTTTCCATTTCTACTTTTTCCTCTGTGTTGACACAAACATGCAGCTTTGAGCTTCTCTTTATGTTTTATGTTTTCTCTCTAGCACAAAGCCTGAAGCGTAATTTTTATAGTATAATTTTATTGCCATGATGTTAATACTTGTAAGATGCTTAACATACATTGGATAGTATCATAGTATCAAAAGGTAGGTTAGACTAAGACTTGACTTTGCACAAGACCACACCGATCTTCATGGCACTGCAAGGATTTGAACTGGGCTTTTCCGCACCGGACCAGTCACTGGCCTGGGTTCAGTTCCCTGACTCTTGAATCCACAGTGAGACTCATTCCCTGTTCAATATGCAAATATATTCCATCCCATTTCTGAAAGTCCACCAGCTTCCCTGAAATTACTCCTAAGCTGGCAAGTCATTTTACCATGATGGATCTATTAAGGTGCTAGTTCACAGGCTGGTACGTTTAACCTCCCAAGAACAGCATGACGTCAAAGTAATCACTGGGGAGTTGCTCTTGTCTGGATGCGCTTCCTATCATTCATGTACCATAGATATATTTTCACAGCAGACTATGAATCATAAGCAAGGAATGCTTCCTAGATAGCCACAGTAAGCCTGCAGTCCATAGCCAGTGTTTTCATTTGCATTCCCCAGATTAAGCATTTTCATATATTCAGGCTGCTTACACCGATAAGCAGTAAAAACAAATCTGGGTCATTTATGGGCTAGTTTAAGTGACAGATACAGCTAATATATTAACCAACATTGTGCTTGTTTCATTTATTCATATTCTGTCCACTGCTCTCATTCTCCACCCCTGCCCCTAGTATCATGAAGAGCCATTCCTCAGGGGGAAATGGGACAATCCCATATTCACCGCTCAGAGCTCGAAGACATATATTATACAAATACAATAATAAACAAATCCTGCAAATTACAGAAGGATGCAGAATGAAATATCAAAGCTTAACAGACTGAAAGGCCTACCCAATCCCCCAGAGGCTCAGCCTTTTGACAAGATGCTTCCTTTAGGCTATGATATAAACTCACTGACAACTTCCTGTTAGGGCAACTAGCAGAAACTGCAGGGATGCTGTGGGTTTCCCACACTCCTTCCTCTCCTGGCTTTGATTTGAATGAAGTAACACATGCAGATAAGCCTCTTCGAAAGAGGAATAGATGAGGCAACCATAGACAGGCACATTAGATTTTAATTCATCACAAACTTAAGTGTTAAATTGTCACATTCTTGTGGTTGCATTTTGCTTCACCATTGTAAAGATTAAAGTAATTAGAAACACACCCACCCACCCCCACATATATATATATATATATATATATATATATATATATATATATATATGTGCTTTCGTAGATTTTCACGGGTACAGGAATGCAGGTTTTGGTGTCTTCGGGTGTCTTCCCGTGTAAGAGTTGGGGTGTCTAGGCGACGTTTCGACGAGGTCTCACTCGTCATCTTCAGGCTGGTGCTTTCGGCTTCTTGTTACTGGAACAGAGCAGGATCTCAGTGTTTGAGTTCCTATAAATACTGTGGAGGGGGTGTGGTGTATAGCCTCCAACGTTCTGGGCAGAGAGGAAGTTCCCAGGTTAGTGTGCCTTTTCTTCTTTTGTTCCTTAATTGCTTGAGGGATATCTTGAGTGATTTCTTGAGTGATATTCTGAGTACCACTTAGGTGGGTCATTAAGTGTGGATTAGTTGCTAAAGCTTTCGTGTCTTGACCTCTTGAGCTTGTGAAGAGTTTTTCTGAGAAGATGGCTGTACTGCACTTAGTTGTGCTCTGGCTTGGCTTCGTGTATAGGGGCGAGCTGTGGTTTTGTGCCCTGTGCCAGCCAGATCTGTGTAGGGATTGCAGGGGGGTGCAGCATCCGGAGGTGCCACTATGGTTTGGCTACTGGATGGTGTCTGTAATTTATCTGTGGAGAGGGTCTGGGTTTGGGTCTGGTGTGGTTGATTGGTGATGGCGTTCTGTGTGCCTCTGGTTCTGGTGTCGGTTTTTGTGGGGAGGGCTAATTTCCAGATGTCTGGCAGGCGGGACGTGTCGTCACGCTTGTTCATGTTGTGAGGGTGTTTCTCGATCTCGATGGCTTCCATGATTATTCTCTTGTGGTGATGTTCCATGTTAAAGAGCAATTTGGAATCTGCAAAATTAATTTCGTGTCCTGTTTCTTTCATGTGTTGGAAAAGAGAGGAAGTTTTTTCTTCTTTTTTGACGGCATTCTTGTGTTCTGCGATACGTGCATTTATTCGTCTGTTTGTTTGTCCAATGTACGTGGCTGGGCAGACTTTGCAGGGTATTTCATAGACCCCTTGGTTTTCCAACTGGATTTTATCTTTGGGGTTTCTGAGGATATTGGCTATTTTTTGGTTGGTGCAAAAGGCTGTTTTGATATTGTGTTTATGGAGGATTTTGCTAATTTTATCTGTAGTGCCCTTGATATAAGGAAGGAGGGCCATGCCATTGTTTTCTTCTGTGTCTTGGTTTTTGGGGTTTCAGAATATCACTCAAGAAATCACTCAAGATATCCCTCAAGCAATTAAGGAACAAAAGAAGAAAAGGCACACTAACCTGGGAACTTCCTCTCTGCCCAGAACGTTGGAGGCTATACACCACACCCCCTCCACAGTATTTATAGGAACTCAAACACTGAGATCCTGCTCTGTTCCAGTAACAAGAAGCCGAAAGCACCAGCCTGAAGATGACGAGTGAGACCTCGTCGAAACGTCGCCTAGACACCCCAACTCTTACACGGGATGACACCCGAAGACACCAAAACCTGCATATATATATATATATATATATATATATATATATATATATATATATATATATCCGATGATGAAAGCCAAATGCACACAACCTGTAGATTATGGCAGACTATGGATATGAATTGGCAGTGAAGTGAACCAAGGGGACTTCTGATAGACTACCTGCAAGGGGAGATAAGCCAATGAACGTTCCAAAAACATACGAAGATGAGGGAAGTGATCCAAAAATAGACCATAAAAAGCATGAACTATATACTGGTCATCAGGGGGGGGGAGTAATTAAAGCAGTTAACAGATGCAGTGACAGTTGCACACTTCCAAATTGTGGCTACCAGGCACAATTTGCAACTTGAACAGCACAGCAATGACATGCAGAAGAAGCAAGGATCCAACTTTCAAAACAGAGCATCAGAATTAAAGTCTGTGATCTTACCTTGGTGTTCACACAAGATTTTCCACGCTTATATTCCTTATGGCTTGCTCTTTTATCTAGCTTGTTCCACAAGGCTTTGGCTTTCCAACTGGTCACCTTTGATTTAAGTTTGGTATAAAAGTTCCTGTTGTCCAAAGGATCTAGTTCAAGTTGACGAGTGAGGATATTAAAGGCCTGGATTGTACCTTTGCATGTTGAGGCTTGGACAAAGTTTTCAAATATTTGGCCAGCTTGGCTATATTTCTCATCGTCCTTTTCCCCCATGTTCCAAGTAGTAAAAGAAGAATATCCTAATGGCATGCTCTTAGGCTGGGGTTCAGCTGAAATATGCAATCAGGTTTTCGCAAGCATGTAACACCTAGGAAGAGACAGATATAGGTCAAGTTAGTGCCACCTTAGGACAAGATTCAATTCCTTACAAACTACAGGTTAAGAAGCCTGCGGGATACAAAGCACATTGTGGGAATAAGCTACGGACCTTGAGAGACAAACACTTCTGAATAAATGAACACAGTAGTTTTCAGCAAATTGTGTATCCTATGTAAAGCAGAATTCCCAAATACAGTGGTGCCTCGCAAGATGAAATTAATTCATTCCGTGAATTTTTCGTCTTGCGAAGCACAGTGTCGGAAAGTTTTGGAAAAGCTTCAAAAATCGCCCAAAACCTCAAAAAAGGCTACCACACCGCATTCTATGAGTTGCTCCTCGAAGTCAAGTCGCAACTGTATTAAGGGTGTTAAGAAAAAGGAAACAAACTTGCAAAAAACGCAAGACGTTTTCATCTTGCGAAGCAAACCCATAGGGAAATTCGTCTTGCGAAGCAGCTCAAAAACCGCAAAACCCTTTCGTCTAGCGAGTTTTTCGTCTTGTGAGGCATTCATCTTGCGGGGCTTCTGCTTCTGCTCTGTTTTATATATAACTAGCTACTTTTGCAAGCGGGTTGAGCTCCTGTTGCTCGGTCCCAGCTCCTGCCAACCTAGCAGTTCAAAAGCACGTCAAAGTGTAAGTAGAGAAATAGGTATCGCTCCAGCGGGAAGGTAAATGGCGTTTCCGTGCACTGCTCTGGTTCACCAGAAGTGGCTTAATCATGTTGGCCACATGACCCGGAAGCTGTACGCCGGCTCCCTTGGCCAGTAAAGCAAGATGAGCGCCGCAACCCCAGAGTCATCTGCGACTGGACCTAATGGTCAGGGCTTTACCTTTATTTTTGCAAAACTGCAATAGAAAGGATGGCAGATTTACCTTCTTCAGTGACAACCTACTGCTTCTTTCCCACTTTCCTAGAGCGCGGTTTTCAAAATGTCCTTAGCATTTGTTACTATCAGATCACCCAGTATTTTTATTATTTTAAGGGTTGTAAGCATACTGACCCTTCAAACTGTGAAAAATTGAGATTCTCAGGATTTCATCAAGCAGTATCCGAGCAATATGTTTAATTTAACAACAATTAACTGATGCTCAGCATACACTTGTTGATCAGCTGTATAGTTTCTTGTAAGACAGCAGGAACAGCAACAAGCGAAGGTGCTGCTTGACTTTCCCCTTCCTACCATTTGTGTCTTCAAAATTACCCCCAAAATTATTTCACACAAAACCAAAATCTTCCGAGTTCCCAAACAAGCTATGCTGTTGCCAAAATACACATCCTTGGGAAACATCACATTAAAAGCGGGGAACAATCTTTATAGGCTCTCTTCACAAGGTGGCAATCGCAATGGTTTCCCTCACCTTCTCATTCTGTACTGAATCGGCTGTACTGTACTGTTTTAGAAGTACATGTAAGGTTACAACTTAATAGGGCAAAGTACAGTCTAGTCACATCGGACATTAACTCATGGTTAAGTGTTTCAAAGGTCAAGAACTTGTGTTTCACTAACCATTTGTAACATCCAACCTGTTAGAGGATTTGGGTTACTATAGGATTATTCGTCCAACACCCACCCACACCCTGATGTATTATGCGCAATGCATTCTTGAGGCATCCTTTTTTGCACAATTTATTTGGATAGACAACAGTGTTTATGAAGGATGCTCACTCTGCACTATGACAGAATAAATTCCTGTTCCCTTTCCACCATGCTGTTTATTCTAGTACATGATTCTCCTTTGCATTGATACCCTACATCTGTAAAGCTGTCTGAGCCTAAGGCACGAATAAAATTCCTGCCCAGAACAGGTCACAAAAGTGAAGCTCCTCAATATTTTTAAGTATTTTTAGGGAATTGTTTCTTTCAAGCTCAGATGATTAACACAACTTTTTTAAAGGTCTGATGTGACATGTATATTTCTGCAGAATATTTATTACTCAATTTATTTATTAATTTTTAATGAAAATATATCTTTTTTGTGGCTGAGCATACCAATGAGATAATCCTCATTGCACACATTGCAACTGCTTCAATTATAAACATAATTTCATCTTTTAGCAACATTGTCCAACAGTACCATAATGTTTTTTAGCAATGCTGCCCAGGAGGAACACAGAGGACTTCTACCGTATTTTTTGCTCTATAAGACCCACCAGACCACAAGACGCACCTAGTTTTTGGAGGAGGAAAAGAAGAAAAAAAATATTCTGAATCCCAGAAGCCAGAACAGCAAGAGGGATCGCTGCACAGTGAAAGCAGCGATCCCTCTTGCTGTTCTGGCTTCTGGGATAGCTGCGCAGCCTGCATTTGCTCCATAAGACGCACACACATTTCCCCTTACTTTCTAGGAGGGAAAAAGTGAGTCTTATAGAGCAAAAAATACGGTATTTTGGAACACAGAATTTCATCTGTCACAGTGCAAATTATTCTGATCAATCCTTGGTGCTTCTAAAGATCCAATCTTCTTAGAAGCAAAAGTTGATTCATTGGGAGTTGGTCACATTACCTCACTGCAACTCATTTAGCAGTTGCTGGTAATTTGAAAATGTGGATTTTCTATCAAAGATTGGCTTGGAAATTTTTTAGAGCATGGTCTTATTGAAGAGACTTGCTTATCAAAGCCATGTTGTGAGAGTGATAATCAGAAGAGATAAATTTCAGCTTATCTGGGGGGCTTTCATATCCTATCTGAAAAAGGATGGGATCCTGTTGCAACCTCTAGCGACTCAAGTCATGAAGTGGAAGGGGTTTATAAGGTGCTATTTGGTAATTCTATACTTGCCATTCTCATGAACGGTACTTTATTCTGCTTGGTCAGATTTTTTTTATGTTGTACATTCATAAATATAAAACTTCAATTAAAATCAACTCTTTAAAAAAGAATTAAGAAGAAGTGGATAAAAGGCATTGCCAAATAATTGCAGTGAAACAGAGCAGTCAAAGTATAAAATCTCTCTCCCTACACTGGTAATATTGCTAGACATTTTTTACCTCACTACAGTCAACGTGATGCCTTCCAAATGTTGTTGGACTCCCCCAACTCCCATCAGCAACAACAAGCACGGTCACTGGCCAAGAATGATGGAAGATAAAGTCCAGCAACATCTGGAGGGCATCAAATTGGTGCCTGCAGCTTACTTGTGCAAGATTGTTCTTCATTCATTACAGAACATGAGCTCCACCGAACAACCTCCCCTCTTCCTAGAGTCTCCGCAGCCCCCTATTATTTTATCTGTACTAACCAGAAAATTCTAACCCATCACTCTCCCAGCTCATAATGTTAACTATACTTTATTCAGCAATGCAAAAGAAAATGCACAAAATTGCTGCCCCATTACTATAATGGATTCTATTTTCAAAATCACAAAAATGCTTGATATTGTGCTTGGATTTGAAGTTGAAAGAAGGAGAGGCAAATGGTCTTATATGATTGCAATACTTTACAAAAATGAAGGGGATACGTACACACGACACATTCGCTACCAAAACATAAACTGGGTGTTGTACTACGTGACGGAAAGCTTTCAGTCTCCATCAAGCCATTCAGTGTGACAAGAACATCAGTGTGCATCCAGTAATCATGGTTTTGGTAAGTCTCAATTTCATCCTATTTCAGAACAGTGCTTCTGCATGGACAAATTATGAGTGGCCATAACAAGTATCTCTTCCCACCCAGCTCTGCTCTGTGGGGTACACACAACTGCATTCAGCATGTCACACCGTTACGATTCTTCATGAGCTCCTGCGCAGCCCACTTCTCTAGCACTCCTTAACTACCCAAATGAAGAAAAGCTGGAGAGGCTTATGGAAGGTGCAAACAGGTTTATCCTCACAATAGCCTGCTGCATTGACCACTTGTACGCACACACTGTGGAAAAAGAGGAAAACAGGAACAGGGATTTGTTTATGCCTGCTGGAGAGCCTTCTGTGCATAGGTACTTCCAAAAGAATTGGATTGAAACTTCTTTTTTTCCAAGGCTTTGAGTTAGTATTATCAGGAGCAACAACAGAACCTCTGTAGAAACTGTTGCTTTGGCCTTTCTCCATCACCTCTTTCTTTCAAAATGATGAGCTGCTATTTTTCTTCTTAACACAGTGTTTATAATACAGTAAGCAAAGCTTTGCAAGCAAGTCAGCAACCCTTCTGAAAAGATCATTTCTCTTGCTCGGCACTTTGCACAGCCATGCGCTGCAAGCTAGTGCTTATATTCTGCAATACTATGGGAATTTGCCTTGCATTTCTTACAGCACATATGTTTCAGGCCATCTATTTCCTTTTATTTTTGAGGCTAACTCTTTGGGGTGCAGGGACCTGTCTACGTTATGGTTGAACAAAACCTAGTAGGCAAACCCTTGGAATACTTGGGAAGGAAACACTGAGGAGGGACAATAGCTCAGTGCCTGATTTGCATGCAAAAAGATTCATGTTCAATCCATGGCATTCCCAGTTAACAGGATCAGGTAGTGGAGGGGGAGAGACCCTGGAGAGTTGCTTCCTGAGAGCAGAAGATACTGGGCTAGATGGACCAATGGTCTGACCAGGCATAGTAAGGCAGTTTCCCAGTGGACCTTAAGCATTTTGCCATTTCCCCTGCACTGCTCTAGTTGTGCAGGAACTCATTAGTCCATACAGAGCACCTTGAGCAGTGGTGGCCAACTTGGTACTCTCCACATGCTGTTGGATTCCAACTCCCATCAGCCCCAACCAGCATAGCCAATGGCTAGGGATGCTGGGAGTTGTAGGCTGATGCTAAACAGTCTGCCAATGTCTAAAGCTAGAAAGTCACATGGGTTCAGCTGTTTCAAGGAAAGACACCTCCCAGGTTTAGCTGGCGCCACTTCAGATCCTCTAAGGAAAAATGTCTCATTCTATCAAGCCTCAGGATGGTGGCCACCAGATGCATGAGGTCCTGTGCCATAGTTTCTAAATGTTTTTGTCTTCCTAAATTCCACCACTAGTTCTCAGCACGAAAAGCTCCATCACCGCTACACCACCAATGCTGTCTGACGGAAAGAGAACCAAACAAGCAGAAGTCTCATGGGCTGTTGCTCTCCCATAATTTTCTGTGTATTTAGGGAAGCTCACCATGCACTTTTGAAGATGGTGACAGCAGGTCTTGGAACACAAATCACCATGTATTGATGATTTTAATTCTCAGCAATATTAAAATGGTTTATTTTAAAATAATTTAAAATTATGAGGTCACAAAGGATGACTTAACCCACAGCCAAAAACTGAAATCCAAAATAGCATGAAGGTCACCACCAGTAGGAGGAACTGCTGCCTGGAAAGTGACTGCCAAAGGAAAAGCAACCCTTTGGAGTGATCCTTTAGTGGAACCAAGTCAGAACCCCAGAGACTCTGCTCTGCTGGAAACAGCAAAAGGAACAGCAACCGGGAGAAATTCTGATTCCCAACGCTGTTTTTATATTATATATGCAACTTTAGTGTTCTGATGTTTTATTTTGCTCCGTTGTGTTTTGTTCTCCATTATAAGCAACTTTGCGTATTATTTTAACAGAAAAGCAGGACATAAATATTAAATTTAATCTCTTCATATATAAGGGCTGTATGTACAAACCCTACTAGTGCACACTGCCTATTCAGCCAAGTCAGAGAATACAGGAAGGGCTACAAATATCACAGCAATCCCAAGTTTCAAATATTTATGGAATGTTGAAAGTCAGGCTTGGGATCTCGTAGGATCCATTGGCGGCTGAAAGTTAGCTGTTACCTAGCTGCATAAGCCTTAAAGAAACAGCTACCAACTGAATATAGTATTTACATTATTTTACCTTTACAGTGAATAAGAAATAAAACCATTTGTTATACTGTTTGCTAAGCAGCATAGTCTCAATGCCTGGTGGCAGTGGTTAGGAGGTTTTGAAATGCAAGAGTGGTTGGCAGTGGGAGCAAAACAGGAATCCCGCCAGACACCTGGAAAATCAGCAGTGGTAAATCAAATATGGTTCTCCACATAGAGAGACGTAAATTCACCACAGTCCTCTTGTCTGAGATAGAATCCACCAACCTTACCTTGAGTATCCCCTAGGGTATTGAGCCCTACTCTGTGTGCTGAAAGAGGGGGTGATGTGTACCTCAGAAAATTAAACCACTATACTGCCCAGACTGCAGTTAAGAACCAGGGAAATACTAGGAGAGACAACAGGGGTTGATGGATAGCTCAGGTCCTGCTTGCCAGGTTTCCTTCAGACATCTGGTTGACCACTGTAAGAACAGGATGCTGGACAAGATGGGCCAGCATGCTCCTGTGATCTATGGCCAATGACTAAGGGAGCAGCACAGCTCATGTTGCAACTAACAGGCTGAATCCCCACCTTGCCCAGCAATCCTGCCTCAACCCTGAGTCTTCATTATGCTAACCTGTACAGTATTTCTAAGGAAGATGCTTGTCTGTTGATCTAGGAAAGCAGATACATGTTTTTTCCATGAGAGTACAGTGGATTGAGCCTCCAACTTTAATGGGGGAGGGAGAGGGACTATATCCCAGGACTAGAAGTCTGGAAAATACTGCCCTAAAGCATTTATACACCATAATTCAGTGGTTAACACATATTCTCTCCTAAACAGTATTTATGGGTCACTGTATATTTTTTATCACTGTGCTGCTTCATTTACAGTAATCTTAACTTTTAGCTCAATTCCTGGACATAATGTTTTTTCCATGTTATATTCCTGGGATATTGTCAGCACTACTAAAGCAAGTCCCTATGTGGTGCTCCAATTTCTTTTTATTACAAAGGCTAAGCATTCACTCTGCCTTTATTTCCTGCCTTTGCTTTAAATCGCATCCAAGACACACAGCAAGGCTAACTAAAGTTAGCTTTAAAGCTATCTGGCAACCTTTAATTTTAAAAAGTTTTAAAATAGCCTCCATGTTTTATAGAAAAGCTACCCACAACCATTTTATATCGAACTAAATTAGCCTGATATTATGATCCTCATGGGAAGCGCTTTCCAAGATGTGAAGCAAATTCACGTTAATTGATTGCAAAGTTCACTCTGAAAACCTTCTAGCTATAGTTGTAAATTGCTGCAGTCAAACAGTGTTGGAGCATTGAAGAGGAGAATGTGTGCTGGTTGTTGTTTTTTAACCATTTTCTTTCTTTCTTTTAAAAAAAGGTTTGCCAGTATTTGCTCTGGTGCTCAGTAAGGAAAATCTCAAATACCTAAGCACTCGAGCCTTAGTCACATGTTACCCACATGTGGCCATAAGTGTGTAGAGTAAGGAACTTTTAGAGCCACCTCTGTTGTGTCATCCTTTCACTGTGTGTGGCTGTGCAAGAAGCAAGCCCAGCATACAAGCACCTGCTTGCAGGCACGGTGGTACTTCGGGTTACATACGCTTCAGGTTACATACACTACAGGTTACAGACTCCGCTAACCCAGAAATAGTGCTTCAGGTTAAGAACTTTGCTTCAGGATGAGAACAGAAATTGTGGTCCGGTGGCACGGCGGCAGCAGCAGGTCCCATTAGCTAAAGTGGTGCTTCAGGTTAAGAACAGTTTCAGGTTAAGAGCGGACCTCCGGAACGAGTTAAGTTCTTAACACTGTAGAGGCTCCTCACAATTGGGATACCACATGGTCAGGTGCCCTGGTCCTCCAAAGCCCCTACTCAAAGGCAGGTGTTCACATGCTGAACGCTCTTCTCAAAAAACGAGAAGGAAGCAATGTCCCAGGCAGGGCTAAAAGCACGGCCTGACTTTATACACTTATGCCCTACACATGAGTAATACATTGACAGGGTTAGTGCGTGCTTGCGTGTGTGTCTTTCATAATATGTATGTTTTACAGACCAGGGAAAAGAAGAGCCATGCAATAATCACTTTCTTCTGGAAAGTGGAAATATTGAAAGCTGTTTACTAAATTTTGGATTCCGCTCATTGTTAGAAGGGCCATCTTCAATTTATTTCGTCGTTGCATATTGCAGCAATACTTTTTTAAAAAGACACAAGCCATATGCATGTGATTAACTAACAGCCCCATCATTTTTAGTCACCCGCCAGCCAATTTTAATCAACCACCAAAGCTTTGTTGGCCCTTTAAAACTTGAAGCTGAAGTAATAAAGTGAATGCTTTGCATATCACTAAGTAGCAATGACTGAAGTCGGAGATAAAAGCCACAAGTAACCACATCCCTTAAAGAGGAACTAAGTCCATCTGGATGGGTCCCTTTCATCATCATCTTGCTAAAAAGAGGAAGAGGACAAAGGAGTAGTTTCTTTCTCTCTAATCTTGAAGGCAAAGAGATAGCCTAAATCAACAATGATGTATTTCTAACAAATCAGTAAATGGAATTAAAACTAAGAATTTAACACAACCTGCCTTAGCACCGAAATACAAGTTGGTAGTTCACAAGGGGAAAGATCCAGAAGTAGTCCACACCCAAAACTCTTTTCCTTCATTGTCAGGAATATCATGGCTTGAAGGTTCAAGAGTAATTTAATCAAGTTATGCATTATTCTCCCTTCCACTTCATCAGATTTTTAATTAACTATATTCGAGATTAAGTTCATTATCTCCCAGTGCATTGTTAATGGCAATTTCTGCTAAGAAGGTACACGGCATATTCTGATCACCTACCAGTAAATAAAAAAAGGGGGTGGTGGAAATTAGAATCTTCTCACCGGTATGCTTTACATACTATTTACTATTATCAGGCATGGTTGGAGTACTTTTGAGCGGGTTTTTTTTTCTTTTAAATAAAGTTCTGCTCTAATTTTAAAAGCATGCAATATTCAGTGTACAATCTTTCAACTCAAGCAATGTTTTACATTTAATTTCCTAGATTTCCTCTGGATTTTTTTTAAAATGGTGTTATATTTGGCCACTCCAATCCTCAGACGAAGAGGCCAATCTTAGGGACAAATTATGAATTTTTATAGGATCAAAATGTGACATTTCTGAACTCTTGGGTGGGTACTAATTGAACCTGGAAAGGTATCTGCATTGAATAAGTCTACAACTTCTCCTCTTGTCACCATTATTGTCGTAACTTCCCTGACTCCTTTCCTGAAAATATCACTACATTCATAGGTATCCACCACGCATCTTTCACAGTGTAGACAGACACAAAGAATTCAGCTCCTTTTATAACAGCAACCTCCTGATATAGCATCAATCTATAATGTGTACTGAAAATATCAACATTAACGTTAGCCAACCAACCTTATCAAGATCTTATCAGCTGTAGTATTGCTAAACAACTGCCAGAAACAAGTTTGGCATAAGCACAGGGATGACAGGCCCAAACCTGCCAGCCATTCCAGCTATTTGTTTCACCTACAAGCAAAGCTTGTTTCTCTAGGTTCCCCAACATCCACCCAGAGGCAGAGAAGATCAACTGGGATGAGAAATCCTCAACATACAGAAAGGTTCGACAGGAGCCAATTACATTCACATTGCTTCTAAATAACATGAAAGGAGCAAACCCTGTCCATGGAATCCCATCTAGTTCCCTTCCCAACATTTCTGCAAAGCCAAGGAAGTAAGGAGCAGCAATTAGAAATATGGATGAGGGACAATAGATTTTCAGTTTATGGCAGGGGGTCTGTTTAGTTTCCCAAGAATCAGCAGACCTTCTAAGCTGCTTATCTCATTGAGCCCCATTTGCTTACCACTTGGCCAAAAATGGAATGAACTCAGTCTATACCACTGCATATAGATGAAGGCACATGACTGAAGGCTAAGCTATGACCATAGGTGTAAACACTGTGATGGGAGTGTGGAGGGAGGTGTAATTTGTGGTTAAAAGTTGGATTAATTTAGGAAGCAGGTGACAACAAACCTTAAATTCCTCTTCAGACTTTCCCAGAATTCTCCGTCACTTAATGAGCACATGGCATGCATGATAGCAAAACTAGGTCAGGGAACAAACTACACTCGGAAATCCAAGTCAGTGTCAACAGTATGCAGGGGCACTATCTAGTTTTGTTACCCTTTCTAGATTCCAAGAGAGCTTCTAATTTGACCAATACCTCACAGTGATATTTAATTTTTAAAAAGTAACAAGCTTGGCTCTAGTTATGCTCTTACCAAATGTGAATAACAAAGGCTCATTGCAATAAAACTGCTAGCACATTTGCAAAGCTAAGCAGGGTCTGGTATGGTTTCAAATGGGATGGGGAACCTGGTTTCAAATGGGATGGATGATACCAGTATTGTACTAGATGCCCCTTGTAGTCTGTTCCAACTCTACAATCCTATGATTCTATCATGTAAGAAGCTATATTTCAACTCCCATCAAATGCAACCTTATTTTTTTAACAAAAATTAAAAGGAAAACATATTTTGGTTGAAAGCCAACAGTTTTAAATAGATGGTTTTTAATGCAAGAGCACCAATAGCAGTACTCAGACAGCCAATTAAAAGAAAGCTTTATAGTGACTGAATAAAGTACAAAAGATTCTGCTTATTGGCATTGTATCCAAGAACTACTAAGGCCTGGTTTGGGCATCACGGTAAGTCATAGATGCAAACTATGGCCTACACTGAACATGGAGCATGCTAATGCATGCTGTTGAAATCTCTCATCCCCCCACTCTCCCTTTTGGCAACCAGGAAAGAAACAAACCACAGTGCTAACTAAGCATTATCTGCAAACCAGCACCTGTGGTTTGTTTCCCTCCAAACAACTCACAAAAGGAAGCCAAGGTTTGTAATGTAACATTAAGCCAGGACTGTAATCTGCTTTCTCCCCGGCTGGCAAAGGGCAGTGGGGATTGGGTATGATTTGAGCAGTGTGCACTATCACACTGCTTACTCGGCAGTAAAGCATAATTGTTTGTGGTTATAGCTTACTATACATGTGCAAGCAAAGCTGTATCAAAATCAGGGGGCAACCTTCGACATACGTTTATCATACTGAATCCCATCGATGCATGGGTAGCACACAAGCAGGAATCCAAACCCCCAAAGCAATAGTATCCTATCAAAGGCCCACCCAATGAGCTGAGCAGAGTGGAGATTTTAATTTGGACCTCCCACTCTCAAACCACCATGTTATGTACTGAATTGAATAGGATCCAAACTGCAGCAGTCTGATTGGTCCTAGAACAATAGGATCCAAATTGCAGCAGTCTGATTGGTCCTAGAACAATAGGATTCAGAATGCAGCAGTCTGATTGGTCCTAGAACAATGCAGCAGTATGATTGGTTGGCAGGAACCACCCAATCATGCTCCAGAGATAAGTGAATCCACAACCTGATTGGTTTACAGTAGAATTCCGGGATTAGCCAATCATGTGCAGCCCATTGTGTAAATAATGTATATAAAGCAGATACTGTGAGGGGACTTTCATTCATTCCTCCTCACCACTATGAGCTGAATAAAGAGCATGAAATCACTTTGCGACTCTGAGTATATTTCACTGGCGACGAAGGTGGGATCCCACTGAGCTGACTGCCACACACAGCACCGCAGCAGCGCCACCTGCCGCACCGCTGCCTCGCACCGTGTATCCAGGCTTCAGCTCCGGGACACAAGGAACTCAGAATGGCAGCCAACAGCAGCTTCTCGCCATTCAATCCAGCATCTGGAGACTGGGAAGCATACGCCTCCCGTTTCACCTTCCTCCTAGAAGCCCAAGGGGTCACCCACGAAGAAGACGCCAAGAAGAGGGCGATATTCTTCAGCGTCTGCGGAGAGGAGACGTTTGAAGTCGCCCGGGCTCTCCTTGCGCCTGAAGACGTCGCTACTGTTCCATACAAAACAATAATGGAACAGCTGAAGGGGCACTTTTCGCCGCAGCCCTCAGTGGTGGCTCGTCGAAATGCCTTCTACGCAAAGCGGCAAGCCCCTGGGGAATCCATAACTGGGTTTGTGACCTCTCTCCGCCAAGCCGCCCGGTTCTGCAACTTCTCAGAGCTGGAGAACATGCTTTGTGACCGCCTCGTCGGTGGCCTGAAGGATGAGAAGCTGCAACGACGCCTCTACGCTAAGAAGGACCTAACGTTCCAGGTCGCTCTGGAGGAGGCCCTGGCAACGGAAGCTGCCGAGAGGTCGACGCAAGAGGCACAACCGAGCCTGCCATCCCAACCGAGGGTCCACCACGAAGACCTCACCGACGACTCAGGATCCAACAGGGAGGAGGTGCACCGAGTACAGCAGCGCACTCAAGCAGCGCACAGACCACAGCTGCCTCAACGAGAAGGAGGAAACTGCGCAAGCTGCGGGGAGAGTCACGAGAGGAGGACCTGCCGTTTCCGCAACGCAGAGTGCAGGCAGTGCAGAAAATTGGGACACATCGCCCGGGTGTGTCGGGCTCAGCCCACCCGACACCAGGCATCAGATGACCAATCCAAGAGCCCCAGGTCCCGGGGCCCAACGCACCAAGGCAACTCGACGGAGGTCACGGACTGCCAGGTATACCAGTTGCCCCACCCCAACGTAGAGAAAATTTATGTAGAGGTACAGATAGAGGGGGCCCCATGCCGCATGGAGCTTGACACGGGTTCAACTCTATCCATAATCTCGGCAAGGACCTTAAGGAAACTGTGTCCTACTGGGGGTCCCAAACTCAGGCCGGCCCCATTCACCCTACGGGACTTCCAGAAACGTAAGGTCCCCACAATGGGGGTGGGGACCTTCAGGGTGCAATACCGAGGGCGGACGCGGCAACTGGACTTGCTTGTGGTCAAGGGCCCCTACATTAGCTTACTGGGATTGGCATGGTTTGGACCACTGGGGCTAGCTGTCACCGGGGTGAACCACACTACCTTACAAGTGGACGTAGACGCCATATGCAAGGAATTTCCAGGGGTTTTCGACGGGAAATTGGGACAGTATACGGGGCCCCCCCATTGCGCTACAGCTTGACCCCGCAGTACGACCAGTCAGGCTCAAGGCCCGCCGGGTCCTGTTCGCCTTGAAACCCCGTATAGACGAGGAATTGGACCGACTCGTGGAGCAAGGAGTGCTGGAGCCGGTGCCTAATGCCCCCTGGGAAACCCCAATCGTCACACCCGTCAAGCCTAATGGTTCGGTCCGCATCTGCGCAGACTACAAATGTACCATAAACAAGGCCCTCACGGCCCACGCATACCCAGTGCCAGTGGTCAGCCATGTCCTTGCCACCCTGGCTGGGTCGAAATTTTTTGGCAAGCTGGACTTGGCCCAAGCATATCAACAGCTGCCAGTAGATGAGGCCACAGCAGAGGCACAGACGATTGTGACGCACAGAGGAGCGTTCAGGGTAAAGCAGCTGCAATTCGGGGTCAGTGTGGCACCAGGCATATTCCAGAATCTAATGGACTCTCTCCTTAAAGGGATTCCTGGCGTCACCCCCTTCTTCGATGATGTGTTGATTGCCGGGCCCACACCAGAGGAGTTTGAGGACCGCCTCCGCACCGTTCTGCACCATTTCCAGACAGCAGGTCTCAAGGTGAAGCGGGAAAAATGTCTACTAGGAGTGCCTCAGGTGGACTTTCTGGGATTTATGGTGGACGCAGAAGGGGTCCACCCGACTGGGGACAAGGTACGGGCCATTTGTGATGCCCCAGCGCCCAAGAGCAAGACTGAACTTCAGGCCTTCTTGGGACTATTGAACTTTTACCATTCCTTCCTTCCCCACAAGGCGGCAGTAGCGGAGCCCCTACACAGACTCCTGGACAAGCGGGCCCCTTGGGTGTGGGGCCAGCGCCAGGAGGCCGCAATCCAGGCAGTCAAGGACTTGCTTGTCTCAAACTCGGTCTTGGCACACTTCGACGAGAGGCTGCCGGTGGTGCTAGCATGCGACGCCTCACCCTATGGCATTGGCGCTGTCCTGGGGCACCAACTCCCAGATGGAAGAGAGGTACCGGTGGCCTACTTTTCCCAGACACTCAACGCAACCGAGCGGAACTACTCGCAAATCGACAAGGAGGGGCTTGCAATCGTGAAGGGAGTAAAAAAATTCCATGATTTCTTGTACGGGCGGCCCTTCACCGTGGTGACTGACCACAAGCCGTTGCTTGGTTTGTTTGCCCCTGAAAAGCAGACCCCCCAAGTGCTGTCTCCTCGCGTCCTCAGGTGGTCAATTTTCCTTGCCAGCTACCAGTATGCACTGATTCACCGACCTGGGAAGGCGATGGGCCATGCGGACGCCCTCAGCAGGCTACCACTACCGGAAACAGGCCCTGACCCAGCACCTGCACAAGAGGTTATGAGCCTGGAGCTGCTTCCCGACCGCCCCGTTCAGGCACAAGAAGTTGCACACCATTCCAAGAAAGATAGGGTCATCTCCCGGGTCCTGGACTGGGTGTGGAGGGGATGGCCCAGCAGCAGCCCCGGGCCAGAATTCGCCGGCTACGCAACCCGCAAACATGAACTGTCGGCCCACAAGGGGTGCCTGTTATGGGGAAGCAGAGTCGTTGTTCCCCAGCCCCTCCGCAAAAGGGTCCTCACAGCCCTACACGAGACACATCCAGGGGTAGTAAGAATGAAGGCCCTTGCCAGGAGTTATGTGTGGTGGCCGGGGATCGATGGAGAGATAGAGGCCTGGGTCAAACACTGCCAGGCCTGCCAAGAATCCCGCCCAGATCCCCCAAGGGCCCCAGTCCAGTCCTGGGAGTCTGCCCGAGCACCATGGTCACGCCTGCATGTGGATTTTGCTGGCCCCTTTCAGGGGAAAACATTCTTCATAGTGGTGGACTCCTACACCAAATGGCTGGAAGTCGCACTGGTACCGTCCACTTCCACGTCCGCAGCCATCCGGGTTCTACGCAGGCTGTTTGCAACCCACGGGCTCCCTGACACTCTCGTCTCAGACAATGGGACTGCATTTACATCAGGAGAATTCCAAACCTTCACGGTGCAGAACGCCATCCGCCACATCCGTTCGGTGCCGTTCCACCCTGCCACCAATGGCCAAGCAGAACGCATGGTGCGGACCACCAAGGACACCCTTCGCCGCATGACGCATGGGGACTGGGAGTACCGCCTTGCCACATTCCTTCTAGCACAGCACAGCACCCCCAGCTCAACGACTGGCCGGAGCCCCGCTGAACTACTAATGGGTCGGCGCCTTGCAATCAGATTGGACCGCCTTCACCCCGATAGAGCTCAGGATGAGGTAGTGGTGGGGGAAGGCAGGAACCCCCGGACCTTCGAGGCCCAGGACCCAGTGTACGCAAAGAATTTTGGGGCAGGCCCAGCTTGGGTACCCGCCACAGTCACCAGGGTCACTGGCCCCGTGTCGTACGAGGTGCTAACGGATGGGGGGCAATGCTGGCGCCGCCACTGCGACCAGATACGGCGACGATTCCTGGAAGAAAACCAGGAGGAGAACAGGTCAGAGGAGTCCCAAGGGAACAGCGGGGCAGTGAGGCCCATAGAGCAGGAGGGGCCAGCAGGAGAGGCAGAATCAGTAAATACAGAGAGGACCCGTGAGGCCGAAAGGACACCGGAACCAGAACCACGACTGAGCGAGCCGGTTGCACCAGACCAATCAGGCCCATCACAGCCAGCATCCTTGGAACACGAGCCTGAACCTGAACCTCGGACCAGGGAACACCACAGGCTGCAACGCACACGTAGGCCGCCGGCGTACCTCAAGGAATATGAATGCGACCTCCTGGGCAGGACTGGAACTTAGAGGGGAGGGGTGTTATGTACTGAATTGAATAGGATCCAAACTGCAGCAGTCTGATTGGTCCTAGAACAATAGGATTCAGAATGCAGCAGTCTGATTGGTCCTAGAACAATGCAGCAGTATGATTGGTTGGCAGGAACCACCCAATCATGCTCCAGAGATAAGTGAATCCACAACCTGATTGGTTTACAGTAGAATTCCGGGATTAGCCAATCATGTGCAGCCCATTGTGTAAATAATGTATATAAAGCAGATACTGTGAGGGGACTTTCATTCATTCCTCCTCACCACTATGAGCTGAATAAAGAGCATGAAATCACTTTGCGACTCTGAGTATATTTCACACCATGGTCATCAAGTCACAGCATCAATAGCTCTAAGAAAAGTCTCAGCCCAGCCTACTATCACACTGCTGTTGAACGAACAACTGTGGATTTTGTATTTATAAAGGGAGTAATATTTTCCCACACATGATAGATAACCTAGCTTGAGGCCTTTTGATAGAGCAGGGAGAGCATTTAAAAAGCAATGCTACTTTTGAATGAAGTGATTGATGCGGTCATGCCAATGTGTGCCACATGCATAAAAACGTCTTTCAGTACAGCATATTACTTTCACAAAGACTTGTGTATGGAGGCACTCTGTCTTAAGCATCATGCAGTTTTGACTTTGGAAGGCTCCACGGATACCCATTTTCTTGACTGTGCTCTATTTTTCTAGGTTGTTCTCATATTATGCACACTTAGTCTTTGTTTCTTACTGCTGTAAATATTTTACACCACTTCATTTCCATTTGTATAGGTTTTTTCCTTCAAGCATACAAACTCTTATGCTGCTCTGCTGTTTCAACAAATATGTCCTGTAAGATCGAGTTTATACGTAAGAAATAACATAACAAAAACTGGCAACGAAGTCCAGGCACTTCATGCATGCTAAGAGGTGCTGAAAGAATCATGTGCTTCTCCATGATATGTTTCCACTGTAGCATGCAAGATTGGGGCAGGGTCATGAATTCCCCACCCCATCCCAGGATGCACCGCCTTCTAGATATGAGAACAGCCAGTGACTCTCCTTCTTCCCTTCCTAATACATTATGGGCGAAGGAGGAAGCACAACTCACTCCCACTTCCTGTTTCTTGTAATGTCTAAAGCATCTCAGCAAGCATTCAAACACCTACGACAAATCACAAGTTGTCTGTTTCAACATCCACCTCCATATTCCACCTTTAAAGCACGTGAGGTTCTTGCACCTGCAGGTACTGTGAACATTCCTGCTTAATACGATGATAATGATCAGAAGTTAAGAGCAAATGACAAATTTGCTACAGACAAGCCAAGTTATTTTGCAACAATTATTCAATGTGCTAGCACCAATTTTGGATCTCAGATTTCTAAAAGGAAAAAAAAGGAAGAGCCTTAAAAGAAAACCCTGCAAATATTAATTTTAAATAGGGAGTTACTTTACATTTTTACATTTCTATTCCACAATTCATTCCAAGGCAGTGTATATGTGGCTCCCTGGCAGTCACCCATTCAGACACTGGTCAGATCCAGACCTGCTTAGCTTCAGCTCATGCGCCTTTAGACCATGCAAATAGTTTCCTCTTTAAACATATTACAATATTGTACTGGGGGAAGGCATACCTCTTAGCTTCTGAAGGATGCTCAAGAGAAAAAGTTAATACCTATTTTCTGTGCCTAAGTTATAGACTGAACAACTGCATGTCTTGCTCTACATATCGTGGCCTGGCAAGAATGTTGGAACCATCAGCTGATTTGTGGAGTGGCACGGCAGCTACTATGGCTAGAGGGAAAGAGTAATCCTCCCACGAGATCTTGGGCCCTCTGCACAGCCCAATGAGATCTCGGGGAAGGGTAGACCTTCGTCTAAAAGGACTGGCTGCCATTCTGCCCAGCCTTCTTCCTCCCCACCACAAGTAGGGCAAACTTTCCCAGTCCTCCCTCCTTCAGTTTAAAGGCTCCCTCCTAAGACTTCCAGTGGTCACTGGTTTACAAAGTCAGAAAGGAATTTTACTCTCAACTGCAACTAGGCTCTAGGTTGGGAGAATTTTGCCTTTCTCCCAGTGAAGAGCACATGTTTGTTAGGCATCTTGTCTTCATTGTCAGAATTCGGGCAGAAGCGGCATTGGGTAGAGTATATGTAAAAAGGGGGCCCCCTTAAGGGGCCTGGAGGGCAAACAACCCCAGGAGGCCTTAGCAGCCAACTGGTCAGTAGCCATCTAAAGCTATTAGCAGTACTGTTTTGTGCCATGCTGAGTCCTTAATGCTGGATAACTACCCATAAGATACCCCAGCAGTCCTGTAGGGATCAAGAGCAGACTTCAGATCAGATGTTCCTCAGTCAACAAATTCTGTCCTAATGCCAGGCCAGGTCCACCTATTTCTGTTAGTCAATAAAGCTGTGGCCAATTTTCACCCACATACAGATCCTGGTCTATTACAGTGGTGCCTCGCAAGACGAAATTAATTTGTTCCGCAAGTTTTTTCTTCTTGCGAGTTTTTTGTCTTGCAAAGCACGGTTTCCCATAGGAATGCATTGAAAATCAATCAATGCGTTCCTATGGAAACCGCCTTCAGACCAGGTCCGGGGACAGTCTGTCCCCCGACCTCTTCTGAAGGCTGGGGGGGGGGGGACAAGGGCTTTTCTTCCCACCGCCAGCCTTCAGAAGGCTGTTCTGAAGGCTGGCGGTGGGAAGAAAAGCCCTTCTCCCCACCTTCCGCCCCGCAAGCTCCGGGGACAGGAGCGCTTTGCTGCCGACCGCCAGCATTTTAAAAGCCCCTGCTGTCCCGGGGCGATTTTAAAATGCTGGCGGGCGGCAGCGAAGCCTCCGCTGTCCCGGGGCGATTTTAAAATGCTGGCGGGCGGCAGCGAAGCCTCCGCTGTCCCGGGGCGATTTTAAAATGCTGGCGGGCGGCAGCGAAGCCTCCGCTGTCCTGGGGTGATTTTAAAATGCTGGCGGGCGGCAGCGAAGCCTCCGCTGTCCCGGGGTGATTTTAAAATGCTGGCGGGCGGCAGCGAAGCCTCCGCTGTCCTGGGGCGATTTTAAAATGCTGGCGGGCGGCAGCGAAGGCTTCGATGCCGCCCGCCAGCATTTTAAGATCGCCCGGGACAGCGGAGAAGTCTCCGCTGTCCCGGAAAGGCAGGCGGGGGGGAGCAAAGACTTTTGCCCCCCGCCGGCCTTCAGAAGAGGTCCAGGACCTCTTCTGAAGGCCGGCGGTGGGCGAAAGTCTTTGCTCCCGACCGCCAGCATTTTAAAAGAGGTCCCCGGAGATTTCCACTGATAGGCTATTCTGGCAACGTGGAAACCAAGCAAGCCCATAGGGAAATTCGTCTTGCGGAACGACTCAAAAACGGAAAACTCTTTCGTCTTGCGAGTTTTTCGTTTTGCGAGGCGTTCGTCTTGCGAGGCACCACTGTATTTGGCATGTACCCTCACCTGGCCTTGAAGGGGGCTGCCAGTACAAATGCCCCAGAAGTGGTTTTGCACAACAGGATGCTGCAGAGGATTGTTCTATTTGCCAGGTACCTGCTATAAGTACTAGTACCAAGATCATGAAAACAAATTGCTTCTGCTTTTCTACAATTAACCGCAGTTTACAATGAGTTCACTGTTTCCTGCTGCAGCAAATGATGCCAAGTATTAGCAATAAAGCTTTGAATAAGAGTGTGGTGAGAGAAATCAGACCATAAGCCACAGTCACATGATGCCCTACTACAATTGCTTCATTTGTTGCCCAGTACAGAATTAGTGTCAAGCCATCAGTTGTGGCAGCCTTGAGCATATACAATATAAAAGGTACAAGTCAGCAACAGATGAAATAAAATTTAGTTTCAAATGCATGGGACAATTCAGATTACTTTTATAACCCTAGATGGGTTGCTATGGTCCTGGGGAAACATTATTGCCCTATACATAGCTGTTGTGTAGGGCAATAACGTTTTCTCAGCACAGGGCCAGTTCAGTCATTTACTCAGTTTACTAAAGCGTACTGCTCACTCCCAGCTTACAAAACTAGCCCTATTTTTAGGAGGGGTGTGTGTGTGTGCGCGCTCAGAGGTTAGTCACAGACCATGTTCACATCAATCTTCATATCAAATCCTTAACCTGCTTAGACATGTCATTGAGTGGAATCGTAAAAAGCAAGCAAACAAACAAACAAAACCTAAAGAAAATGTCAAAGCTGGTAACACCAGTAAGTTCATTTACACACCCAAATGAGACAGCAGAGCCACTGATAGGCTATTCTGGCAACGTGGAAACCAAGCCAAGCCAAAAAAAAATATCAAACCAGCTTCATGCACACACAAAAAAGAATGATCATGATCTATCAAAGTTATAACAGCATCAGTGTGAATCTGCAGAAAGGGAAGCTACCATGGCTGAAGGCATTTCTTTCTATTAAGAGAACTTTGGAAACCACAAAAAGTTTCAAAAGCAGAAGAAAGTTGGAAGGGGTAGAGATCCCATTCTCTCAGTGTGCCATGTAGAGAATATCTACTTCTGTTTTACTGCAGGAGAACAGAGGATAGCTGCAAGATGCCTTCACAGTAACTGAGCACGATCCTTTTGAGTAGATGTGATGAATAAATCTTATCAGAAGTATGAGAGGCACTGGCTAATTCCTATGGAATTCCCAGTGCTGTTCACCTTTGTCCATGTGTACACTCACTGCTGCATGCTGGATATTAGTCATCTGCAGGTTAAAAGGTTGGATCTGAGCATGCCTGCAAGGCAAGGCAGGTATCCAAACCAGGTCATCATCTAATTAGGACTTTGGTTAAGCCTCTCTCTTTTTTTTTCAAGAGTTGTTTTGACAAGCCAAAGAAGTTCAGTGTGTCAACATTTTCAGCCCTTGGAAATAGAGCAGATTGGTGCGATCACATGTTCTGTTGGGCAAAATCTGATGATCTGCTGTACACACGGAGCAAGCATAAGAGGGCAAAATGCCAAGCAAGCATAACTGACAGATCGTGTTTACATTTCCCAAATGTAAGACTTGGATTCTTAGTGTTAATCATTCATTGCCTTGCGATAGGACAGCAGTTTCACTCTCACAGGACAGTCTCTCCAACTCCAGTTATTCCTCACCCCAAATTCTCTGAATTGTCCCCATGAGCATTGCTGCTTATCATCACACAGGGCTGATATTCTCACTCTCGGAAGCTAATCCACTGCTTTGAGTGTCTTAATAGGATCATGACAGACTGTGTCAGCTGGAAAGAGCATATATGAAAACCACAGAAGGGAAGTCGTATTTTTATGCATGGAAAGACTAATTAGGAGGTAATTTACAAAACAAGCAGTTTGTATACTAAAGCACTACAAAACGCCTCTGCTGCAATTTAGTAAAAAATGTGGCGCACAGGCCAAGTCATAAAACAAACTCAACTGTCAGGAGTTTGCAGGAATCTGTATGATGAAGCACTGAACTGCAGGTGGCAGCCTTCTTAGTGAAGAACCTTCTAGACTGACACTACCCACTTAGGCTGACGGCTGGATCTTACTGTGCAGGAAGAGTAGAAAGGCCTTTACTGTATCAAGCAAAAATAAAATAAAGCCTTCCTGAGTTCTTGACTATTCCTGTATACTTGTGCATTCCTTGAACCTGCCTCTAGTTTTCCCCCTTCAGTCCTGATTTGCTCATTTATTCCCAACGACCAGCCCATCTTGCAGCTCCTGGCTCCTGATTCTCCAACTTCCTTGTATTTAGTCCAACATCATCTTAACAACATAGGGAAGGGCCATAGCTCAGTAGTAAAGCATCTGCCAAACTTGCAGGTGGTCCCAAGTTCAATCCACAACATCTCCAGGTAGGGCTGGAGGAGAACTCTGTCTGAAAATCCTGGACAGCAGCTGCCAGCCACTGAGCTAGATAGACCAATCATCCAAGTTGGTATAAGGCAACTTTCTATGTTCTTGCATTTCGTATCACTCAAAAAATAAATCACACACATCCCAGAAGTTAGAAAAGCTTTTAAGATGAACTGAATACAGTGGTACCTCAGGTTACATATGCTTCAGGTTACAGACTCCGCTAACCCAAAAATATTACCTCGGGTTAAGAACTTTACCTCAGGATGAGAACAGAAATCATGCTCTGGCGGCGCGGCGGCAGCAGGAGACCCCATTAGCTAAAGTGGTGCTTCAGGTTAAGAACAGTTTCAGGTTAAGTACAGACCTCGGGAACGAATTAAGTACTTAACCCAAGGTACCACTGTAGTCTGAAAAGGGGATGTAGTGTACTAAAGTGAAGTAAGATAGTATTAAGCCAATCAGAAATTGGTGAAAAGCCTACAACCTGTTATGACTCCACCACCTTGTTGTATATAAATTTTATTAAATAAATAAGGTAAATAAATATTTTCTTGTGCTGAAAAGATAACAGGTATTTGTAGATTGACATTATGTTGCTGAAGTACTGCTTTCTTTTAAAAAAAAATACAGTAGGAGCAAGGTTTATAAGCTTCTGCAATTATATGCCTAAATAAAGGAAGCTCCCTCTTCTGGAAGTTATTTGAACAAATCAGCTCCATTAAGTATGCTGAAATATTCTGACTAAAAGGTTATATCGCTATATAATTCCATAAGGTTTCCCTGAAATTTGATCAAGACACCAAAGGAATGAAATAATCTCCCTGATTAAAAAAGAGAGAAATAAATATACATAAATTTTGTATAGAAAAAGACATTTCAATACTATCAGCTAGTATGCACAGTTACTTAAATAATGGCACACTATATATCTTGCATTTATTATCAGTCTTAACAGGTGAGGAAGAGTATTAGTTTGCCTCCCACCCTCCCAACCTCTTAGCATGTATACCCAACGTCAAACTTGTAGTATGTATATATATACATATATCTGCAACAATTAACGGTACCTCTAAACATCCAGGCTATTATCTATAGTATTAGAATTAATGTCTATGTTAAAATTTGGTGGATTGTACAGAGCTGTGGATTTTACCTTATCCTTCATTGCATTTGATAATAAAGTTTGTGATCAGATAAGGCAATGCAGATTGTGCCACAGGAGGAGAGGGGACTTTATGGACTGTCAGTCATCTGAGCACTGGTGGCTGATAAAGTACTACAGAGGTCACTTCCTGAAATCTGTGACCTTGACTGCACCAGTACCCACTTCAAATATTTTATCCAGTTCTCTCTTCTACTTCAGAAAGCAGTGACCTAGATCTGGCCTGTACGAACAATGCTGCTCAAGACAAGGGCTAATAAGGAAGTGTAATTAACAGGAGTTTACACAAGGAAACTCTACACATGGACACCACCAGATGGGCAGCATCGAAATCAGATTGATTATATTCTCTGCAGCCAAAGATGGAGAAGCTCTATACAGTCAGCAAAAACAGGACCTAGAGCTGACTGTGGCTCAGATCATCAGCTTCTTATAGCAAAATTCAAGCTTAAACTGAAGAAAGTAGGAAAAACCACTGGGCTGGTAAGATACAATCTAAGTCAAATCCCTTATGAATACACAGTGGAAGTGAGGAACAGGTTTAAGGATTTAGATTTGGTGGACAGAGTGCCTGAAGAACTATGGATGGAGGCTCGTAACATTATACAGGAGGCAGCAACTAAAACCATCCCAATGAAAAGGAAATGCAAGAAAGCAAAGTGGCTGTCCAACGAGGCCTTACAAATAGCAGGGGAGAGAAGGCAAGCAAAATGCGAGGGAGATAGTGAAAGATACAGGAAATTGAATGCAGATTTCCAAAAAATAGCAAGGAGAGACAAGAAGGCCTTCTTAAATGAGCAAAGCAAAGAAATAGAGGAAAACAATTGAATGGGAAAAACCAGAGATCTGTTCAAGAAAATTGGAGATATGAAAGGAACATTTCGTACAAAGATTACCATAATAAAAGACAAAAGTGGAAAAGACCTAACAGAAGCAGAAGACATCAAGAAGAGGTGGCAAGGATACACAGAGGAACTATACCAGAAAGATATGGATGTCTCGTACACCCCAGGTAGTGTGGTTGCTGACCTTGAGCCAGACATCCTGGAGAGTGAAGTCAAATATGCCTTAGAAAGCACTGCAAACAACAAGGCCAGAGGAAGTGATGGTATTCCAGCTGAACTATTTAAAATTTTAAACGATGATGCTGTTAAGGTGCTACACTCAATATGCCAGCAAGTTTGGAAAACTCAGCAGTGGCCAGAGGATTAGAGAGGATCAGTCTACATCCCAATCCCAAAGAAGGGAAGTGCCAAAGAATGCTCCAACGACCGCACAATTGCACTCATTTCACACGCTAGCAAGGTTATGCTTAAAATTCTACAAGGCAGGCTTAAGCAGTATGTGGACCGAGAACTCCCAGAAGTGCAAGCTGGATTTCGAAGGGGCAGAGGTTCAAAATTGGGAAAGGAGTACGGCAAGGCTGTATATTGTCTCCCTGCTTATTTAACTTATATGCAGAATTCATCATGCGAAAGGCTGGGCTGGATGAATCCCAAGCCGGAATTAAGATCGCTGGAAGAAATATCAACAACCTCAGATATGCAGATGACACAACCTTGATGGCAGAAAGTGAGGAGGAATTAAAGAACCTTTTAATGAGGGTGAAAGAGGAGAGCGCAAAATATGGTCTGAAGCTCAACATCAAAAAAACGAAGATTATGGCCACTGGGCCCATCACCTCCTGGCAAATAGAAGGGGAAGAAATGGAGGCAGTGAGAGATTTTACTTTCTTGGGCTCCATGATCACTGCAGATGGTGACAGCAGTCATGAAATTAAAAGACGCCTGCTCCTTGGGAGAAAGGCAATGGCAAACCTAGACAACATCTTAAAAAGCAGAGACATCACCTTGCCAACAAAGGTCCGTATAGTAAAAGCCATGGTTTTCCCAGTAGTGATGTATGGAAGTGCGAGCTGGACCATAAAGAAGGCTGATCACCGAAAAATTGATGCTTTTGAATTATGGTGCTGGAGGAGACTCTTGAGAGTCCCATGGACTGAAAGAAGATCAAACGTATCCATTCTTAAGAAAATCAGCCCTGAGTGCTCACTGGAAGGACAGATCCTGAAGCTGAGGCTCCAATACTTTGGCCACCTCATGAGAAGAGAAGACTCCCTGGAAAAGACCCTGATGTTGGGAAAGATGGAGGGCACAAGAAGAAGGGGACGACAGAGGATGAGATGGTTATACAGTGTTCTCGAAGCTACAAACATGAGTTTGACCAAACTGCTCTGGTCCATTGGGTCACGAAGAGTCGGACACGACTAAACGACTAAACAACAACAACACACAAGGAAAATGCTACCAGAATGCATGCTCTCCCCATCCACTTGGATAAGCTCCCCTTCTATCTTCACCAGGATTTAACTCATGATAAAAATAAAACCATTACCTACACTGACTAAAAATGAGCTTGGAGACACACACTGAACCCAGTTTTAAAAAACATTTTCATTCTGCTCTTCAGGCACACGAAGTGGCTTACAGATGAATAAAAAATATCTTCCCTGCCCTCAGAACACAAAAGGTAAGTGGGGTGGAGGGGGAGGAAGCTCACACAACATCCTTAAAAGGACCTGCAAGGATGTAAATCATGGGTAGGCAAACTAAGGCCCAGGGGCCAGATCCGGCCCAATCGCCTTCTCAATCCGGCCTGCGGACGGTCCAGGAATCAGAGTGTTTTTACATCTCTGGGATATTTGTGGGGCATAGGAATTCGTTCATATTTTTTTCCAAAATAGTCCAGCCCCCCACAAGGTCTGAGGGACAGTGGACCCCCTGCTGAAAAAGGTTGCTGACCCCTGGTGTATACAGTTCAGGGATGAGGAGGTGCCAAAAGGAGATGGCGTCTCAGCAGAACTGATGGCGTGGACCCTGCTTCCCATCTTTCCACTGCTGCAGCCAGATGGAATAGCTACTGCTTGGAGACAGCTGAGGAAGAGCAAGGCAGCTGGTCTCTTAGGTACGCCTATGCTTCCCATCTCTGCTACTGTCTGATGGACAGTCAAAAAGGGAGGCAGGGAAACACACTCCCGGGTGATATCTATGCTTTTTCAGCTAACATTATGCTCCAGAATTAGCATTCTGTACTCGTTAGCAACTGATTATCTACTTCTGGCTGTCCAGAAATAGGTTGTATTTAATGTTTTTGAATTTCATATATGCTACGCAGTGCATAGAAATCTGAAGTCTATGGTCAGTCTTCTACAGATTACAGTGGTACCTTGGTTTGCATACGTCTTGGTTTGCATACGCTTTGGATTATAAACACGTCAAACCCAGAAGTGTGTGTCCTGGTTTGCAACCTTTTTTTGGATTGCAACCCAATTTTTTTGGATTATGAACAATATTTTTTTTTTTGAGGCCCCATTGACGAAAGCACGCCTTGGGTTACAACCCGTTTTGGTTTACAAATGGACCGCCAGAACAGATTATGGTTGTAAACCAAGGTACCACTGTACATGAACAACTCTGGATAGCAGCCTTGTTTTGGGAAAGCAAGAATAAAGTTGTTTTCCAAGCAAAGATTAAGACATTTGTTTGGTGATTCCCATCATGGCCCTATAAATTGATTTTTCTTTTTTTAAGCAGGAACCTGAATACAGTGCTACATGAAACACGCAAAATAGCAGACAGCAACCTATTGACTGCTTTACAGAATCTTCAGTTTTATTTTAAATGTGCATATAAATTACTCTATTACAAAGAGGTGCTAGAAAAATATCCTGTCAAACTGAGGGCAGGACACATGTGAGTTATGCTGGCTCATATCGAGATACACCTTGATCCCAGCTTTGAAATGATAATGCACTCTGAGTAAACAGATGAAATAGCTAAGCAATTCCTGTTGTTCAAGTTAAGGAGGTGGTTTCACATTGACAATACAAATTCAGACACCAAAGACATTGGAGATCAAGCTGAAATTATTAACATGGTAAGAGCACATGGACTGGAATTAAGCCTTCCCCACATTACATGCCAACACTTAAGAATTAAGGTTGGGGGTGGGGGATAGGCAGCATGGTAGGATTATTTCATAGTTCTTATATTTATACTTTTCCAAATGTCAAGAAACTACAGTATGAAGAAGAATGGTGAGATTACTGTATTTTTGGAAGTTTTCCAATCTCTTTTTGGGGAATATACCCTGTCCTCCTTTAAGTATAAGCCAAAACTCTGCTGTCCTTTCACAACCTGAATAGGATACACTGGTCTTGCTGTTAGGGATCACTCCCTCTTACTAGAAATACACATGTGGCCTCTAATGTGGTCAGTCTTAACCCAAGTTTCAGAACCAGCAGACCCATCTGACCAACAAAGCAATTGCATCCAGTCTCAGGAATTAACAGGTAGGGTTCAGATACATTTCACCAGTTTCTTTAATATGGAAAATAAACAGTTTAAGAGTGGAAAGAGAGATTTGGGTATTCTAACCTTATATCCAAGTTCTGCATGTAATTCCCAGTTGATAGCTGCTTAGAGACTTTATAAGAGAGCTAGCCTGTGGAACATGTCACTGCTTGGAGAGTAGAATGGACAGAGAAGCTGCCCATTCCTGCTTCAGCATGTTGTGTTCAGACACGGACACACTAAGGTGTAAAAAGAACACCTGCTTTGTTCTTTGAACGTACCAAGACTACTAACCCTAACGTTCTAATAGCTCAGTCAGGTTTCTCTATTGGCTACCCTTGCCAGAACATCCTCAAAGCCCATTCCAGGAGTCAAAGGGATCCCCTCATTCTACAAGACAGAGATGTTTTGCCACAGGCCTGGAACCATCATTTCTCAACACACTTTCTTATGCAGGCCCACTCTCCTTTACACTAGGAAGGGACTTTATCAGATCCATCAAATTGCTGTTAAGGCTACTGCAGTTACTAATCAAGCAAATACCGTATTTTTCACTTTATAGGACACACTTTTCCCCCTTCAAAAACGAAGGGGAAATGTGTGTGCGTCCTATGGAGCGAAGACGCCACAGCCCCGCGACCCTCTCCCGGCTGGAGAGGTGAAGCGCAGCTATGGCAGGAGCCTCTACAGCCCCGCGTCACCTCTCCAGCCGGGAGAGCGCGCGCGGGGCTAAAGCAGCCCCCCACGACCCTATCCCGGCTGGAGACATGACGCGCGGCTTTAGAGGCTCCTGCCATAGCCGCGCGTCACCTCTCCAGCCGGGAGAGCGCACGCGGGGCTAAAGCAGCCCCCTGCGACCCTCTCCCGGCTGGAGAGGTGACGTGCGGCTATGGCAGGAGCCTCTCTGCTGCGCCTTTCCGCTGCTCCCTGACCTGCTCTTTGGGGCTGGTGGTGGGCTTCCCCCTCCCCCGCCAGCCCCAAAGAGCAGGTCGGAAGGAACCTGAAGCCTGGAGAGCGAGAGGGGTCAGTGCACACTGACCCCTCTCGCTCTCCAGGCTTCCAAGGTAGCCGCCTGAACGCACCTTAAACGGCACCTTGTTTTAGAGCGGGAAAACAAGAGGGGGAAAGTTCTCCCCCTCTCTGTGCAGCGCCTCCTGCCGCTTCACTGAAGGGGCGCTGGGAAGAGAGGGGGAGAATTTTTTTTTCTTGTTCTCCCCCCTCTAAAACAAAGTGCGTCCTATTGTCCGGTGCGTCCTATGGTGCGAAAAATACGGTACACTCCCTTCCCTATTATTGCATGTAATAGACCCTAGTTAAAGAAATCTTCAAGGCACAGAAATCTTTTTTTAATTATGCTTGTGGCCTCAACAACTGTGCATAACAAAGAAAACATAGGGTGGAATGTTTACCTATTTAAGGTAATTATTTAAGTAATGCTGACAAGTACCTTTCACTTGGTCGGAATGGTACATACATAAGGCCACACTGTGCCCACATGGTATAAGGGTTTTCCTGCTTCAAGGATCTAAGAAAACAGCCACTTTCCCCATATATAGAAATCGCTTGCACTCTCATCTTATTTCTACTACAACCATTATCCATTTTGCAGCATGAATACCTTGAAGTCTTAAGCATTCCAGAAATCAGCCATGAAAGGCAAGAGTAGGGTGGCAAATCTTGCTACAAAATCCACGTTCCACTAGACTCGATGTCCATAGGATGAAGAGGTGCCAAATTCAATTTCAAAATTACAGTATGAAGAAGTAGCTCATTCTTGCTCCACACATACAACAACATCACGTGCCCCACTGTAAGAAAGCTGAACTGCAAACTCATCTCCTATCCTACCCCTTTCTATCTATCCTAAAACGTGGACCTTGTGTAGCCGCTCCACCCATACAATTTTTAAACTAGATAATAACAAACCTCCTCCCTTCTTCCAGAGCACCCACCCTTAATATTACAGAAGTTTAACATTAATTGAACCTCACTTACTTTGGGTATGCACTTTCGGTAGCGAAGATTCACACCTTCAGTGCCTTTTGAACCACCCATTAATAAAGAACGCTCTTAGATGGACAGTCAGATACTTAAAATGCTGTTTCAAAGCACACCCAATGAAATATGAATGGTGCTTTAGCCTCTGTAGCACACAGAGACTGGGCGGATACAGGAAAATAGCACATTCAGGTTTCTGAACATCCTACACAGGATGGAAGACTGTAGGCACTTACTCAAGCGCTCCAAAAATAATGTTTAGCATTGTTATGACTTTGTGGGTGCCAGACTTTCAAATCCCTGGATCTAACAAGTGCAAGAAGCTAATCAAGCCAGGCTAGCTTCCTGAACTCCTGGGTCCAGCAAGTGTTGAAATACAAGCCAGGTTAGCTTCCTGCTGCGGTAATCACCAGGAGTGATGGGCCGTTAAGAGAACAAAGGAAAGGGGGCTTTGTGTCAGATGACAAATGGGTGAGCTTCAACTCAAGGATAGAGGGGGGAAAGCCTGAACTATGTGAGTTGAGTTATGTGAGCCAGAAGCTGGGAGAAAAGCTGCAGGCTGAAGAGGCCTCAGAGCAGTGGTTGATTTCTATTTGAATCCAAGGCTGTAGCTATGGGAAAGGCAAGACACTTTTGGGGTGTTAATGTTTCTGCTATGCCTCATTCCAAAAGGAAACAGAGACCCTGGGCAAACTCCTGGAATCGTGCACTGCTCAGAGATTGGGGTGGCAAGCAACAGTATATTTCTGGCATTTATTCAGCTCAAGTGCAACATTTATTCAGCTCAGGCTCCTACTTACTTGGTAGAATGCACAACTGAAGTCAATGGGATTTCTTCTGAGTGAACATGCATAGGATTGCACTGCAAATACAGTCAAATGCTTCAGGTTGGGCTTCTTCAGGTTGCGCATCGCGCCAAACCCGGAAGTACTGGAACAGGTTACTTCCTGGTTTAGGCGCTCACGCTTTGCACATGCGCAGAAGTGTCAAATCATGACCCATGCGTGCGCAGACACGGCGCTGCAGGTTGCGAACGTGCCTCCCGCATGGATCATGTTCACAACCCGAGCATCCACTGTAGTGTGTTCCCACTTAACTTGTAAAAGAATAAACTCTTTGGCTTCTTGACAGATTTTTATAAGTTTAAGAATGGTATTTTATGAGCCGTCAAATATTTTGGAGTCCCTTCCCCCCTCCCCCTCCCCCCCCTTAGTCACAATAGGAATTGTCGACTCTAGATGCAAGAAAGCAGACAATGAGGGTATGTATATTAAGATTACTCTTGGGAAGAATAAGAGGATTTTTCAGAGAGAGAGAGAGAGAGAGAGAGAGAGAGAGAGAGAGAGCCCTTCAGATAGTTGATGGTTGGGTTGAAGAGAGTTTTGCATCTTAATGTTAAAAAATCAACTTCAAGATGCCAGCAAATCTGTAGGCGGACTTGTTCCCTCCCTCTAGTTTCAGCTTGAATGTTGTTTCCAAACTTCAGCGGCAAACCTAGCTTAGAGACCTAATTATACTCATACCTGATATCAGCCACTCTACTGGCTTATGTGCTTATTCCTCTGCATACAGCTCTTATTGGCCAGAGAAAACAAAGCATTGTTCCTTTTTTTAAAACTGGTCCCAGTCCTCACTGTACTTTGTCCCTAAATGACTCTCACAGACACACCTGTGGAGTCCAAGCTTTATTCCTCTGTAATGAACTTCAGCAGAAAGTAGTTGCAAGTAGCAGCTGGGTTAACAAATCCATGGAAGAGTCACTGTGAGGAGGATATTGTAGGGTAAAGCTGAGTGAGGGAGCTTCAGCAGCCAATCAAAACTATTTAATCAATTGGCACTGTTATATTTTATTCATATTCTGCAACTTTTAATCTCTATTCTTCCTAACACATCTGTTGTCCTATCCTCTTCGTGTGCAGACTGAGATCATGGCATTGGGAAGGGAGGGTATAACTCTCTTTAACAGATGGACTCACCCAGTCATTAATCAGGATTATCGAGATCTTCCTGCTAGTTATATGTAAATGAAGATTTTTAACCACTCTACCTGGACATCTTCAAAGGCTTAAGAGAATGCTTTTCACTTCTTTGCTAGTAAGCACTAAACTACAATGATGCCAAAATACTGGGTCTATGAATGATGCTGGTTTAACCCTTTACCTCCAGCTACATTTTCTGCAAGTTACTTTTGCCCCACAAAGAAAAGCTTTACACACCTACAATACTATTCCAAACTAACAATTACAAGGTCTTATTTCAAAAGCCTGTGTTAAATTCAATCTGCTTGCTAAAAGGATTTAGAGTGACACAAAACTGTATGTGTACAAGTTTTTAAGTTTTCAAAGCATACAATGCATGCAATGACCCACAAATGCCTTATTATATGTGTTAATCGGTTAAGAAAATGAAGGCTTAAATTAGCAATTGACAGTTGTGTACCAACTTTAAATTTCAAAATGGGTTCATGGTGTTTCAATATGATCAGATAGACAAACATACTGCAAGTGTGCTAAATGAATGCTGAGAGACAACTAGAAAAGCTCCTTTAAGTGTTATACCAGCACAGCCAAGCAATAATCTGCAGGTTTAAGAAGTCTGAGAAGGGTTTATCTTCAATTAACAAAACCAAAGAATTTGCTTGTTTCTCACACACACACACATTTATCTCTCTGCAGAATCAGGCGATTTCAACCTCTCGTTTCCAAGTTGACTTCAGTCCCATAATTCAGCTATTTCTCAGGCCAACTATAAAGTTTCATTCATGTTCTTTAGTACTCTGTAACTTAGTCATGTATGTTCCTGAAGCTGCACAAAATTAGCATTATTTGTGAAGAAAATCATTTAAGAGAAAACAGCATATCCACAGGTATGAAGGGGAAGAAATGGAGGCAGTGAGAGATTTCACTTTCTTGGGCTCCATGATCACTGCAGATGGTGACAGCAGCCACAAAAAGACGCCTGCTTCTTGGGAGGAAAGCAATGACAAACCTAGACAGCATCTTAAAAAGTAGAGACATCACCTTGCCAACAAAGGTCCGTATAGTAAAAGCTATGGTTTTCCCAGTAGTGATGTATGGAAGTGAGAGCTGGACCATAAAGAAGGCTGATCGCCAAAAAATTGATGCTTTTGAATTATGGTGCTGGAGGAGACTCTTGAGAGTCCCATGGACTGAGAGATCAAACCTATCCATTCTTAAGGAAATCAGCCCTGAGTGCTCGCTGGAAGGACAGATCCTGAAGCTGAGGCTCCACTACTTTGGCCACCTCATGAGAAGAGAAGACTCCCTGGAAAAGACCCTGATGTTGGGAAAGATGGAGGGCACAAGGAGAAGGGGATGACAGAGGACGAGATGGTTGGACAGTGTTCTCGAAGCTACCAGCATGAGTTTGACCAAACTGCGGGAGGCAGTGGAAGACAGAAGTGCCTGGCGTGCTCTGGTCCATGGGGTCACGAAGAGTCGGACACGACTAAACGACTAAACAACAACAACTGGTACATTATATTTTAACAGTGTCCTTTGTGAACATACCATTTATGAAAGAATGCAGCATGATCAGAAAATAAGGTAAGGCAAGCCCTGCTGGTTCAGACCCAAAGGGCCGCCTAGTCCAAAATCTCGTTCTTACAGTGGTCAATCAAATGCCTATGGGAAGCCCACAAGCAGAACCCGAGTGACATAGAGCTCTCACCACTTGCAATCCCAGCAGATGGTACTCAGAATCATATGGTTCTGGTTGGGGGGGGGAGCCCTGGTTGGGGGGAGGAGCCCTGGTTGGGGGGGGGCTATCACTTGACCTCTGCTTGGTCATGTTGCTGCTACTTACTGGGCGGTAGAGGAAGAAGGGTGAGATAGCAGCATGACTGGTACAGCACACAAGCGCACCAGCAGAATAAATCTAGCACTCCCACTCCACTGATCTCACTGCTGACACACACACACACACAGGGGGTCAGGTGAGCGCTGCTGCTGCTACCTCAAATTATCTACTTCTGTATAAAGTAGTGGTTTAATTTGCCTGTTCTGAATCTTCCAACATTCAGCATAAAACAATCTATTCTCCCTGGCCACTTTCTCCAAACATGAACAATACACACACATACACTTTGCTTTACGCTAAAAGGCCCCGAATGTTGCCACCTTTCTTCAGGGTGGTGATGCACCAATTTCAGTTCTCACAAATAGAAAGGATGGAAAAAAAGACTACCAAACAGAAGTCCTAATGTGCATCTGAAGGACACTATGGCAGTAAAACATTATTCATGTCCCCATGCCTATAGCCAGAGTCAGGAATTCCATCCCAATGCAACACCATTCTCTCTGCTTAAGAATGGCAACACCGAAGTCGAGTGGGGAGATAAGGAACCAGGGGGCAGAAGATCAAGCAAACAGGCTGCTTAAATGAAGCTTTCAGCTTTACTCCATTAGATAAAGTGGTTGTAGATTAAGAGAACAATTTTACTATAAACAGATTTACTCCAAGAGTTGAAAAGGCCATGCCCCATGTATCTGGCTTTAACTCTCTCATTTGTTTCTTACAGGAAACTTCGCTTTGATAAGATTACACTAGAAATGGTGTGGGAGGGGTGATAGGTGTAGTCCTATTTGCCAGAACACACAACTATCTGATTGTGGCCTGAATCAGTACTTGCAGCAGAACGTCCCACCTGCTTCCATTGCATTCCATGAAACATAACTGGTTATATATAGGAAGCGGGGAACCTCAGGTGTGGGGCCAGGATGTGGCCTTCCCGATCGCTCCCCCTTTCCCTAGACCACACCAGCACCTGCTCCAGACTACTCTTCAGAGCCTTAGCCTTAAGGCTTGAATGAGTCCTTGAACTCCGACAATGCCTTCTTGTGCTTCTCCAGATGGAGAGGGGTGTGTGCAGAGGTATAAGTAGAAGCCACTGGTGTTTACATGGCTAAAATGCAACCTGCTGCACAAAAGCAGAAGCTATATCTGTTGCTCTGCCCTGCCCGCTTTGGTCTCTGGCACAAACTGCCACCCTGGCACAAACCCCATGTTCTATAGGGCTGCTGCCTAAAGGTGGTTTCTGCACCACCACCAGCAAGAACGGCACATGTTTTCTTTGTCATAAACTTTATTCACAAAAAAGCATATTCATTTTCAAAAACCGCTATCAGTTAAAGCTGACTTTAGATACATGCATGGATGGTGTTTTACCTGTAAATGATAATTTAAAGAACATGTGCTATGTTTAAAGAAAACAGTATTTCTGCATATGTCTCCTCAAAAGTTTGTTTGTTATAACTCTTTAACAACATGAGACTTGCAATGACAGGCATACAGCCTACAGAAACAAGCAACAGCACAATCCATCTCCATCACAGCTTTCTTGTATTTGTTTCATAGCTTCTGTGAGAATCCAGATACTAACAATTTCCACAATTATCAGTGAATTAAGTTTTGCTAATGTACCGTAGTTTTCCATGTATAAGACAAGAGGGTTTTTTTTCTAAAAAAGGATTAAAAACTGGGGGCATCTTATATATGGGTTGTGGGTAGGGGTGACTGGTGATTGGTTGCAGCTGAGAGCTGCAGATTGTCATTGGCGATTGTAATGTGATTGGTGGCTGTGGCAAGGGCTGCTGAGGATTGGCTGTGGCGGCGGCAATTGTGGTTGCTATGTACTTCCACTGTTGGCGCTTGAGTAGACGCTTGTAGCAGACACAAGTGATCGTTAGCGAGCGGTGCAATTGATTGCAACTGTCGGGTTAGCGATTTACTGTATCCTCCTCCCCCCCCCCAAAAAAAGCTCAAAAACAACTTTGGGCCATTTTCTAAAATTGGAGTCCCCCAAAATAGGGGGCATCTTATACAAGGGGGCGTGTTATACACGGAAAAGTAAGGTATGTTCTCTAAATAGTAACTGAAACTATGTTGACATTTCAACACTAATCCCATCTGAGTCGACCTACTGAAATCGGTGCACTTCGATATGTTTATTTCAGCGGATCTGCGCAGAGTATGATTGAGTTGGATGCTACCCACTGTAGACCCTATGTTTCTTGTTATGATCCCAGCTGCATGCGCACAGAGAGACTGCAGTGGAGCCCCAAAGAGCCTTCTTTTTCCTCCTCAAACTCAAGTGCATTCCCATTTGCAGCCCTGGATTGAAAAGGAAGTGCTGGACAGGGAGGCAGGAAGTGTACCAGGAAGTGCATCCAGCATGCATACTCCAGGCAAGGAGGAAGATAGGCCCCAATTTATTGATGCCTTCTCATGTACTTCCTTCATGGTGAGAGATATGCATCCTGCAATTGCATAAGTTAAAGATTTCTTAGAATTTTTAACTCAGTATTTGCCATGGATGGAACATTACTTCAGTAAAGTTACTATTCAAAAACAAATGCAAGAAAGAAGACCTGTACGTCTGGGCTTTGCAATGAATGCCTATAGCTATGCTTTTATAAATTTGAATAAGTATTGTTTATAATTTGTTTCTTCATACAAGACACTTTTCCAGCGCAATTACCAAGTGACTCAGCCTGTAAGGGCAATAGGACACTTACATAGCCTCTCTCATCGAGAGAACAATACTTTGCATTGTTAATTAGGGTTTAGCATCCCAGGCAAGCAAGCCTTGCAAGTCTTATTTTCATATATAGAAAAACAGGAATCAGATCAAACAGGTTAAGAAGCTTGCCCCTAGTGAGCTGGTAGAAAACAAGGAGAGAGAAGAGAAAGACAGCCAGCTGCTGGGTGACCTTGGGCCAGTCACACTTCTTTGAAGTCTCTCAGCCCCACTCACCTCACAGAGTGTTTGTTGTGGGGGAGGAAGGGAAAGGAGATTGTTAGCCACTTTGAGACTCCTGAAGGGGAGTGAAAGGCGGGATATCAAATCCAAACTCTTCTTCTTCTTCTTCTTCTTCTTTTCCCTCCACTGTGTTATTTCTTACCACACCAATTCCTTAATATATAAAACCCTGGAATAAATAGCCAACAAGTACTCATAATTGGAACAAGACGTTTTCTGCTCCCATGACTCTCTCTTAACTCTGACCTGAAGTGGCCATCTCTAATGGTGAGAACGTCATTCAAATTCCACTCTCAAATTGCTTCTTGGCTGCGATTATTGGCCTGGATGCCAATTGTAAAGATAGTTTACGTACTTTGCTGCACTAGCATGCAATGCAAGTATTCCGTATGTGGCTCTTGAGCACACTGACAGCTATGGCCCATGTGTTTCTGCTAGTACAAAGCTCCTAAATAGGGTTAAAGTTAGAACTTAAAACCATTTTACCAGTCACACACACACACACACACACACACAGAGAGAGAGAGAGAGAGAGAGAGAGAGAGAGAGAGAGAGAGAGAACCCTGGGAATTGTAGTCTTGTACAATTGTAACCTAAATTAACTGGGTGGTATGGTAGATCAGACTGTTAGTTACCAATGGTAAATTAAAGTTGGAATCTAAAGATAAGATTCCAACCTACCTGTGTCACTCAGGAGAGATATCCAGGATCCTTTGTTTTGCATTTTTCAAAACAATCTCTGCTTAAATACACACAATACATATAACAACATAATAAAGAACACTTCAAACACTGGCACTCCAAAGCCAGGGTAGATAGCAATGGGGTAGCATATCTAATTAAGCCCAACATGAGAGAACGAACTGAAGAGCCAATGAATTCAGAGAGACCCATGCGCACTGAATTTCACAAGTCAGTGATAGCATCGCATTCTTGCAAAATATTTACAAGCCTGATGTTGAGCAAGCATTGTGACAGATTAAGTACTGCTGCAGATTATTGAGCAAACCTTCCTGCCATCAGTGCCAAGAGGAAAGATTGGTACAAAATACCATCAAATATCATCATTCATTCAAACAACAAAACAAAACAAAACAAAACAAAACAAAAAGGCCTCTCTTTAGAATTATCTCCACTTTACTATGAATCTTTCAAGGAGCCATGGAATGAGGTGGGTTTGCCTGTTTAAAAAGTCACCTACTCAAGCAGCTGTTGTTAACCTTATTCAGTAGGGAAAAAAGGCTGTCAGCAGATCTTATTTAAGTAACTGGCAGGCATAAAGGAAATACCACCTGCTGCAGATTTTGTTAAGGATCTTAATCTGTGCTTTTTTCACAGCATATGGAATGAATAATATTGGTAGGTATAGTCTGATAGTATTAACATGACACAAAATACTAACAATATTTTTTAAATGATGCAGCACTAGAACAATCAAGGGTTGCCATATTTCAAAAAGTAAAAAGGAATTTTTAACACGGTTTCTGCTCAGCCTTCCACTATCCACCAAAAGACTCATTCAAAGGTATATTTGCAATGGAGATATCTACACAAACTCTGAAGTCAGAAGAACAGGAGTAGAGTCCAAAGTGCAAATTCTTAAGCAACTCAACCTGTGTGAGCTCCTGTAGGAAATTACCGTACCTGATCCACACTGCATAGATGAAGGTGCAGACCAGAACTTAACTATCCACCAACTTTTGAACTTACAGGAACATTGTGGGGGTTTATTGGCAACTTAATGATAAGGAAAGTGCGAATTTAAATACACATTTTAAAATACTACTTTAAGAGGGGTTTTTTAAAGTACAGATTAATTGAGAAACAAACGAATTGTGGGTAAAATGTGAGTGCGACAGACCAGAAAATAGGTGAAAAAACAAAACAATATGTGGCTGGAGTATGTACACCTCTTAAAGGGGCAGAAAGCCATCCACAAATCCCCACACTCGTAGTGCAGTGAAGACAAATCCAAGAGGAACTCAGATGGACTTGAAGAATCAATCTACACGCGCTCCCCGCCCCCAACTGCATATGCACACACCTCCTTAAATAGACACACAATTTCACACTATGCAGGGCACACACATGGTCAAGTAGCATGCTGATAGGAAGACTAGCACACAAATGCATCAACAAGTGCCATCAGAAATGCTGATCACATTCCTTTAAAGTTCAGTTTCTCGACGCTTGCAAGCCACTCTTCCATCTTCAATGTATTATTAATTGATGGTGATTATATGGACTTTGCAGCATGTATTAACACAAGCCATTCTCCTTGGAGCAGCAGAAGAGTTACACTGCCCATTCTCCTTGCCATGTTTTGCTTACATTTTTATTATAGGGATGTCCCACTTCTGTGGCTTAGTATACTATTAAAGCTCTCCTTCACCCATAACAGGGAACAGCATGCTTGCAACTGTCTGTAAACAATCTCCGACTTCCCGTCCACACCCAGCCGGCTTCTATCTACATTCCTCATCTACCGCACCTCATTTTTCCCTTTAGGTTCTAAAACCTCTCTTCGGATGACCTGTCACTTTTAGGACACTAAGAAATGTGCCACTAACACTTCAGGACGTCTTCGGTCACATAAGGATTTGGGACTTGCATAACACAACTTAATTGCCACATGACCCCCAAGTTTAGCATTTTTTCCTCCATGTATATGATTCACATAAACACACACACACCCTGCCAATCAAAAACACTTCCACCACCTGACACAGTGGCCTGCAGTCTTCCAAAACTTATGCCAAAACAGATCTGGTGGGTTGCAATGCTACACCCAGTTACCTGGGAGTAAGTACTACTGAGCTCAATAGGGTTTACTTCTGAGAAAACAATGTACACAGGCTCTCCCAACCCACCCAAACCTCTAATACAAATACTGTATGAGGAACCATCGGTTTTGCGACACTGCCTGCTCTCTTTATACTCTAACCAGCCTCATCAGTAACTGAAAGGAAGAAAAACTCTACAATTAAATGCTCTGATCGACTTATAAAAACTTATCTTTTTAATATCTATCGAAAAAGCTCGGGATCTCCCCCTAGTTTTAAAAGCAAGTCCAAGCAGCGCAGGCTATAGCAGAGCGTGTGTCTCGAAAGCCACCTGTTCTTAAGCCCCAAGAGCTGAATTGAAAGAGACCCTAAAAGGTGCCGGAGTGCAAAATAGTTCACATCTGAGTAACACAGCGAGAAAGAACGAACACCCACACAAGCAGGATTTTCGTTTATTTCCGCCTCTGCCAGGGATGTGGCTTTGGGGTTGCCTATACCACGTCCTGTTTCTTCCTTTCTTTCAACGCGCCACATTTTTATCTGTTTGACGAGCGGTTCTCTGTCTTCCCCCTCTCCCGCCCTTTCTTTTTAAAGAAACAAGTACTGTACGCCCAGATCCCTTTCTCCCCCGCCGGAGGCTTCCCGGGGTTCCTCGAGGCAACGGCGTTGAGATCAGATCCGCACTCCGGGTGAATTATTTAGCGCTGCTCCCGGGCGCCTGAGTCCTGAACCAAACGCCACCTGCTCCGCCGCGGCCAAGGGCAGGCGAGATAGAATTGCCCAGGGAAGCCAGGGCTGAGCCGGCGGCTCCGGGCAGGGCGCAGCCGCGGGAACCGGGACGCCTCCGGTCGGGAAGCGCGCCCGGACCTCCTTACGCAAGAACCCAAGCGCCAAACGCGCGCGCGCCCTCCGGTGACTTACCGAGAGCCCCCGCTCAGCATGTTCCCTCAAAGGCAGGAGAAGCCGTCGGCGCTCCGGCTTCTTTCCCGGGGGGCTCCGCTGGGAGCCACGCACATGCCTTCCCCTCCTTGCGCGCGCGCGCGACTTTGCGCGAGGCTATACGCGCGGCACTGGCTGCCGGGACTATCTTGCTCGCCAGCGCTGGGGCTGGGCGTGGCTCCAGGCGAGCGAGCTCTCTCTCCCTCGGCCAATCCGAAGGCGGCCTGAGGGAGTCCTGTCAGCGCGAGCTCGCACGTGGGAGCAAAGCAGGGAGAGCTGAGGCGGCTTCCTTTTTTATTGCGCTCTCTCTCTCTCTCTCTCTCTCTCTCTCTCTCTCTCTCGGGCTTGAGAGAAGGGCTTCGCAGGAAGGAGGGTTTGAACTGGTGGAAGAGCGCAACCCTAAGCCTGTGAAAGGCAGAAAATAGAAGAGGCTCCCTTACACCGAGTTAGGCCATTGGGCCATCTGGCCCAGGTAACTTTTTCGGGCCAGCGCCGCCTTCTCGGTTCCATGAACTCATCCCCAGTGCCCCCCTTACTCTGCTGCACTCGATCCAAAGCATTATTTAGAACAGCGGTTTGCACGACCCACTAAGTCTTCATTAATTGCGCTCGTAGTCAAAATCCAACTGATGAACTTGATCCAGCGATACCAGCTTTTCAGAGTCTGGTAGTATTCATTTACACCCACCCTGCTGCCTTCTTGCATCTTACCGCCCTCCAGGGGGCGCTACTGTCCACTTTGGGAACCAGGGATCTGGTTTGTCTTCCCGGTTCCAGGCAAGGATCTTTCCCAGGAGAACCTGGAGATGCCATGGATTGGACCTGAGTCGTTCTGTATGCAAGATACTGTATGTGTTGTGTCACTGAACTATGTGGTCCCTCTCTTAGGCATTCAGTGTATTGGGGCCACTTTATGCCATAGCTGTCAACCTTTCCTTTTAAAGGAAATTCCCTTATTCCAAGTAGGATTCCTCACAAGAAAAGGGAAAAGTTGACAGCTATGCTTTATGCATCCAGAAAATGCACTTCAGATCAGTGATTGAATTTTTCAGCTTCTCCATAAATTAACATGTCAGGGGCCAAACTCCTGACAAGCTAGTTTTCTATACATACCCACCTCAAGGTTCAGAGCAGGCAAGCCATCTTGGATAAAATATTGTGGGGGGCCAGGTAAGCCCCACCCTGCATAAGTGATCACATGATACAGTGTGCACACACTATCTGAATGGGAATGCCTATCAACTTTGTGGAGGCCTGGCCCCTTCAAATATTTTATAGTGGGGGCCGAAACCCCCGTGGCCCCTAGTAGTTTGCTCTTATGTTTTAGACATAATCTCCCACCTGTAGCCTGAAGTGGTACAGTCCAGGAAAAGCTTTGTTACTTGATTCTGCTAAATGTATAAACTGGCTCAGCTGCATCCACACCATGCATTTAAAAGCATATTGAAAGCATATGACTTTGTTAAGGATGCTGAGAATTGCAGTGTGCCCTTTGGGGGGTAAATCATGGTGCCCAGGATTCTTGTGGGGAAGTGGTGTGCTTTAAATGTAAGGAGTGCATAGAGCCCTGCTCTCTAATAAATGTGGTTAGGAGCTGCAGTTGTGCAGCCTAACTCAATGCATTTTTATTCTAGAGGAAGCTTCACTGAATGCAATGGGTTTGTTCCCAAGGAGGTGTGCATACGACCATAGTCTTAAATGGGAATCATTTATCTGTAACCATATCTGGGCACTAGCACTTTAGGTTTGGATCAAAGATGATATACATGTCCCACTGTATGCCATTATTAAATAGACCTTCTGGAAGATGGGCTTTCGCCAGAAGTAACTCAGGAAGTAAGCCCAAACAGGAACTCTCTGGGAATTCTAAGGAGGCATGTACACAATTATGGTGCAAGTCTAATTCCACAGATGTTCCATCAAAGTCTAAAGGGGTACTTAGGGAGTAGAAGGTCTATCGCTCATATATAAATTCATTTAAATATATGTGTATTTACAATTGCAGCTTGAAAAACATTAAGGCGAAGCTAGCTTGCTTGCCACATGGCAAATAATCATAAGTGTAATCCATCATAACTAACTTCCACTAACATTAGCTTTGCTGGGACATGGATAGTAGAGTTGAAATGAAAGTGGAGGGGGGAGGAATCTATTCAAATTTGAAATAGCATTACTTGAATGGCTCAAAAAACTTTGTGACAGAAATCAATACAACTTATATAATCATACTGAGAAAACAAGGGTCACAACAAACCTTTGTTCAGAATTAGTGCTGTTCTCGTGTTGCAGTAAAATGTATTTATTAGGTGTACCCTGCACTAGTTACAATGACATCTCCAATCTCTATGTTCTGGATTTGGAGTTCTTGCTTTTTGTAAGTCACATGAAATTTAAGGACATTGTTTCGCTTAGTAATGTTAACTAGTCTCTGAAACAAAGTTGTTTACTGTGATCATCCATATCTTGCTTTCATTGTGGACAATGCTGAGAAACAGGTGATAAAATTATCCAGCTATTTGTGGAATGTTTCATATTATCTCTTCCTAGAAATAGATTAGAAGCATTCGTATTCAATATCACTTCCAGACAGAAATAACCAGTTGTGAGCACAGGAATCAAGGTCACTTTTGCAAGATAAGTTGTATTTAACAAATCACCAGCTCTTATATTCATTTTATTCTGAAATATTACAAAGTTGAATCAAAAACAAGATAGTCATAGCCATAGAGGCACATAAGTTCCCTGCAAACTAGAAAATCAAACCAATACAACTTTATTAGTTTGTACCACTCTTAGTGTGCTGTTGGTTTTAAATGTTGCATTCTGAGGAAGGAGTGGAAAGAAGGAAGTTGTTTTTGGGATGGCAGCAAGGAAGAATGGTGAAGGGGCAGGAGACTTAGGTATGGTTACAAGAAGGAGAGCTGGAAGCACAAAGGTCCAACGTAGGAGCATGATGAGAAATAATAGCAGAGAGATAAGGTGGGGCAAGACCATTGAACCCTTCAAAGCTGGACAGGGCAAATAAGCTGGACAGAAAAGAGGGGTGTCGCCATTTGAGAAGTGGTATTGTGTCACATGGTCCAATTGGCAATAGATGAATTATTGTAACAGCCGAGTTTTGGACAGAGGTGAGAGGCTTGAGGGAAGGGGAGGCAGAAGAAAGTTGCAGAAACCAAGGCACCCAGAACTGTACTGTTGCTTTAGCCAAGGAACTAGAGAGAAGGTCGCACAGTTTAGAAATCTTATACAGTCATACCTCATGTTACATTCTTTCAGGTTACATCTCACGGCGACCTGGAAGTACCGGAAAGGGTTACTTCCGGGTTTCGCCACTCGCGCATGCGCAGTAGCGCAAAATGACGTCACGTGCATGAGCAGAAGTGGCGAATCGCAACCCGCACATGCGCAGACACGCCGCTGCGGTTTGCACTCTTTTCGTGTTGCGAACGGGCCTCCGGAACGGATCCCATTTGCAACCAGAGGTACCACTGTACAGGGAAAAGTGAAATGACTTGTTAGGAGGATGAAAATGAGGGGCAAAGGATAGGGCTAAATAAAAACATAGAGCCAACACATTGTGCCTGGTCAACAGGGTTGGGTGGATGGTGACCCTGTCAGTGGATATGAGTGATTGGGAAGAGAATGACTTTGCAGGAAATAGTAGTTCAGCCTTTGCCATGTTCGAGTATGACTGAGCTGCTGGAACAGAAATAATAGAACGGAACAGCTTGATACCATCTGAAATCCACAGGAGTTGATGAGGTCACCCATGACAGTATATACTGTACAGTAAGAATTGCACAGGGTCCAGAGGAGAACTTTGAACTGAACCAACTGGGAGGGAAAAGTCTGTGGAGGTTGGGGTGTGTGGTTTTCTGTATTTGAATGACTACGCTGCTAAATAACAAGACAGTGTGTTGAGATAAGAGCCCTAGAAGCCTAAGGGATAGATGGGATCAAGGAGGAAAGGGTAACTGTAAGAAAGGTACCAGAAAGGTGGATGAGAATGAAGTGAGATCAAGAAGCAATTTAGTAAGGGCAGTTTCAGTGGAACAGCAGACCAATGGCAGTCAGGACTCAGCAGAGGAGTTAGGAATGAGTAAATCAAGGCAATGTAAGTAAACAGCACATTTCAGAAGCTCATCTTCCCAGTTTACTGGTAGTATTTGAATCTATGTGGAGTTCCTCTACCCACCCAATCTTGCTATTGAGGCCTTCCAGTTGCTGTTACACTTTGGCTGATAGACATGGTCTTCCCAAGTTTGCGTGTGTTCCTATAGCTAGAGATAGCCAATGTGCTGCTCTCCAGATGTTGGAGTGCAACTCCCATCATCCCTCCCATTGTCTATACTGGCCAGGTTACCTCTGCTGGTTGCCTCTGCTGTAGCTTTTGGTTCTGATATGCTCTATTATCCTACCTCCTGATTTGCTTTTGGGTTGTGACTTTAATTCTCTCCTTCAACTCTGACCCCCTTATGTTACAGTAGGCTCCTGTTTCATATCAGATTATTAACTTGAGCTCAGCCCTGATAGACAACATGATGGGTATTTCTTCAAGAGATACAGAAAAGGAAATAAAGATTTAAACCAAAAACAATAAATTTCCTGAACAAGTCTGATTTATAAGGATTCGGGTCCATGGGAAGTTTCTTCTGACTTCCCTATAAACTTCTGTCCCAGCTCCAAAAGAACTCAGCGTTTGGACTGTGAAACTATCCCAGCTAGATAAGTAGCCTGTCTAAAAACAATGACTTTCAACGAGACTCTTGAGGGCCTCCTGCAACACCTACCCACAAAGATTGTACTGCAAAATAGGGGAGGGAGCGGCAAGACAAGAAAGAGCTTACAGAGCCTGGAATACTTACTTAATGGCCTGGTTAAGCCTCTGTTAGAGAAGTGATAGCTAATAGTTCCCCACATCAACCAGGAAATAGCTGGACATTCCTCTGCAAAGTGAGAACCATTTTGGCTAAAGGGTATGCCTCCTCCCACCACCAGGGGTGCTGTTACCTAGGTGTCTGTGAAAGAAACAAAGGGGGAAACTGCCATTTTGCATCAAAGACAGGTGAGAGCGAGAGACAGAGCACTAAGACTGGGTTCTGTAAGTATCTTAAGGCACTGAATATTTCCAAGGAGATCTGGTGTGGGGGCAGTGGACTTGGCTCTTGACAGGGCCAGCGTGTTCCTTTTCACCACTCAAGGCAAAATGGGAATGTACTTTCCTGCCCTGCTGCAGCATCACCCACCCCACCACCTCTGGTGAAGAAGAAGCACTGGCATTAGCTGATTTCCAACAAGATCTCGTGCACTCTGTGAAATCGCGTGAGACTTTGGTGAGATCTCAGTCTCACCAGAAACTGGCACCAATGTCAGCACTGTTTCTCTGCCAGAAGCACAGGCAGTAGGGTGGGCAGGGTGCCCTCGGGGGTGCTGCCTTGGGGTCTTCTGCCGCCCAGGCCGACTGCTTCACCCTACCTCATGAGTGGGCCAGGCCAAGCTGGCCCAATTAATCTGTGCTTCTACTTATGCTCAACCTGCATATTTGAAATTCATGCAAATATAGTATTAAACACAATCAGTGATACCCTTCAAAAGAAAAACCTGGGTAAGGGCTGCTGTAGCCCTGGAATTTCTCACCTGCCTGGCAAAAGTAAGGTGAATATGACAATTTACATAACAATTTAAAAGTAGATGGGATCAGAAAATCAGCTAACAGCAAGTGACTTATGGGCCTGGGCGATATATCAATATCACTTGATGAGTGGTAAAAACTTTCCACGTGACCAGGTTCCCCCAGGCTGCATTATTCTCTGAGAGGAAATGACAAGTAAGTAACATCAATTTAGCATCCTAAAGTAATCCTTCTCTTTCTTACCTGTCTATAAAAGAACTTGAAATACAGGCTGTTGCTTGCAAGAATAAACATTTTTAAAACTGCCCTATGTTCTGCCTTAGATCTTTCACAGAGTTTGTAATAGTTGAGCTTACGGTTATCTGATTGTTTTGTGAGAACAGCGGAAACAATGTTACGTATATCATGTAGCTGTTAATAGGCTAAGATAGCTGAACATTAGTCTCTGCAGAGGCAAGCTGCATTGCAAGACTCTGAAAATTTGTCAACAAAGTGCCTCACATCTCTCTATAATTCTTGTGCTTACTGTCTCAGATTTCAGTAACCAATGAACTAGGATCCCATTCCATAAGAGTTGTCCAGCAAAAGGGGAACCCAAGATACTCCGAGCTTGCCAGAATGGTCATAACAGTGGGCTGTGTGGAAAACCCAAAAGTGCAACAAGTGAGTTTGGGTTTGGGTTTGTTTTTGCAACAGCTGAAAATTAAGCTGTCAGGCAACTGCTGCATTCCCAGATGAAACCCTAGAGTAGGAACTTAGTATATTAGTTGGCTGAATTATCACTGTATTATTTACACTCCTGGAATCTATTAAAAGTGCCCTTCAGGGTTATTTCAAACTTAGCTCGAAGCCTGACCTGTTAAACTTCATACTCTTAATGACCTGAACTTAACTCCTTACCTCATGTGTAGCTTATCCCATACTTAGGATAATATTTTAGTCTATTATGACAATATTATAGCTGAAACAGTTGCAAACAGAACATTGCTCAAACCATGTTTTCAGTCTGAAGTTCTTTAAAGCGTTCTTGAAAGTTCTTGAAAACTTGGAAGTGAGTCTTATTGAAATCAATCCAAGTAAATACCATTAGGATTGGGCAGTTAGCCTTCTTTGGGGCTGAAAAGGGCACAGCATTATGTGGAAAGCAGGTGGATCCATCCTCCTCAGTCTCCAATGCTGACTGCTAGGGATGAGAGAGAAACTGAAATTAGTTTGCATTTAATTCACACGTCCCTAAAATAAAATAAATTATACAAACTGAAACACAGCCGTCCTTCAAAAGTTGCAGTCTGCTGAATTTTCAGTGTAGTTCTCCAATCACGTTATGCATATATTACTGAAAATAACATAAAGGACACATTCCAGCCAGGCAGAAACACTCAGGGTGGGAAACAGAGGCAGTGAGGGGTGTGCCCTGAGGAGAGTTCTGAGGGTCAGATACAGAGGCCTGACAGGCTGGGCCTGAGGTTCCCTGCCCCTGCCATCAAGGGATGAGGCTGAATTCGGCCAACAAGTCCCGCTCAGAGAAAGTCCTGCCCTGCTGGCATAACAGGGTTTCACCTCTCTCCAGAACAGCCCCACAGGGGGAGGAGAGAGGGGAGGCTGTCCCATCTAGCAAGCCAAAATGCTTGTGCTGACGGAACGATTGCCATAGCACTATGCTGAATTCCTTCCATGGACTTTCTTCCTCAGCTAATAAATAGCAGCCAAGTTGTAAGTTAGGTATGCTGCCTGCATAAACTGTGCCCCGTCCCCCCAACTTGCAGCTACATGAATAAGATTAGATTAATCATTGAGATTGATCTACATGAATAATCTTAGATTAATCACTGAGACTGCCAGTGAGTCACAGAAAGATTGCAAAGGGGGATGGGAATACAAAATGATGAAAATTCATCCACACTCGTGCCTTATCAAGGTGGGGGCCACTTCAGCATGGCCCAATCCCATGTCACAGCAGTAAATGGGATACCTGGGACAGTTAAGTGGTCCTTTCCCAGGTAATCAGATCCAACACCTTCCTTCCAGTGGGATACAGTGTCTCTGAGAAAAACTCCTTATGATAAACACTGCCTATGTGATAAGCAAATGACCTCAATATACAGGGTATTTTTTTATGGAGTGTCACCATAGACCTGAAAGAGAGAGAAAACCCCTTCTTTTAATGTTTTAAGTGTAACTGCTGCCAGTGTTTGTATTTTAGATTATTGCTTCTGGTAGTTTGATATTTGTTCTCTTACTTTTTAATTTGTATTGTTTTTCTTATACTGTGAAGCTGTGCTGAGTGTCCTATGGGTAGAGAACTAGGGCAGAAATTGTTTTACATGTGGTCATGGCTATATCATAAAGATACCCCACAAGCCTAGAGCACACTGATCATGTTGCAAGGTATGCATGTGAAGGAGGACTCAGGATCTCTGCAAAAAAGTAAGTCCCACAGTGAACTCAGTGGGACTTGCTTGTGAGTGACATGTATAGAATTACTTTTAATCAACCCCTTTCAGTATTTCTAACCAAGGTTGTTTTATCTTTCAATTTTTTCTTTTCATTTCAACTTCCTTATTTAATCCATTATTAAACAGGGGTGAGCTTCTGCTTCATGATTTCTAGCGCTACTAAGATACTAAAAGAGTTGGAATTCATCCAGTTTATAGTAATAACATGAGCCAACATGTACATTTCATTGTGAACCTAAACAGATAATGTTTAAGTAGATGCATAAACCCAGCCATTTGGAAAGGACATTTCTGTTTATTCGATAGCCACAACAATCAGCATATTGTGAGGGGGTTTTTGCGTGCTGGGGGCAGGGGGATTAGGCTGTATGCCTAAATCCTTTTATAATTGCTGGATCCAGCTAGGATTCAATTGCTGAAATAGCTAGGCCAGCTTCTTGGTGAGGTAAAAGGTAAAGGTAAAGGTACCCCTGCCCGTACGGGCCAGTCTTGCCAGACTCTAGGGTTGTGCGCTCATCTCACTCTATAGGCCGGGAGCCAGCGCTGTCCGCAGACACTTCCGGGTCACGTGGCCAGCGTGATGAAGCTGCCTCTGGCGAGCCAGCGCAGCACACGGAACGCCGTTTACCTTCCTGCTGGTAAGCGGTCCCTATTTATCAACTTGCACCCGGGGGTGCTTTTGAACTGCTAGGTTGGCAGGCATTGGGACCGAACGACGGGAGCGCACCCTGCCGTGGGGATTCGAACCGCTGACCATGCGATCGGCAAGTCCTAGGCACTGAGGTTTTACCCACAGCGCCACCCGCATCCCTTCTTGGTGAGGTAGTGCTCCCCTAAAGTATGGGTAGTGAAGGTAACAAAGGAAATGGTTCCATGTCATACGGCAAATGGGTGGGCCCCTGCTCTCTCAACTAGCTGTTAGTTAGAAGGACAAAGGCCAGAGTTGGGTGTGTTGATGCTTGAGTCTCTCCACTGTAGGCTCAGGTTGTAGGAAACTGAACCCTGGGTAAGCGCCTGAAACCCCTGGCATCTTACAACGATATTTATTTTTTTTAAAATGGCCTGATTTACACGTAACACCGAGACAGACTATGGCTTGGCATGAGTCCTCATGGAGTGGCCAGCCTCTTCTAACCCTTGTGCTTGAATTGCAAACGGGATGGTACTGGATTTATCTATAATATAGATATTTAGGGGTCAGCAACCTTTTCCAGCCGTGGGCCTGTCCACCATCCCTCAGACCATGTGGTGGGCCAGACTATATTTTGAAAAAAATATATATGAATGAATTCCTATGCCCCACAAATAACCCAGAGGTGCATTTTAAATTAAAGGACACATTCTACTCATGTAAAAACATGCTGATTCCTGGACCGTCCGTGGGCCTGGTTGAGAAGGCGATTGGGCCACATCCGGCCCCCAGGCCTTAGGTTGCCTACCCCTGATCTATATAGATAAATTCCCCAACATTCAACAAATAATCCTCAAACAAAGAAACTAATCCTTTCAAGCTCCAATGAATAAAAACAATCGTGAGTTTTGAGAACTGCAATTTCAATTTCAAAGCTAAAATTGTTTTTCTAAGTGTTACAAAAATATCCATTTAGATTTGAAGCACTCTTTTAAATCCATGTGTATTAATGCCTCAGGCTGCCAGATTACATTAGGGACAACATGGGCTGGGGAACTGTGGTGCCTTTCCAATTGTGACTTGCATTTTGTAGAGTGGTGGTGTGAGGAAACAAGACAAAAGATATTTCCAAATATGGGATATCTGGCCATCCAAGCTGTCCTCAGCAAGTGATGTTATATCAC